>NW_028142884.1:1814035-2418713 GCF_977018435.1 Lepisma saccharinum | reverse complement strand
ACCTAACCTAATCTAACCTAACTTTACTTAACAAAAACTAACCTAACCTAATAACAATAAAATAAAAAAAAATCTTTTTGTGACCGATTGTAGTCGTTCTCGAGGAGATTTGAAATATAGATTTTGATTGTTGAAACATTATAAAACAATCGAATTCCACACATTTTACAATATAATTATATAAAATTTCAAACTCGCATATCTCCTTTACTATTGAAGATACAGAAGTGATTTTGCACTTAATGGAATCAGGTCGACGCTCTCTATTGGCTCATGGGGAAAAATGTAATCCATGTGTAATATTCATGCTTAGTTACCATGGAAACTCTCGTAACAATAAATTAAACAATCTATTTAGACGCTATTGTAGTCGTTGTCGAGGAGATTTGAAATATAGATTTTGATTGTTGAAACATTATAAAACAATCGAATTATACACATTTTACGATAGAATTATGTAAAATTTCAAACTCGCATATCTCCGTTACTGTTGAAGATACAGAAGTGATTTTACACTCAATGGAATTAGGTCGACCTAACCAAACCTAAACTGACCTGACCTAACCTAACCTAACCTTACTTTACTTAACCTAACCTAACCTAACCTAATAACAAAAAAATAAAAACAATCTATTTGTGCCGATTGTAGTCGTTCTCGAGGAGATTTGAAATATAGATTTTGATTGTTGAAACATTATAAAACAATCGAATTATACACATTTTACGATAGAATTATATAAAATTTCAAACTCGCATATCTCCGTTACTGTTGAAGATACAGAAGTGATTTTACAGTCAATGGAATTAGGTCGACCTAACCTAACCTAAACTGACCTGACCTAACCTAATCTAACCTAACTTTACTTAACAAAACCTAACCTAACCTAATAACAATAAAATAAAAACAATCTTTTTGTGACCGATTGTAGTCGTTCTCGAGGAGATTTGAAATATAGATTTTGATTGTTGAAACATTATAAAACAATCGAATTCCACACATTTTACAATATAATTATATAAAATTTCAAACTCGCATATCTCCGTTACTATTGAAGATACAAAAGTGATTTTGCACTCAATGGAATCAGGTCGACGCTCTCTATTGGCTCATGGGGAAAAATGTAATCCATGTGTAATATTCATGCTTAGTTACCATGGAAACTCTCATAACAATAAATTAAACAATCTATTTAGACGCTATTGTAGTCGTTGTCGAGGAGATTTGAAATATAGATTTTGATTGTTGAAACATTATAAAACAATCGAATTATACACATTTTACGATAGAATTATATAAAATTTCAAACTCGCATATTTCCGTTACTGTTGAAGATACAGAAGTGATTTTACAGTCAATGGAATTAGGTCGACCTAACCTAACCTAAACTGACCTGACCTAACCTAATCTAACCTAACTTTACTTAACAAAACCTAACCTAACCTAATAACAATAAAATAAAAACAATCTTTTTGTGACCGATTGTAGTCGTTCTCGAGGAGATTTGAAATATAGATTTTGATTGTTGAAACATTATAAAACAATCGAATTCCACACATTTTACAATATAATTATATAAAATTTCAAACTCGCATATCTCCTTTACTATTGAAGATACAGAAGTGATTTTGCACTCAATGGAATCAGGTCGACGCTCTCTATTGGCTCATGGGGAAAAATGTAATCCATGTGTAATATTCATGCTTAGTTACCATGGAAACTCTCGTAACAATAAATTAAACAATCTATTTAGACGCTATTGTAGTCGTTGTCGAGGAGATTTGAAATATAGATTTTGATTGTTGAAACATTATAAAACAATCGAATTATACACATTTTACGATAGAATTATATAAAATTTCAAACTCGCATATCTCCGTTACTGTTGAAGATACAGAAGTGATTTTACAGTCAATGGAATTAGGTCGACCTAACCTAACCTAAACTGACCTGACCTAACCTAATCTAACCTAACTTTACTTAACAAAAACTAACCTAACCTAATAACAATAAAATAAAAAAAAATCTTTTTGTGACCGATTGTAGTCGTTCTCGAGGAGATTTGAAATATAGATTTTGATTGTTGAAACATTATAAAACAATCGAATTCCACACATTTTACAATATAATTATATAAAATTTCAAACTCGCATATCTCCTTTACTATTGAAGATACAGAAGTGATTTTGCACTTAATGGAATCAGGTCGACGCTCTCTATTGGCTCATGGGGAAAAATGTAATCCATGTGTAATATTCATGCTTAGTTACCATGGAAACTCTCGTAACAATAAATTAAACAATCTATTTAGACGCTATTGTAGTCGTTGTCGAGGAGATTTGAAATATAGATTTTGATTGTTGAAACATTATAAAACAATCGAATTATACACATTTTACGATAGAATTATGTAAAATTTCAAACTCGCATATCTCCGTTACTGTTGAAGATACAGAAGTGATTTTACACTCAGTGGAATTAGGTCGACCTAACCAAACCTAAACTGACCTGACCTAACCTAACCTAACCTTACTTTACTTAACCTAACCTAACCTAACCTAATAACAAAAAAATAAAAACAATCTATTTGTGCCGATTGTAGTCGTTCTCGAGGAGATTTGAAATATAGATTTTGATTGTTGAAACATTATAAAACAATCGAATTATACACATTTTACGATAGAATTATATAAAATTTCAAACTCGCATATTTCCGTTACTGTTGAAGATACAGAAGTGATTTTACAGTCAATGGAATTAGGTCGACCTAACCTAACCTAAACTGACCTGACCTAACCTAATCTAACCTAACTTTAATTAACAAAACCTAACCTAACCTAATAACAATAAAATAAAAAACAATCTTTTTGTGACCGATTGTAGTCGTTCTCGAGGAGATTTGAAATATAGATTTTGATTGTTGAAACATTATAAAACAATCGAATTCCACACATTTTACAATATAATTATATAAAATTTCAAACTCGCATATCTCCTTTACTATTGAAGATACAGAAGTGATTTTGCACTCAATGGAATCAGGTCGACGCTCTCTATTGGCTCATGGGGAAAAATGTAATCCATGTGTAATATTCATGCTTAGTTACCATGGAAACTCTCGTAACAATAAATTAAACAATCTATTTAGACGCTATTGTAGTCGTTGTCGAGGAGATTTGAAATATAGATTTTGATTGTTGAAACATTATAAAACAATCGAATTATACACATTTTACGATAGAATTATATAAAATTTCAAACTCGCATATTTCCGTTACTGTTGAAGATACAGAAGTGATTTTACAGTCAATGGAATTAGGTCGACCTAACCTAACCTAAACTGACCTGACCTAACCTAATCTAACCTAACTTTAATTAACAAAACCTAACCTAACCTAATAACAATAAAATAAAAAACAATCTTTTTGTGACCGATTGTAGTCGTTCTCGAGGAGATTTGAAATATAGATTTTGATTGTTGAAACATTATAAAACAATCGAATTCCACACATTTTACAATATAATTATATAAAATTTCAAACTCGCATATCTCCTTTACTATTGAAGATACAGAAGTGATTTTGCACTCAATGGAATCAGGTCGACGCTCTCTATTGGCTCATGGGGAAAAATGTAATCCATGTGTAATATTCATGCTTAGTTACCATGGAAACTCTCGTAACAATAAATTAAACAATCTATTTAGACGCTATTGTAGTCGTTGTCGAGGAGATTTGAAATATAGATTTTGATTGTTGAAACATTATAAAACAATCGAATTATACACATTTTACGATAGAATTATATAAAATTTCAAACTCGCATATCTCCGTTACTGTTGAAGATACAGAAGTGATTTTACAGTCAATGGAATTAGGTCGACCTAACCTAACCTAAACTGACCTGACCTAACCTAATCTAACCTAACTTTACTTAACAAAAACTAACCTAACCTAATAACAATAAAATAAAAAAAAATCTTTTTGTGACCGATTGTAGTCGTTCTCGAGGAGATTTGAAATATAGATTTTGATTGTTGAAACATTATAAAACAATCGAATTCCACACATTTTACAATATAATTATATAAAATTTCAAACTCGCATATCTCCTTTACTATTGAAGATACAGAAGTGATTTTGCACTTAATGGAATCAGGTCGACGCTCTCTATTGGCTCATGGGGAAAAATGTAATCCATGTGTAATATTCATGCTTAGTTACCATGGAAACTCTCGTAACAATAAATTAAACAATCTATTTAGACGCTATTGTAGTCGTTGTCGAGGAGATTTGAAATATAGATTTTGATTGTTGAAACATTATAAAACAATCGAATTATACACATTTTACGATAGAATTATGTAAAATTTCAAACTCGCATATCTCCGTTACTGTTGAAGATACAGAAGTGATTTTACACTCAATGGAATTAGGTCGACCTAACCAAACCTAAACTGACCTGACCTAACCTAACCTAACCTTACTTTACTTAACCTAACCTAACCTAACCTAATAACAAAAAAATAAAAACAATCTATTTGTGCCGATTGTAGTCGTTCTCGAGGAGATTTGAAATATAGATTTTGATTGTTGAAACATTATAAAACAATCGAATTATACACATTTTACGATAGAATTATATAAAATTTCAAACTCGCATATCTCCGTTACTGTTGAAGATACAGAAGTGATTTTACAGTCAATGGAATTAGGTCGACCTAACCTAACCTAAACTGACCTGACCTAACCTAATCTAACCTAACTTTACTTAACAAAACCTAACCTAACCTAATAACAATAAAATAAAAACAATCTTTTTGTGACCGATTGTAGTCGTTCTCGAGGAGATTTGAAATATAGATTTTGATTGTTGAAACATTATAAAACAATCGAATTCCACACATTTTACAATATAATTATATAAAATTTCAAACTCGCATATCTCCGTTACTATTGAAGATACAAAAGTGATTTTGCACTCAATGGAATCAGGTCGACGCTCTCTATTGGCTCATGGGGAAAAATGTAATCCATGTGTAATATTCATGCTTAGTTACCATGGAAACTCTCATAACAATAAATTAAACAATCTATTTAGACGCTATTGTAGTCGTTGTCGAGGAGATTTGAAATATAGATTTTGATTGTTGAAACATTATAAAACAATCGAATTATACACATTTTACGATAGAATTATATAAAATTTCAAACTCGCATATTTCCGTTACTGTTGAAGATACAGAAGTGATTTTACAGTCAATGGAATTAGGTCGACCTAACCTAACCTAAACTGACCTGACCTAACCTAATCTAACCTAACTTTAATTAACAAAACCTAACCTAACCTAATAACAATAAAATAAAAAACAATCTTTTTGTGACCGATTGTAGTCGTTCTCGAGGAGATTTGAAATATAGATTTTGATTGTTGAAACATTATAAAACAATCGAATTCCACACATTTTACAATATAATTATATAAAATTTCAAACTCGCATATCTCCTTTACTATTGAAGATACAGAAGTGATTTTGCACTCAATGGAATCAGGTCGACGCTCTCTATTGGCTCATGGGGAAAAATGTAATCCATGTGTAATATTCATGCTTAGTTACCATGGAAACTCTCGTAACAATAAATTAAACAATCTATTTAGACGCTATTGTAGTCGTTGTCGAGGAGATTTGAAATATAGATTTTGATTGTTGAAACATTATAAAACAATCGAATTATACACATTTTACGATAGAATTATATAAAATTTCAAACTCGCATATCTCCGTTACTGTTGAAGATACAGAAGTGATTTTACAGTCAATGGAATTAGGTCGACCTAACCTAACCTAAACTGACCTGACCTAACCTAATCTAACCTAACTTTACTTAACAAAAACTAACCTAACCTAATAACAATAAAATAAAAAAAAATCTTTTTGTGACCGATTGTAGTCGTTCTCGAGGAGATTTGAAATATAGATTTTGATTGTTGAAACATTATAAAACAATCGAATTCCACACATTTTACAATATAATTATATAAAATTTCAAACTCGCATATCTCCTTTACTATTGAAGATACAGAAGTGATTTTGCACTTAATGGAATCAGGTCGACGCTCTCTATTGGCTCATGGGGAAAAATGTAATCCATGTGTAATATTCATGCTTAGTTACCATGGAAACTCTCGTAACAATAAATTAAACAATCTATTTAGACGCTATTGTAGTCGTTGTCGAGGAGATTTGAAATATAGATTTTGATTGTTGAAACATTATAAAACAATCGAATTATACACATTTTACGATAGAATTATGTAAAATTTCAAACTCGCATATCTCCGTTACTGTTGAAGATACAGAAGTGATTTTACACTCAATGGAATTAGGTCGACCTAACCAAACCTAAACTGACCTGACCTAACCTAACCTAACCTTACTTTACTTAACCTAACCTAACCTAACCTAATAACAAAAAAATAAAAACAATCTATTTGTGCCGATTGTAGTCGTTCTCGAGGAGATTTGAAATATAGATTTTGATTGTTGAAACATTATAAAACAATCGAATTATACACATTTTACGATAGAATTATATAAAATTTCAAACTCGCATATCTCCGTTACTGTTGAAGATACAGAAGTGATTTTACAGTCAATGGAATTAGGTCGACCTAACCTAACCTAAACTGACCTGACCTAACCTAATCTAACCTAACTTTACTTAACAAAACCTAACCTAACCTAATAACAATAAAATAAAAACAATCTTTTTGTGACCGATTGTAGTCGTTCTCGAGGAGATTTGAAATATAGATTTTGATTGTTGAAACATTATAAAACAATCGAATTCCACACATTTTACAATATAATTATATAAAATTTCAAACTCGCATATCTCCGTTACTATTGAAGATACAAAAGTGATTTTGCACTCAATGGAATCAGGTCGACGCTCTCTATTGGCTCATGGGGAAAAATGTAATCCATGTGTAATATTCATGCTTAGTTACCATGGAAACTCTCATAACAATAAATTAAACAATCTATTTAGACGCTATTGTAGTCGTTGTCGAGGAGATTTGAAATATAGATTTTGATTGTTGAAACATTATAAAACAATCGAATTATACACATTTTACGATAGAATTATATAAAATTTCAAACTCGCATATTTCCGTTACTGTTGAAGATACAGAAGTGATTTTACAGTCAATGGAATTAGGTCGACCTAACCTAACCTAAACTGACCTGACCTAACCTAATCTAACCTAACTTTACTTAACAAAACCTAACCTAACCTAATAACAATAAAATAAAAACAATCTTTTTGTGACCGATTGTAGTCGTTCTCGAGGAGATTTGAAATATAGATTTTGATTGTTGAAACATTATAAAACAATCGAATTCCACACATTTTACAATATAATTATATAAAATTTCAAACTCGCATATCTCCTTTACTATTGAAGATACAGAAGTGATTTTGCACTCAATGGAATCAGGTCGACGCTCTCTATTGGCTCATGGGGAAAAATGTAATCCATGTGTAATATTCATGCTTAGTTACCATGGAAACTCTCGTAACAATAAATTAAACAATCTATTTAGACGCTATTGTAGTCGTTGTCGAGGAGATTTGAAATATAGATTTTGATTGTTGAAACATTATAAAACAATCGAATTATACACATTTTACGATAGAATTATATAAAATTTCAAACTCGCATATCTCCGTTACTGTTGAAGATACAGAAGTGATTTTACAGTCAATGGAATTAGGTCGACCTAACCTAACCTAAACTGACCTGACCTAACCTAATCTAACCTAACTTTACTTAACAAAAACTAACCTAACCTAATAACAATAAAATAAAAAAAAATCTTTTTGTGACCGATTGTAGTCGTTCTCGAGGAGATTTGAAATATAGATTTTGATTGTTGAAACATTATAAAACAATCGAATTCCACACATTTTACAATATAATTATATAAAATTTCAAACTCGCATATCTCCTTTACTATTGAAGATACAGAAGTGATTTTGCACTTAATGGAATCAGGTCGACGCTCTCTATTGGCTCATGGGGAAAAATGTAATCCATGTGTAATATTCATGCTTAGTTACCATGGAAACTCTCGTAACAATAAATTAAACAATCTATTTAGACGCTATTGTAGTCGTTGTCGAGGAGATTTGAAATATAGATTTTGATTGTTGAAACATTATAAAACAATCGAATTATACACATTTTACGATAGAATTATGTAAAATTTCAAACTCGCATATCTCCGTTACTGTTGAAGATACAGAAGTGATTTTACACTCAGTGGAATTAGGTCGACCTAACCAAACCTAAACTGACCTGACCTAACCTAACCTAACCTTACTTTACTTAACCTAACCTAACCTAACCTAATAACAAAAAAATAAAAACAATCTATTTGTGCCGATTGTAGTCGTTCTCGAGGAGATTTGAAATATAGATTTTGATTGTTGAAACATTATAAAACAATCGAATTATACACATTTTACGATAGAATTATATAAAATTTCAAACTCGCATATTTCCGTTACTGTTGAAGATACAGAAGTGATTTTACAGTCAATGGAATTAGGTCGACCTAACCTAACCTAAACTGACCTGACCTAACCTAATCTAACCTAACTTTAATTAACAAAACCTAACCTAACCTAATAACAATAAAATAAAAAACAATCTTTTTGTGACCGATTGTAGTCGTTCTCGAGGAGATTTGAAATATAGATTTTGATTGTTGAAACATTATAAAACAATCGAATTCCACACATTTTACAATATAATTATATAAAATTTCAAACTCGCATATCTCCTTTACTATTGAAGATACAGAAGTGATTTTGCACTCAATGGAATCAGGTCGACGCTCTCTATTGGCTCATGGGGAAAAATGTAATCCATGTGTAATATTCATGCTTAGTTACCATGGAAACTCTCGTAACAATAAATTAAACAATCTATTTAGACGCTATTGTAGTCGTTGTCGAGGAGATTTGAAATATAGATTTTGATTGTTGAAACATTATAAAACAATCGAATTATACACATTTTACGATAGAATTATATAAAATTTCAAACTCGCATATTTCCGTTACTGTTGAAGATACAGAAGTGATTTTACAGTCAATGGAATTAGGTCGACCTAACCTAACCTAAACTGACCTGACCTAACCTAATCTAACCTAACTTTAATTAACAAAACCTAACCTAACCTAATAACAATAAAATAAAAAACAATCTTTTTGTGACCGATTGTAGTCGTTCTCGAGGAGATTTGAAATATAGATTTTGATTGTTGAAACATTATAAAACAATCGAATTCCACACATTTTACAATATAATTATATAAAATTTCAAACTCGCATATCTCCTTTACTATTGAAGATACAGAAGTGATTTTGCACTCAATGGAATCAGGTCGACGCTCTCTATTGGCTCATGGGGAAAAATGTAATCCATGTGTAATATTCATGCTTAGTTACCATGGAAACTCTCGTAACAATAAATTAAACAATCTATTTAGACGCTATTGTAGTCGTTGTCGAGGAGATTTGAAATATAGATTTTGATTGTTGAAACATTATAAAACAATCGAATTATACACATTTTACGATAGAATTATATAAAATTTCAAACTCGCATATCTCCGTTACTGTTGAAGATACAGAAGTGATTTTACAGTCAATGGAATTAGGTCGACCTAACCTAACCTAAACTGACCTGACCTAACCTAATCTAACCTAACTTTACTTAACAAAAACTAACCTAACCTAATAACAATAAAATAAAAAAAAATCTTTTTGTGACCGATTGTAGTCGTTCTCGAGGAGATTTGAAATATAGATTTTGATTGTTGAAACATTATAAAACAATCGAATTCCACACATTTTACAATATAATTATATAAAATTTCAAACTCGCATATCTCCTTTACTATTGAAGATACAGAAGTGATTTTGCACTTAATGGAATCAGGTCGACGCTCTCTATTGGCTCATGGGGAAAAATGTAATCCATGTGTAATATTCATGCTTAGTTACCATGGAAACTCTCGTAACAATAAATTAAACAATCTATTTAGACGCTATTGTAGTCGTTGTCGAGGAGATTTGAAATATAGATTTTGATTGTTGAAACATTATAAAACAATCGAATTATACACATTTTACGATAGAATTATGTAAAATTTCAAACTCGCATATCTCCGTTACTGTTGAAGATACAGAAGTGATTTTACACTCAATGGAATTAGGTCGACCTAACCAAACCTAAACTGACCTGACCTAACCTAACCTAACCTTACTTTACTTAACCTAACCTAACCTAACCTAATAACAAAAAAATAAAAACAATCTATTTGTGCCGATTGTAGTCGTTCTCGAGGAGATTTGAAATATAGATTTTGATTGTTGAAACATTATAAAACAATCGAATTATACACATTTTACGATAGAATTATATAAAATTTCAAACTCGCATATCTCCGTTACTGTTGAAGATACAGAAGTGATTTTACAGTCAATGGAATTAGGTCGACCTAACCTAACCTAAACTGACCTGACCTAACCTAATCTAACCTAACTTTACTTAACAAAACCTAACCTAACCTAATAACAATAAAATAAAAACAATCTTTTTGTGACCGATTGTAGTCGTTCTCGAGGAGATTTGAAATATAGATTTTGATTGTTGAAACATTATAAAACAATCGAATTCCACACATTTTACAATATAATTATATAAAATTTCAAACTCGCATATCTCCGTTACTATTGAAGATACAAAAGTGATTTTGCACTCAATGGAATCAGGTCGACGCTCTCTATTGGCTCATGGGGAAAAATGTAATCCATGTGTAATATTCATGCTTAGTTACCATGGAAACTCTCATAACAATAAATTAAACAATCTATTTAGACGCTATTGTAGTCGTTGTCGAGGAGATTTGAAATATAGATTTTGATTGTTGAAACATTATAAAACAATCGAATTATACACATTTTACGATAGAATTATATAAAATTTCAAACTCGCATATTTCCGTTACTGTTGAAGATACAGAAGTGATTTTACAGTCAATGGAATTAGGTCGACCTAACCTAACCTAAACTGACCTGACCTAACCTAATCTAACCTAACTTTAATTAACAAAACCTAACCTAACCTAATAACAATAAAATAAAAAACAATCTTTTTGTGACCGATTGTAGTCGTTCTCGAGGAGATTTGAAATATAGATTTTGATTGTTGAAACATTATAAAACAATCGAATTCCACACATTTTACAATATAATTATATAAAATTTCAAACTCGCATATCTCCTTTACTATTGAAGATACAGAAGTGATTTTGCACTCAATGGAATCAGGTCGACGCTCTCTATTGGCTCATGGGGAAAAATGTAATCCATGTGTAATATTCATGCTTAGTTACCATGGAAACTCTCGTAACAATAAATTAAACAATCTATTTAGACGCTATTGTAGTCGTTGTCGAGGAGATTTGAAATATAGATTTTGATTGTTGAAACATTATAAAACAATCGAATTATACACATTTTACGATAGAATTATATAAAATTTCAAACTCGCATATCTCCGTTACTGTTGAAGATACAGAAGTGATTTTACAGTCAATGGAATTAGGTCGACCTAACCTAACCTAAACTGACCTGACCTAACCTAATCTAACCTAACTTTACTTAACAAAAACTAACCTAACCTAATAACAATAAAATAAAAAAAAATCTTTTTGTGACCGATTGTAGTCGTTCTCGAGGAGATTTGAAATATAGATTTTGATTGTTGAAACATTATAAAACAATCGAATTCCACACATTTTACAATATAATTATATAAAATTTCAAACTCGCATATCTCCTTTACTATTGAAGATACAGAAGTGATTTTGCACTTAATGGAATCAGGTCGACGCTCTCTATTGGCTCATGGGGAAAAATGTAATCCATGTGTAATATTCATGCTTAGTTACCATGGAAACTCTCGTAACAATAAATTAAACAATCTATTTAGACGCTATTGTAGTCGTTGTCGAGGAGATTTGAAATATAGATTTTGATTGTTGAAACATTATAAAACAATCGAATTATACACATTTTACGATAGAATTATGTAAAATTTCAAACTCGCATATCTCCGTTACTGTTGAAGATACAGAAGTGATTTTACACTCAATGGAATTAGGTCGACCTAACCAAACCTAAACTGACCTGACCTAACCTAACCTAACCTTACTTTACTTAACCTAACCTAACCTAACCTAATAACAAAAAAATAAAAACAATCTATTTGTGCCGATTGTAGTCGTTCTCGAGGAGATTTGAAATATAGATTTTGATTGTTGAAACATTATAAAACAATCGAATTATACACATTTTACGATAGAATTATATAAAATTTCAAACTCGCATATCTCCGTTACTGTTGAAGATACAGAAGTGATTTTACAGTCAATGGAATTAGGTCGACCTAACCTAACCTAAACTGACCTGACCTAACCTAATCTAACCTAACTTTACTTAACAAAACCTAACCTAACCTAATAACAATAAAATAAAAACAATCTTTTTGTGACCGATTGTAGTCGTTCTCGAGGAGATTTGAAATATAGATTTTGATTGTTGAAACATTATAAAACAATCGAATTCCACACATTTTACAATATAATTATATAAAATTTCAAACTCGCATATCTCCGTTACTATTGAAGATACAAAAGTGATTTTGCACTCAATGGAATCAGGTCGACGCTCTCTATTGGCTCATGGGGAAAAATGTAATCCATGTGTAATATTCATGCTTAGTTACCATGGAAACTCTCATAACAATAAATTAAACAATCTATTTAGACGCTATTGTAGTCGTTGTCGAGGAGATTTGAAATATAGATTTTGATTGTTGAAACATTATAAAACAATCGAATTATACACATTTTACGATAGAATTATATAAAATTTCAAACTCGCATATTTCCGTTACTGTTGAAGATACAGAAGTGATTTTACAGTCAATGGAATTAGGTCGACCTAACCTAACCTAAACTGACCTGACCTAACCTAATCTAACCTAACTTTACTTAACAAAACCTAACCTAACCTAATAACAATAAAATAAAAACAATCTTTTTGTGACCGATTGTAGTCGTTCTCGAGGAGATTTGAAATATAGATTTTGATTGTTGAAACATTATAAAACAATCGAATTATACACATTTTACGATAGAATTATATAAAATTTCAAACTCGCATATCTCCGTTACTGTTGAAGATACAGAAGTGATTTTACAGTCAATGGAATTAGGTCGACCTAACCTAACCTAAACTGACCTGACCTAACCTAATCTAACCTAACTTTACTTAACAAAACCTAACCTAACCTAATAACAATAAAATAAAAACAATCTTTTTGTGACCGATTGTAGTCGTTCTCGAGGAGATTTGAAATATAGATTTTGATTGTTGAAACATTATAAAACAATCGAATTCCACACATTTTACAATATAATTATATAAAATTTCAAACTCGCATATCTCCGTTACTATTGAAGATACAAAAGTGATTTTGCACTCAATGGAATCAGGTCGACGCTCTCTATTGGCTCATGGGGAAAAATGTAATCCATGTGTAATATTCATGCTTAGTTACCATGGAAACTCTCATAACAATAAATTAAACAATCTATTTAGACGCTATTGTAGTCGTTGTCGAGGAGATTTGAAATATAGATTTTGATTGTTGAAACATTATAAAACAATCGAATTATACACATTTTACGATAGAATTATATAAAATTTCAAACTCGCATATTTCCGTTACTGTTGAAGATACAGAAGTGATTTTACAGTCAATGGAATTAGGTCGACCTAACCTAACCTAAACTGACCTGACCTAACCTAATCTAACCTAACTTTAATTAACAAAACCTAACCTAACCTAATAACAATAAAATAAAAAACAATCTTTTTGTGACCGATTGTAGTCGTTCTCGAGGAGATTTGAAATATAGATTTTGATTGTTGAAACATTATAAAACAATCGAATTCCACACATTTTACAATATAATTATATAAAATTTCAAACTCGCATATCTCCTTTACTATTGAAGATACAGAAGTGATTTTGCACTCAATGGAATCAGGTCGACGCTCTCTATTGGCTCATGGGGAAAAATGTAATCCATGTGTAATATTCATGCTTAGTTACCATGGAAACTCTCGTAACAATAAATTAAACAATCTATTTAGACGCTATTGTAGTCGTTGTCGAGGAGATTTGAAATATAGATTTTGATTGTTGAAACATTATAAAACAATCGAATTATACACATTTTACGATAGAATTATATAAAATTTCAAACTCGCATATCTCCGTTACTGTTGAAGATACAGAAGTGATTTTACAGTCAATGGAATTAGGTCGACCTAACCTAACCTAAACTGACCTGACCTAACCTAATCTAACCTAACTTTACTTAACAAAAACTAACCTAACCTAATAACAATAAAATAAAAAAAAATCTTTTTGTGACCGATTGTAGTCGTTCTCGAGGAGATTTGAAATATAGATTTTGATTGTTGAAACATTATAAAACAATCGAATTCCACACATTTTACAATATAATTATATAAAATTTCAAACTCGCATATCTCCTTTACTATTGAAGATACAGAAGTGATTTTGCACTTAATGGAATCAGGTCGACGCTCTCTATTGGCTCATGGGGAAAAATGTAATCCATGTGTAATATTCATGCTTAGTTACCATGGAAACTCTCGTAACAATAAATTAAACAATCTATTTAGACGCTATTGTAGTCGTTGTCGAGGAGATTTGAAATATAGATTTTGATTGTTGAAACATTATAAAACAATCGAATTATACACATTTTACGATAGAATTATGTAAAATTTCAAACTCGCATATCTCCGTTACTGTTGAAGATACAGAAGTGATTTTACACTCAATGGAATTAGGTCGACCTAACCAAACCTAAACTGACCTGACCTAACCTAACCTAACCTTACTTTACTTAACCTAACCTAACCTAACCTAATAACAAAAAAATAAAAACAATCTATTTGTGCCGATTGTAGTCGTTCTCGAGGAGATTTGAAATATAGATTTTGATTGTTGAAACATTATAAAACAATCGAATTATACACATTTTACGATAGAATTATATAAAATTTCAAACTCGCATATTTCCGTTACTGTTGAAGATACAGAAGTGATTTTACAGTCAATGGAATTAGGTCGACCTAACCTAACCTAAACTGACCTGACCTAACCTAATCTAACCTAACTTTAATTAACAAAACCTAACCTAACCTAATAACAATAAAATAAAAAACAATCTTTTTGTGACCGATTGTAGTCGTTCTCGAGGAGATTTGAAATATAGATTTTGATTGTTGAAACATTATAAAACAATCGAATTCCACACATTTTACAATATAATTATATAAAATTTCAAACTCGCATATCTCCTTTACTATTGAAGATACAGAAGTGATTTTGCACTCAATGGAATCAGGTCGACGCTCTCTATTGGCTCATGGGGAAAAATGTAATCCATGTGTAATATTCATGCTTAGTTACCATGGAAACTCTCGTAACAATAAATTAAACAATCTATTTAGACGCTATTGTAGTCGTTGTCGAGGAGATTTGAAATATAGATTTTGATTGTTGAAACATTATAAAACAATCGAATTATACACATTTTACGATAGAATTATATAAAATTTCAAACTCGCATATCTCCGTTACTGTTGAAGATACAGAAGTGATTTTACAGTCAATGGAATTAGGTCGACCTAACCTAACCTAAACTGACCTGACCTAACCTAATCTAACCTAACTTTACTTAACAAAACCTAACCTAACCTAATAACAATAAAATAAAAACAATCTTTTTGTGACCGATTGTAGTCGTTCTCGAGGAGATTTGAAATATAGATTTTGATTGTTGAAACATTATAAAACAATCGAATTCCACACATTTTACAATATAATTATATAAAATTTCAAACTCGCATATCTCCGTTACTATTGAAGATACAAAAGTGATTTTGCACTCAATGGAATCAGGTCGACGCTCTCTATTGGCTCATGGGGAAAAATGTAATCCATGTGTAATATTCATGCTTAGTTACCATGGAAACTCTCATAACAATAAATTAAACAATCTATTTAGACGCTATTGTAGTCGTTGTCGAGGAGATTTGAAATATAGATTTTGATTGTTGAAACATTATAAAACAATCGAATTATACACATTTTACGATAGAATTATATAAAATTTCAAACTCGCATATTTCCGTTACTGTTGAAGATACAGAAGTGATTTTACAGTCAATGGAATTAGGTCGACCTAACCTAACCTAATCTAACCTAACTTTAATTAACAAAACCTAACCTAACCTAATAACAATAAAATAAAAAACAATCTTTTTGTGACCGATTGTAGTCGTTCTCGAGGAGATTTGAAATATAGATTTTGATTGTTGAAACATTATAAAACAATCGAATTCCACACATTTTACAATATAATTATATAAAATTTCAAACTCGCATATCTCCTTTACTATTGAAGATACAGAAGTGATTTTGCACTCAATGGAATCAGGTCGACGCTCTCTATTGGCTCATGGGGAAAAATGTAATCCATGTGTAATATTCATGCTTAGTTACCATGGAAACTCTCGTAACAATAAATTAAACAATCTATTTAGACGCTATTGTAGTCGTTGTCGAGGAGATTTGAAATATAGATTTTGATTGTTGAAACATTATAAAACAATCGAATTATACACATTTTACGATAGAATTATATAAAATTTCAAACTCGCATATCTCCGTTACTGTTGAAGATACAGAAGTGATTTTACAGTCAATGGAATTAGGTCGACCTAACCTAACCTAAACTGACCTGACCTAACCTAATCTAACCTAACTTTACTTAACAAAAACTAACCTAACCTAATAACAATAAAATAAAAAAAAATCTTTTTGTGACCGATTGTAGTCGTTCTCGAGGAGATTTGAAATATAGATTTTGATTGTTGAAACATTATAAAACAATCGAATTCCACACATTTTACAATATAATTATATAAAATTTCAAACTCGCATATCTCCTTTACTATTGAAGATACAGAAGTGATTTTGCACTTAATGGAATCAGGTCGACGCTCTCTATTGGCTCATGGGGAAAAATGTAATCCATGTGTAATATTCATGCTTAGTTACCATGGAAACTCTCGTAACAATAAATTAAACAATCTATTTAGACGCTATTGTAGTCGTTGTCGAGGAGATTTGAAATATAGATTTTGATTGTTGAAACATTATAAAACAATCGAATTATACACATTTTACGATAGAATTATGTAAAATTTCAAACTCGCATATCTCCGTTACTGTTGAAGATACAGAAGTGATTTTACACTCAATGGAATTAGGTCGACCTAACCAAACCTAAACTGACCTGACCTAACCTAACCTAACCTTACTTTACTTAACCTAACCTAACCTAACCTAATAACAAAAAAATAAAAACAATCTATTTGTGCCGATTGTAGTCGTTCTCGAGGAGATTTGAAATATAGATTTTGATTGTTGAAACATTATAAAACAATCGAATTATACACATTTTACGATAGAATTATATAAAATTTCAAACTCGCATATTTCCGTTACTGTTGAAGATACAGAAGTGATTTTACAGTCAATGGAATTAGGTCGACCTAACCTAACCTAAACTGACCTGACCTAACCTAATCTAACCTAACTTTAATTAACAAAACCTAACCTAACCTAATAACAATAAAATAAAAAACAATCTTTTTGTGACCGATTGTAGTCGTTCTCGAGGAGATTTGAAATATAGATTTTGATTGTTGAAACATTATAAAACAATCGAATTCCACACATTTTACAATATAATTATATAAAATTTCAAACTCGCATATCTCCTTTACTATTGAAGATACAGAAGTGATTTTGCACTCAATGGAATCAGGTCGACGCTCTCTATTGGCTCATGGGGAAAAATGTAATCCATGTGTAATATTCATGCTTAGTTACCATGGAAACTCTCGTAACAATAAATTAAACAATCTATTTAGACGCTATTGTAGTCGTTGTCGAGGAGATTTGAAATATAGATTTTGATTGTTGAAACATTATAAAACAATCGAATTATACACATTTTACGATAGAATTATATAAAATTTCAAACTCGCATATCTCCGTTACTGTTGAAGATACAGAAGTGATTTTACAGTCAATGGAATTAGGTCGACCTAACCTAACCTAAACTGACCTGACCTAACCTAATCTAACCTAACTTTACTTAACAAAACCTAACCTAACCTAATAACAATAAAATAAAAACAATCTTTTTGTGACCGATTGTAGTCGTTCTCGAGGAGATTTGAAATATAGATTTTGATTGTTGAAACATTATAAAACAATCGAATTCCACACATTTTACAATATAATTATATAAAATTTCAAACTCGCATATCTCCTTTACTATTGAAGATACAGAAGTGATTTTGCACTCAATGGAATCAGGTCGACGCTCTCTATTGGCTCATGGGGAAAAATGTAATCCATGTGTAATATTCATGCTTAGTTACCATGGAAACTCTCGTAACAATAAATTAAACAATCTATTTAGACGCTATTGTAGTCGTTGTCGAGGAGATTTGAAATATAGATTTTGATTGTTGAAACATTATAAAACAATCGAATTATACACATTTTACGATAGAATTATATAAAATTTCAAACTCGCATATCTCCGTTACTGTTGAAGATACAGAAGTGATTTTACAGTCAATGGAATTAGGTCGACCTAACCTAACCTAAACTGACCTGACCTAACCTAATCTAACCTAACTTTACTTAACAAAAACTAACCTAACCTAATAACAATAAAATAAAAAAAAATCTTTTTGTGACCGATTGTAGTCGTTCTCGAGGAGATTTGAAATATAGATTTTGATTGTTGAAACATTATAAAACAATCGAATTCCACACATTTTACAATATAATTATATAAAATTTCAAACTCGCATATCTCCTTTACTATTGAAGATACAGAAGTGATTTTGCACTTAATGGAATCAGGTCGACGCTCTCTATTGGCTCATGGGGAAAAATGTAATCCATGTGTAATATTCATGCTTAGTTACCATGGAAACTCTCGTAACAATAAATTAAACAATCTATTTAGACGCTATTGTAGTCGTTGTCGAGGAGATTTGAAATATAGATTTTGATTGTTGAAACATTATAAAACAATCGAATTATACACATTTTACGATAGAATTATGTAAAATTTCAAACTCGCATATCTCCGTTACTGTTGAAGATACAGAAGTGATTTTACACTCAATGGAATTAGGTCGACCTAACCAAACCTAAACTGACCTGACCTAACCTAACCTAACCTTACTTTACTTAACCTAACCTAACCTAACCTAATAACAAAAAAATAAAAACAATCTATTTGTGCCGATTGTAGTCGTTCTCGAGGAGATTTGAAATATAGATTTTGATTGTTGAAACATTATAAAACAATCGAATTATACACATTTTACGATAGAATTATATAAAATTTCAAACTCGCATATCTCCGTTACTGTTGAAGATACAGAAGTGATTTTACAGTCAATGGAATTAGGTCGACCTAACCTAACCTAAACTGACCTGACCTAACCTAATCTAACCTAACTTTACTTAACAAAACCTAACCTAACCTAATAACAATAAAATAAAAACAATCTTTTTGTGACCGATTGTAGTCGTTCTCGAGGAGATTTGAAATATAGATTTTGATTGTTGAAACATTATAAAACAATCGAATTCCACACATTTTACAATATAATTATATAAAATTTCAAACTCGCATATCTCCGTTACTATTGAAGATACAAAAGTGATTTTGCACTCAATGGAATCAGGTCGACGCTCTCTATTGGCTCATGGGGAAAAATGTAATCCATGTGTAATATTCATGCTTAGTTACCATGGAAACTCTCATAACAATAAATTAAACAATCTATTTAGACGCTATTGTAGTCGTTGTCGAGGAGATTTGAAATATAGATTTTGATTGTTGAAACATTATAAAACAATCGAATTATACACATTTTACGATAGAATTATATAAAATTTCAAACTCGCATATTTCCGTTACTGTTGAAGATACAGAAGTGATTTTACAGTCAATGGAATTAGGTCGACCTAACCTAACCTAAACTGACCTGACCTAACCTAATCTAACCTAACTTTACTTAACAAAACCTAACCTAACCTAATAACAATAAAATAAAAACAATCTTTTTGTGACCGATTGTAGTCGTTCTCGAGGAGATTTGAAATATAGATTTTGATTGTTGAAACATTATAAAACAATCGAATTCCACACATTTTACAATATAATTATATAAAATTTCAAACTCGCATATCTCCGTTACTATTGAAGATACAGAAGTGATTTTGCACTCAATGGAATCAGGTCGACGCTCTCTATTGGCTCATGGGGAAAAATGTAATCCATGTGTAATATTCATGCTTAGTTACCATGGAAACTCTCGTAACAATAAATTAAACAATCTATTTAGACGCTATTGTAGTCGTTGTCGAGGAGATTTGAAATATAGATTTTGATTGTTGAAACATTATAAAACAATCGAATTATACACATTTTACGATAGAATTATATAAAATTTGAAACTCGCATATCTCCGTTACTATTGAAGATACAGAAGTGATTTTGCACTCAATGGAATCAGGTCGACGCTCTCTATTGGCTCATGGGGAAAAATGTAATCCATGTGTAATATTCATGCTTAGTTACCATGGAAACTCTCATAACATTAAATTAAACAATCTATTTAGACGCTATTGTAGTCGTTGTCGAGGAGATTTGAAATATAGATTTTGATTGTTGAAACATTATAAAACAATCGAATTATACACATTTTACGATAGAATTATATAAAATTTGAAACTCGCATATCTCCGTTACTATTGAAGATACAGAAGTGATCTTGCACTCAATGGAATCAGGTCGACGCTCTCTATTGGCTCATGGGGAAAAATGTAATCCATGTGTAATATTCATGCTTAGTTACCATGCAAACTCTCGTAACAATAAATTAAACAATCTATTTAGACGCTATTGTAGTCGTTGTCGAGGAGATTTGAAATATAGATTTTGATTGTTGAAACATTATAAAACAATCGAATTATACACATTTTACGATAGAATTATGTAAAATTTCAAACTCGCATATCTCCGTTACTGTTGAAGATACAGAAGTGATTTTACACTCAATGGAATTAGGTCGACCTAACCAAACCTAAACTGACCTGACCTAACCTAACCTTACTTTACTTAACCTAACCTAACCTAACCTAATAACAATAAAATAAAAACAATCTATTTGTGCCGATTGTAGTCGTTCTCGAGGAGATTTGAAATATAGATTTTGATTGTTGAAACATTATAAAACAATCGAATTATACACATTTTACGATAGAATTATATAAAATTTCAAACTCGCATATTTCCGTTACTGTTGAAGATACAGAAGTGATTTTACAGTCAATGGAATTAGGTCGACCTAACCTAACCTAAACTGACCTGACCTAACCTAATCTAACCTAACTTTACTTAACAAAACCTAACCTAACCTAATAACAATAAAATAAAAACAATCTTTTTGTGACCGATTGTAGTCGTTCTCGAGGAGATTTGAAATATAGATTTTGATTGTTGAAACATTATAAAACAATCGAATTCCACACATTTTACAATATAATTATATAAAATTTCAAACTCGCATATCTCCGTTACTATTGAAGATACAAAAGTGATTTTGCACTCAATGGAATCAGGTCGACGCTCTCTATTGGCTCATGGGGAAAAATGTAATCCATGTGTAATATTCATGCTTAGTTACCATGGAAACTCTCGTAACAATAAATTAAACAATCTATTTAGACGCTATTGTAGTCGTTGTCGAGGAGATTTGAAATATAGATTTTGATTGTTGAAACATTATAAAACAATCGAATTATACACATTTTACGATAGAATTATATAAAATTTCAAACTCGCATATTTCCGTTACTGTTGAAGATACAGAAGTGATTTTACAGTCAATGGAATTAGGTCGACCTAACCTAACCTAAACTGACCTGACCTAACCTAATCTAACCTAACTTTAATTAACAAAACCTAACCTAACCTAATAACAATAAAATAAAAAACAATCTTTTTGTGACCGATTGTAGTCGTTCTCGAGGAGATTTGAAATATAGATTTTGATTGTTGAAACATTATAAAACAATCGAATTCGACACATTTTACAATATAATTATATAAAATTTCAAACTCGCATATCTCCTTTACTATTGAAGATACAGAAGTGATTTTGCACTCAATGGAATCAGGTCGACGCTCTCTATTGGCTCATGGGGAAAAATGTAATCCATGTGTAATATTCGTGCTTAGTTACCATGGAAACTCTCGTAACAATAAATTAAACAATCTATTTAGACGCTATTGTAGTCGTTGTCGAGGAGATTTGAAATATAGATTTTGATTGTTGAAACATTATAAAACAATCGAATTATACACATTTTACGATAGAATTCTATAAAATTTCAAACTCGCATATCTCCGTTACTGTTGAAGATACAGAAGTGATTTTACAGTCAATGGAATTAGGTCGACCTAACCTAACCTAAACTGACCTGACCTAACCTAATCTAACCTAACTTTACTTAACAAAACCTAACCTAACCTAATAACAATAAAATAAAAAACAATCTTTTTGTGACCGATTGTAGTCGTTCTCGAGGAGATTTGAAATATAGATTTTGATTGTTGAAACATTATAAAACAATCGAATTCCACACATTTTACAATATAATTATATAAAATTTCAAACTCGCATATCTCCTTTACTATTGAAGATACAGAAGTGATTTTGCACTTAATGGAATCAGGTCGACGCTCTCTATTGGCTCATGGGGAAAAATGTAATCCATGTGTAATATTCATGCTTAGTTACCATGGAAACTCTCGTAACAATAAATTAAACAATCTATTTAGACGCTATTGTAGTCGTTGTCGAGGAGATTTGAAATATAGATTTTGATTGTTGAAACATTATAAAACAATCGAATTATACACATTTTACGATAGAATTATATAAAATTTCAAACTCGCATATCTCCGTTACTGTTGAAGATACAGAAGTGATTTTACAGTCAATGGAATTAGGTCGACCTAACCTAACCTAAACTGACCTGACCTAACCTAATCTAACCTAACTTTACTTAACAAAACCTAACCTAACCTAATAACAATAAAATAAAAACAATCTTTTTGTGACCGATTGTAGTCGTTCTCGAGGAGATTTGAAATATAGATTTTGATTGTTGAAACATTATAAAACAATCGAATTCCACACATTTTACAATATAATTATATAAAATTTCAAACTCGCATATCTCCTTTACTATTGAAGATACAGAAGTGATTTTGCACTCAATGGAATCAGGTCGACGCTCTCTATTGGCTCATGGGGAAAAATGTAATCCATGTGTAATATTCATGCTTAGTTACCATGGAAACTCTCGTAACAATAAATTAAACAATCTATTTAGACGCTATTGTAGTCGTTGTCGAGGAGATTTGAAATATAGATTTTGATTGTTGAAACATTATAAAACAATCGAATTATACACATTTTACGATAGAATTATATAAAATTTCAAACTCGCATATCTCCGTTACTGTTGAAGATACAGAAGTGATTTTACAGTCAATGGAATTAGGTCGACCTAACCTAACCTAAACTGACCTGACCTAACCTAATCTAACCTAACTTTACTTAACAAAAACTAACCTAACCTAATAACAATAAAATAAAAAAAAATCTTTTTGTGACCGATTGTAGTCGTTCTCGAGGAGATTTGAAATATAGATTTTGATTGTTGAAACATTATAAAACAATCGAATTCCACACATTTTACAATATAATTATATAAAATTTCAAACTCGCATATCTCCTTTACTATTGAAGATACAGAAGTGATTTTGCACTTAATGGAATCAGGTCGACGCTCTCTATTGGCTCATGGGGAAAAATGTAATCCATGTGTAATATTCATGCTTAGTTACCATGGAAACTCTCGTAACAATAAATTAAACAATCTATTTAGACGCTATTGTAGTCGTTGTCGAGGAGATTTGAAATATAGATTTTGATTGTTGAAACATTATAAAACAATCGAATTATACACATTTTACGATAGAATTATGTAAAATTTCAAACTCGCATATCTCCGTTACTGTTGAAGATACAGAAGTGATTTTACACTCAATGGAATTAGGTCGACCTAACCAAACCTAAACTGACCTGACCTAACCTAACCTAACCTTACTTTACTTAACCTAACCTAACCTAACCTAATAACAAAAAAATAAAAACAATCTATTTGTGCCGATTGTAGTCGTTCTCGAGGAGATTTGAAATATAGATTTTGATTGTTGAAACATTATAAAACAATCGAATTATACACATTTTACGATAGAATTATATAAAATTTCAAACTCGCATATCTCCGTTACTGTTGAAGATACAGAAGTGATTTTACAGTCAATGGAATTAGGTCGACCTAACCTAACCTAAACTGACCTGACCTAACCTAATCTAACCTAACTTTACTTAACAAAACCTAACCTAACCTAATAACAATAAAATAAAAACAATCTTTTTGTGACCGATTGTAGTCGTTCTCGAGGAGATTTGAAATATAGATTTTGATTGTTGAAACATTATAAAACAATCGAATTCCACACATTTTACAATATAATTATATAAAATTTCAAACTCGCATATCTCCGTTACTATTGAAGATACAAAAGTGATTTTGCACTCAATGGAATCAGGTCGACGCTCTCTATTGGCTCATGGGGAAAAATGTAATCCATGTGTAATATTCATGCTTAGTTACCATGGAAACTCTCATAACAATAAATTAAACAATCTATTTAGACGCTATTGTAGTCGTTGTCGAGGAGATTTGAAATATAGATTTTGATTGTTGAAACATTATAAAACAATCGAATTATACACATTTTACGATAGAATTATATAAAATTTCAAACTCGCATATTTCCGTTACTGTTGAAGATACAGAAGTGATTTTACAGTCAATGGAATTAGGTCGACCTAACCTAACCTAAACTGACCTGACCTAACCTAATCTAACCTAACTTTACTTAACAAAACCTAACCTAACCTAATAACAATAAAATAAAAACAATCTTTTTGTGACCGATTGTAGTCGTTCTCGAGGAGATTTGAAATATAGATTTTGATTGTTGAAACATTATAAAACAATCGAATTCCACACATTTTACAATATAATTATATAAAATTTCAAACTCGCATATCTCCGTTACTATTGAAGATACAGAAGTGATTTTGCACTCAATGGAATCAGGTCGACGCTCTCTATTGGCTCATGGGGAAAAATGTAATCCATGTGTAATATTCATGCTTAGTTACCATGGAAACTCTCGTAACAATAAATTAAACAATCTATTTAGACGCTATTGTAGTCGTTGTCGAGGAGATTTGAAATATAGATTTTGATTGTTGAAACATTATAAAACAATCGAATTATACACATTTTACGATAGAATTATATAAAATTTGAAACTCGCATATCTCCGTTACTATTGAAGATACAGAAGTGATTTTGCACTCAATGGAATCAGGTCGACGCTCTCTATTGGCTCATGGGGAAAAATGTAATCCATGTGTAATATTCATGCTTAGTTACCATGGAAACTCTCATAACATTAAATTAAACAATCTATTTAGACGCTATTGTAGTCGTTGTCGAGGAGATTTGAAATATAGATTTTGATTGTTGAAACATTATAAAACAATCGAATTATACACATTTTACGATAGAATTATATAAAATTTGAAACTCGCATATCTCCGTTACTATTGAAGATACAGAAGTGATCTTGCACTCAATGGAATCAGGTCGACGCTCTCTATTGGCTCATGGGGAAAAATGTAATCCATGTGTAATATTCATGCTTAGTTACCATGCAAACTCTCGTAACAATAAATTAAACAATCTATTTAGACGCTATTGTAGTCGTTGTCGAGGAGATTTGAAATATAGATTTTGATTGTTGAAACATTATAAAACAATCGAATTATACACATTTTACGATAGAATTATGTAAAATTTCAAACTCGCATATCTCCGTTACTGTTGAAGATACAGAAGTGATTTTACACTCAATGGAATTAGGTCGACCTAACCAAACCTAAACTGACCTGACCTAACCTAACCTTACTTTACTTAACCTAACCTAACCTAACCTAATAACAATAAAATAAAAACAATCTATTTGTGCCGATTGTAGTCGTTCTCGAGGAGATTTGAAATATAGATTTTGATTGTTGAAACATTATAAAACAATCGAATTATACACATTTTACGATAGAATTATATAAAATTTCAAACTCGCATATTTCCGTTACTGTTGAAGATACAGAAGTGATTTTACAGTCAATGGAATTAGGTCGACCTAACCTAACCTAAACTGACCTGACCTAACCTAATCTAACCTAACTTTACTTAACAAAACCTAACCTAACCTAATAACAATAAAATAAAAACAATCTTTTTGTGACCGATTGTAGTCGTTCTCGAGGAGATTTGAAATATAGATTTTGATTGTTGAAACATTATAAAACAATCGAATTCCACACATTTTACAATATAATTATATAAAATTTCAAACTCGCATATCTCCGTTACTATTGAAGATACAAAAGTGATTTTGCACTCAATGGAATCAGGTCGACGCTCTCTATTGGCTCATGGGGAAAAATGTAATCCATGTGTAATATTCATGCTTAGTTACCATGGAAACTCTCGTAACAATAAATTAAACAATCTATTTAGACGCTATTGTAGTCGTTGTCGAGGAGATTTGAAATATAGATTTTGATTGTTGAAACATTATAAAACAATCGAATTATACACATTTTACGATAGAATTATATAAAATTTCAAACTCGCATATTTCCGTTACTGTTGAAGATACAGAAGTGATTTTACAGTCAATGGAATTAGGTCGACCTAACCTAACCTAAACTGACCTGACCTAACCTAATCTAACCTAACTTTAATTAACAAAACCTAACCTAACCTAATAACAATAAAATAAAAAACAATCTTTTTGTGACCGATTGTAGTCGTTCTCGAGGAGATTTGAAATATAGATTTTGATTGTTGAAACATTATAAAACAATCGAATTCGACACATTTTACAATATAATTATATAAAATTTCAAACTCGCATATCTCCTTTACTATTGAAGATACAGAAGTGATTTTGCACTCAATGGAATCAGGTCGACGCTCTCTATTGGCTCATGGGGAAAAATGTAATCCATGTGTAATATTCGTGCTTAGTTACCATGGAAACTCTCGTAACAATAAATTAAACAATCTATTTAGACGCTATTGTAGTCGTTGTCGAGGAGATTTGAAATATAGATTTTGATTGTTGAAACATTATAAAACAATCGAATTATACACATTTTACGATAGAATTCTATAAAATTTCAAACTCGCATATCTCCGTTACTGTTGAAGATACAGAAGTGATTTTACAGTCAATGGAATTAGGTCGACCTAACCTAACCTAAACTGACCTGACCTAACCTAATCTAACCTAACTTTACTTAACAAAACCTAACCTAACCTAATAACAATAAAATAAAAAACAATCTTTTTGTGACCGATTGTAGTCGTTCTCGAGGAGATTTGAAATATAGATTTTGATTGTTGAAACATTATAAAACAATCGAATTCCACACATTTTACAATATAATTATATAAAATTTCAAACTCGCATATCTCCTTTACTATTGAAGATACAGAAGTGATTTTGCACTTAATGGAATCAGGTCGACGCTCTCTATTGGCTCATGGGGAAAAATGTAATCCATGTGTAATATTCATGCTTAGTTACCATGGAAACTCTCGTAACAATAAATTAAACAATCTATTTAGACGCTATTGTAGTCGTTGTCGAGGAGATTTGAAATATAGATTTTGATTGTTGAAACATTATAAAACAATCGAATTATACACATTTTACGATAGAATTATATAAAATTTCAAACTCGCATATCTCCGTTACTGTTGAAGATACAGAAGTGATTTTACAGTCAATGGAATTAGGTCGACCTAACCTAACCTAAACTGACCTGACCTAACCTAATCTAACCTAACTTTACTTAACAAAACCTAACCTAACCTAATAACAATAAAATAAAAAACAATCTTTTTGTGACCGATTGTAGTCGTTCTCGAGGAGATTTGAAATATAGATTTTGATTGTTGAAACATTATAAAACAATCGAATTCCACACATTTTACAATATAATTATATAAAATTTCAAACTCGCATATCTCCTTTACTATTGAAGATACAGAAGTGATTTTGCACTTAATGGAATCAGGTCGACGCTCTCTATTGGCTCATGGGGAAAAATGTAATCCATGTGTAATATTCATGCTTAGTTACCATGGAAACTCTCGTAACAATAAATTAAACAATCTATTTAGACGCTATTGTAGTCGTTGTCGAGGAGATTTGAAATATAGATTTTGATTGTTGAAACATTATAAAACAATCGAATTATACACATTTTACGATAGAATTATATAAAATTTCAAACTCGCATATCTCCGTTACTGTTGAAGATACAGAAGTGATTTTGCACTCAATGGAATCAGGTCGACGCTCTCTATTGGCTCATGGGGAAAAATGTAATCCATGTGTAATATTCATGCTTAGTTACCATGGAAACTCTCATAACATTAAATTGAACAATCTATTTAGACGCTATTGTAGTCGTTGTCGAGGAGATTTGAAATATAGATTTTGATTGTTGAAACATTATAAAACAATCGAATTATACACATTTTACGATAGAATTATATAAAATTTGAAACTCGCATATCTCCGTTACTATTGAAGATACAGAAGTGATTTTGCACTCAATGGAATCAGGTCGACGCTCTCTATTGGCTCATGGGGAAAAATGTAATCCATGTGTAATATTCATGCTTAGTTACCATGGAAACTCTCATAACATTAAATTAAACAATCTATTTAGACGCTATTGTAGTCGTTGTCGAGGAGATTTGAAATATAGATTTTGATTGTTGAAACATTATAAAACAATCGAATTATTCACATTTTACGATAGAATTATATAAAATTTGAAACTCGCATATCTCCGTTACTATTGAAGATACAGAAGTGATCTTGCACTCAATGGAATCAGGTCGACGCTCTCTATTGGCTCATGGGGAAAAATGTAATCCATGTGTAATATTCATGCTTAGTTACCATGCAAACTCTCGTAACAATAAATTAAACAATCTATTTAGACGCTATTGTAGTCGTTGTCGAGGAGATTTGAAATATAGATTTTGATTGTTGAAACATTATAAAACAATCGAATTATACACATTTTACGATAGAATTATGTAAAATTTCAAACTCGCATATCTCCGTTACTGTTGAAGATACAGAAGTGATTTTACACTCAATGGAATTAGGTCGACCTAACCAAACCTAAACTGACCTGACCTAACCTAACCTTACTTTACTTAACCTAACCTAACCTAACCTAATAACAATAAAATAAAAACAATCTATTTGTGCCGATTGTAGTCGTTCTCGAGGAGATTTGAAATATAGATTTTGATTGTTGAAACATTATAAAACAATCGAATTATACACATTTTACGATAGAATTATATAAAATTTCAAACTCGCATATTTCCGTTACTGTTGAAGATACAGAAGTGATTTTACAGTCAATGGAATTAGGTCGACCTAACCTAACCTAAACTGACCTGACCTAACCTAATCTAACCTAACTTTACTTAACAAAACCTAACCTAACCTAATAACAATAAAATAAAAACAATCTTTTTGTGACCGATTGTAGTCGTTCTCGAGGAGATTTGAAATATAGATTTTGATTGTTGAAACATTATAAAACAATCGAATTCCACACATTTTACAATATAATTATATAAAATTTCAAACTCGCATATCTCCGTTACTATTGAAGATACAAAAGTGATTTTGCACTCAATGGAATCAGGTCGACGCTCTCTATTGGCTCATGGGGAAAAATGTAATCCATGTGTAATATTCATGCTTAGTTACCATGGAAACTCTCGTAACAATAAATTAAACAATCTATTTAGACGCTATTGTAGTCGTTGTCGAGGAGATTTGAAATATAGATTTTGATTGTTGAAACATTATAAAACAATCGAATTATACACATTTTACGATAGAATTATATAAAATTTCAAACTCGCATATTTCCGTTACTGTTGAAGATACAGAAGTGATTTTACAGTCAATGGAATTAGGTCGACCTAACCTAACCTAAACTGACCTGACCTAACCTAATCTAACCTAACTTTAATTAACAAAACCTAACCTAACCTAATAACAATAAAATAAAAAACAATCTTTTTGTGACCGATTGTAGTCGTTCTCGAGGAGATTTGAAATATAGATTTTGATTGTTGAAACATTATAAAACAATCGAATTCGACACATTTTACAATATAATTATATAAAATTTCAAACTCGCATATCTCCTTTACTATTGAAGATACAGAAGTGATTTTGCACTCAATGGAATCAGGTCGACGCTCTCTATTGGCTCATGGGGAAAAATGTAATCCATGTGTAATATTCGTGCTTAGTTACCATGGAAACTCTCGTAACAATAAATTAAACAATCTATTTAGACGCTATTGTAGTCGTTGTCGAGGAGATTTGAAATATAGATTTTGATTGTTGAAACATTATAAAACAATCGAATTATACACATTTTACGATAGAATTCTATAAAATTTCAAACTCGCATATCTCCGTTACTGTTGAAGATACAGAAGTGATTTTACAGTCAATGGAATTAGGTCGACCTAACCTAACCTAAACTGACCTGACCTAACCTAATCTAACCTAACTTTACTTAACAAAACCTAACCTAACCTAATAACAATAAAATAAAAAACAATCTTTTTGTGACCGATTGTAGTCGTTCTCGAGGAGATTTGAAATATAGATTTTGATTGTTGAAACATTATAAAACAATCGAATTCCACACATTTTACAATATAATTATATAAAATTTCAAACTCGCATATCTCCTTTACTATTGAAGATACAGAAGTGATTTTGCACTTAATGGAATCAGGTCGACGCTCTCTATTGGCTCATGGGGAAAAATGTAATCCATGTGTAATATTCATGCTTAGTTACCATGGAAACTCTCGTAACAATAAATTAAACAATCTATTTAGACGCTATTGTAGTCGTTGTCGAGGAGATTTGAAATATAGATTTTGATTGTTGAAACATTATAAAACAATCGAATTATACACATTTTACGATAGAATTATATAAAATTTCAAACTCGCATATCTCCGTTACTGTTGAAGATACAGAAGTGATTTTACAGTCAATGGAATTAGGTCGACCTAACCTAACCTAAACTGACCTGACCTAACCTAATCTAACCTAACTTTACTTAACAAAACCTAACCTAACCTAATAACAATAAAATAAAAAACAATCTTTTTGTGACCGATTGTAGTCGTTCTCGAGGAGATTTGAAATATAGATTTTGATTGTTGAAACATTATAAAACAATCGAATTCCACACATTTTACAATATAATTATATAAAATTTCAAACTCGCATATCTCCTTTACTATTGAAGATACAGAAGTGATTTTGCACTTAATGGAATCAGGTCGACGCTCTCTATTGGCTCATGGGGAAAAATGTAATCCATGTGTAATATTCATGCTTAGTTACCATGGAAACTCTCGTAACAATAAATTAAACAATCTATTTAGACGCTATTGTAGTCGTTGTCGAGGAGATTTGAAATATAGATTTTGATTGTTGAAACATTATAAAACAATCGAATTATACACATTTTACGATAGAATTATATAAAATTTCAAACTCGCATATCTCCGTTACTGTTGAAGATACAGAAGTGATTTTGCACTCAATGGAATCAGGTCGACGCTCTCTATTGGCTCATGGGGAAAAATGTAATCCATGTGTAATATTCATGCTTAGTTACCATGGAAACTCTCATAACATTAAATTGAACAATCTATTTAGACGCTATTGTAGTCGTTGTCGAGGAGATTTGAAATATAGATTTTGATTGTTGAAACATTATAAAACAATCGAATTATACACATTTTACGATAGAATTATATAAAATTTGAAACTCGCATATCTCCGTTACTATTGAAGATACAGAAGTGATTTTGCACTCAATGGAATCAGGTCGACGCTCTCTATTGGCTCATGGGGAAAAATGTAATCCATGTGTAATATTCATGCTTAGTTACCATGGAAACTCTCTTAACATTAAATTGAACAATCTATTTAGACGCTATTGTAGTCGTTGTCGAGGAGATTTGAAATATAGATTTTGATTGTTGAAACATTATAAAACAATCGAATTATACACATTTTACGATAGAATTATGTAAAATTTCAAACTCGCATATCTCCGTTACTGTTGAAGATACAGAAGTGATTTTACACTCAATGGAATTAGGTCGACCTAACCAAACCTAAACTGACCTGACCTAGCCTAACCTTACTTTACTTAACCTAACCTAACCTAACCTAATAACAATAAAATAAAAACAATCTATTTGTGCCGATTGTAGTCGTTCTCGAGGAGATTTGAAATATAGATTTTGATTGTTGAAACATTATAAAACAATCGAATTATACACATTTTACGATAGAATTATATAAAAATTCAAACTCGCATATCTCCGTTACTGTTGAAGATACAGAAGTGATTTTACAGTCAATGGAATTAGGTCGACCTAACCTAACCTAAACTGACCTGACCTAACCTAATCTAACCTAACTTTACTTAACAAAACCTAACCTAACCTAATAAAAATAAAATAAAAACAATCTTTTTGTGACCGATTGTAGTCGTTCTCGAGGAGATTTGAAATATAGATTTTGATTGTTGAAACATTATAAAACAATCGAATTCCACACATTTTACAATATAATTATATAAAATTTCAAACTCGTATATCTCCGTTACTATTGAAGATACAAAAGTGATTTTGCACTCAATGGAATCAGGTCGACGCTCTCTATTGGCTCATGGGGAAAAATGTAATCCATGTGTAATATTCATGCTTAGTTACCATGGAAACTCTCATAACAATAAATTAAACAATCTATTTAGACGCTATTGTAGTCGTTGTCGAGGAGATTTGAAATATAGATTTTGATTGTTGAAACATTATAAAACAATCGAATTATACACATTTTACGATAGAATTATATAAAATTTCAAACTCGCATATTTCCGTTACTGTTGAAAATACAGAAGTGATTTTACAGTCAATGGAATTAGGTCGACCTAACCTAACCTAAACTGACCTGACCTAACCTAATCTAACCTAACTTTAATTAACAAAACCTAACCTAACCTAATAACAATAAAATAAAAAACAATCTTTTTGTGACCGATTGTAGTCGTTCTCGAGGAGATTTGAAATATAGATTTTGATTGTTGAAACATTATAAAACAATCGAATTCCACACATTTTACAATATAATTATATAAAATTTCAAACTCGCATATCTCCTTTACTATTGAAGATACAGAAGTGATTTTGCACTCAATGGAATCAGGTCGACGCTCTCTATTGGCTCATGGGGAAAAATGTAATCCATGTGTAATATTCATGCTTAGTTACCATGGAAACTCTCGTAACAATAAATTAAACAATCTATTTAGACGCTATTGTAGTCGTTGTCGAGGAGATTTGAAATATAGATTTTGATTGTTGAAACATTATAAAACAATCGAATTATACACATTTTACGATAGAATTATATAAAATTTCAAACTCGCATATCTCCGTTACTGTTGAAGATACAGAAGTGATTTTACAGTCAATGGAATTAGGTCGACCTAACCTAACCTAAACTGACCTGACCTAACCTAATCTAACCTAACTTTACTTAACAAAACCTAACCTAACCTAATAACAATAAAATAAAAACAATCTTTTTGTGACCGATTGTAGTCGTTCTCGAGGAGGTTTGAAATATAGATTTTGATTGTTGAAACATTATAAAACAATCGAATTCCACACATTTTACAATATAATTATATAAAATTTCAAACTCGCATATCTCCGTTACTATTGAAGATACAAAAGTGATTTTGCACTCAATGGAATCAGGTCGACGCTCTCTATTGGCTCATGGGGAAAAATGTAATCCATGTGTAATATTCATGCTTAGTTACCATGGAAACTCTCATAACAATAAATTAAACAATCTATTTAGACGCTATTGTAGTCGTTGTCGAGGAGATTTGAAATATAGATTTTGATTGTTGAAACATTATAAAACAATCGAATTATACACATTTTACGATAGAATTATATAAAATTTCAAACTCGCATATTTCCGTTACTGTTGAAGATACAGAAGTGATTTTACAGTCAATGGAATTAGGTCGACCTAACCTAACCTAAACTGACCTGACCTAACCTAATCTAACCTAACTTTACTTAACAAAACCTAACCTAACCTAATAACAATAAAATAAAAAACAATCTTTTTGTGACCGATTGTAGTCGTTCTCGAGGAGATTTGAAATATAGATTTTGATTGTTGAAACATTATAAAACAATCGAATTCCACACATTTTACAATATAATTATATAAAATTTCAAACTCGCATATCTCCTTTACTATTGAAGATACAGAAGTGATTTTGCACTTAATGGAATCAGGTCGACGCTCTCTATTGGCTCATGGGGAAAAATGTAATCCATGTGTAATATTCATGCTTAGTTACCATGGAAACTCTCGTAACAATAAATTAAACAATCTATTTAGACGCTATTGTAGTCGTTGTCGAGGAGATTTGAAATATAGATTTTGATTGTTGAAACATTATAAAACAATCGAATTATACACATTTTACGATAGAATTATATAAAATTTCAAACTCGCATATCTCCGTTACTGTTGAAGATACAGAAGTGATTTTGCACTCAATGGAATCAGGTCGACGCTCTCTATTGGCTCATGGGGAAAAATGTAATCCATGTGTAATATTCATGCTTAGTTACCATGGAAACTCTCATAACATTAAATTGAACAATCTATTTAGACGCTATTGTAGTCGTTGTCGAGGAGATTTGAAATATAGATTTTGATTGTTGAAACATTATAAAACAATCGAATTATACACATTTTACGATAGAATTATATAAAATTTGAAACTCGCATATCTCCGTTACTATTGAAGATACAGAAGTGATTTTGCACTCAATGGAATCAGGTCGACGCTCTCTATTGGCTCATGGGGAAAAATGTAATCCATGTGTAATATTCATGCTTAGTTACCATGGAAACTCTCATAACATTAAATTGAACAATCTATTTAGACGCTATTGTAGTCGTTGTCGAGGAGATTTGAAATATAGATTTTGATTGTTGAAACATTATAAAACAATCGAATTATACACATTTTACGATAGAATTATGTAAAATTTCAAACTCGCATATCTCCGTTACTGTTGAAGATACAGAAGTGATTTTACACTCAATGGAATTAGGTCGACCTAACCAAACCTAAACTGACCTGACCTAGCCTAACCTTACTTTACTTAACCTAACCTAACCTAACCTAATAACAATAAAATAAAAACAATCTATTTGTGCCGATTGTAGTCGTTCTCGAGGAGATTTGAAATATAGATTTTGATTGTTGAAACATTATAAAACAATCGAATTATACACATTTTACGATAGAATTATATAAAAATTCAAACTCGCATATCTCCGTTACTGTTGAAGATACAGAAGTGATTTTACAGTCAATGGAATTAGGTCGACCTAACCTAACCTAAACTGACCTGACCTAACCTAATCTAACCTAACTTTACTTAACAAAACCTAACCTAACCTAATAAAAATAAAATAAAAACAATCTTTTTGTGACCGATTGTAGTCGTTCTCGAGGAGATTTGAAATATAGATTTTGATTGTTGAAACATTATAAAACAATCGAATTCCACACATTTTACAATATAATTATATAAAATTTCAAACTCGTATATCTCCGTTACTATTGAAGATACAAAAGTGATTTTGCACTCAATGGAATCAGGTCGACGCTCTCTATTGGCTCATGGGGAAAAATGTAATCCATGTGTAATATTCATGCTTAGTTACCATGGAAACTCTCATAACAATAAATTAAACAATCTATTTAGACGCTATTGTAGTCGTTGTCGAGGAGATTTGAAATATAGATTTTGATTGTTGAAACATTATAAAACAATCGAATTATACACATTTTACGATAGAATTATATAAAATTTCAAACTCGCATATTTCCGTTACTGTTGAAGATACAGAAGTGATTTTACAGTCAATGGAATTAGGTCGACCTAACCTAACCTAAACTGACCTGACCTAACCTAATCTAACCTAACTTTACTTAACAAAACCTAACCTAACCTAATAACAATAAAATAAAAAACAATCTTTTTGTGACCGATTGTAGTCGTTCTCGAGGAGATTTGAAATATAGATTTTGATTGTTGAAACATTATAAAACAATCGAATTCCACACATTTTACAATATAATTATATAAAATTTCAAACTCGCATATCTCCTTTACTATTGAAGATACAGAATTGATTTTGCACTTAATGGAATCAGGTCGACGCTCTCTATTGGCTCATGGGGAAAAATGTAATCCATGTGTAATATTCATGCTTAGTTACCATGGAAACTCTCGTAACAATAAATTAAACAATCTATTTAGACGCTATTGTAGTCGTTGTCGAGGAGATTTGAAATATAGATTTTGATTGTTGAAACATTATAAAACAATCGAATTATACACATTTTACGATAGAATTATATAAAATTTCAAACTCGCATATCTCCGTTACTGTTGAAGATACAGAAGTGATTTTACAGTCAATGGAATTAGGTCGACCTAACCTAACCTAAACTGACCTGACCTAACCTAATCTAACCTAACTTTACTTAACAAAACCTAACCTAACCTAATAACAATAAAATAAAAAACAATCTTTTTGTGACCGATTGTAGTCGTTCTCGAGGAGATTTGAAATATAGATTTTGATTGTTGAAACATTATAAAACAATCGAATTCCACACATTTTACAATATAATTATATAAAATTTCAAACTCGCATATCTCCTTTACTATTGAAGATACAGAAGTGATTTTGCACTTAATGGAATCAGGTCGACGCTCTCTATTGGCTCATGGGGAAAAATGTAATCCATGTGTAATATTCATGCTTAGTTACCATGGAAATTCTCGTAACAATAAATTAAACAATCTATTTAGACGCTATTGTAGTCGTTGTCGAGGAGATTTGAAATATAGATTTTGATTGTTGAAACATTATAAAACAATCGAATTATACACATTTTACGATAGAATTATATAAAATTTCAAACTCGCATATCTCCGTTACTGTTGAAGATACAGAAGTGATTTTACAGTCAATGGAATTAGGTCGACCTAACCTAACCTAAACTGACCTGACCTAACCTAATCTAACCTAACTTTACTTAACAAAACCTAACCTAACCTAATAACAATAAAATAAAAACAATCTTTTTGTGACCGATTGTAGTCGTTCTCGAGGAGATTTGAAATATAGATTTTGATTGTTGAAACATTATAAAACAATCGAATTCCACACATTTTACAATATAATTATATAAAATTTCAAACTCGCATATCTCCGTTACTATTGAAGATACAGAAGTGATTTTGCACTCAATGGAATCAGGTCGACGCTCTCTATTGGCTCATGGGGAAAAATGTAATCCATGTGTAATATTCATGCTTAGTTACCATGGAAACTCTCGTAACAATAAATTAAACAATCTATTTAGACGCTATTGTAGTCGTTGTCGAGGAGATTTGAAATATAGATTTTGATTGTTGAAACATTATAAAACAATCGAATTATACACATTTTACGATAGAATTATATAAAATTTCAAACTCGCATATCTCCGTTACTGTTGAAGATACAGAAGTGATTTTACAGTCAATGGAATTAGGTCGACCTAACCTAACCTAAACTGACCTGACCTAACCTAATCTAACCTAACTTTACTTAACAAAACCTAACCTAACCTAATAACAATAAAATAAAAACAATCTTTTTGTGACCGATTGTAGTCGTTCTCGAGGAGATTTGAAATATAGATTTTGATTGTTGAAACATTATAAAACAATCGAATTCCACACATTTTACAATATAATTATATAAAATTTCAAACTCGCATATCTCCTTTACTATTGAAGATACAGAAGTGATTTTGCACTCAATGGAATCAGGTCGACGCTCTCTATTGGCTCATGGGGAAAAATGTAATCCATGTGTAATATTCATGCTTAGTTACCATGGAAACTCTCGTAACAATAAATTAAACAATCTATTTAGACGCTATTGTAGTCGTTGTCGAGGAGATTTGAAATATAGATTTTGATTGTTGAAACATTATAAAACAATCGAATTATACACATTTTACGATAGAATTATATAAAATTTCAAACTCGCATATCTCCGTTACTGTTGAAGATACAGAAGTGATTTTACAGTCAATGGAATTAGGTCGACCTAACCTAACCTAAACTGACCTGACCTAACCTAATCTAACCTAACTTTACTTAACAAAACCTAACCTAACCTAATAACAATAAAATAAAAACAATCTTTTTGTGACCGATTGTAGTCGTTCTCGAGGAGGTTTGAAATATAGATTTTGATTGTTGAAACATTATAAAACAATCGAATTCCACACATTTTACAATATAATTATATAAAATTTCAAACTCGCATATCTCCGTTACTATTGAAGATACAAAAGTGATTTTGCACTCAATGGAATCAGGTCGACGCTCTCTATTGGCTCATGGGGAAAAATGTAATCCATGTGTAATATTCATGCTTAGTTACCATGGAAACTCTCATAACAATAAATTAAACAATCTATTTAGACGCTATTGTAGTCGTTGTCGAGGAGATTTGAAATATAGATTTTGATTGTTGAAACATTATAAAACAATCGAATTATACACATTTTACGATAGAATTATATAAAATTTCAAACTCGCATATTTCCGTTACTGTTGAAGATACAGAAGTGATTTTACAGTCAATGGAATTAGGTCGACCTAACCTAACCTAAACTGACCTGACCTAACCTAATCTAACCTAACTTTACTTAACAAAACCTAACCTAACCTAATAACAATAAAATAAAAAACAATCTTTTTGTGACCGATTGTAGTCGTTCTCGAGGAGATTTGAAATATAGATTTTGATTGTTGAAACATTATAAAACAATCGAATTCCACACATTTTACAATATAATTATATAAAATTTCAAACTCGCATATCTCCTTTACTATTGAAGATACAGAAGTGATTTTGCACTTAATGGAATCAGGTCGACGCTCTCTATTGGCTCATGGGGAAAAATGTAATCCATGTGTAATATTCATGCTTAGTTACCATGGAAACTCTCGTAACAATAAATTAAACAATCTATTTAGACGCTATTGTAGTCGTTGTCGAGGAGATTTGAAATATAGATTTTGATTGTTGAAACATTATAAAACAATCGAATTATACACATTTTACGATAGAATTATATAAAATTTCAAACTCGCATATCTCCGTTACTGTTGAAGATACAGAAGTGATTTTGCACTCAATGGAATCAGGTCGACGCTCTCTATTGGCTCATGGGGAAAAATGTAATCCATGTGTAATATTCATGCTTAGTTACCATGGAAACTCTCATAACATTAAATTGAACAATCTATTTAGACGCTATTGTAGTCGTTGTCGAGGAGATTTGAAATATAGATTTTGATTGTTGAAACATTATAAAACAATCGAATTATACACATTTTACGATAGAATTATATAAAATTTGAAACTCGCATATCTCCGTTACTATTGAAGATACAGAAGTGATTTTGCACTCAATGGAATCAGGTCGACGCTCTCTATTGGCTCATGGGGAAAAATGTAATCCATGTGTAATATTCATGCTTAGTTACCATGGAAACTCTCATAACATTAAATTGAACAATCTATTTAGACGCTATTGTAGTCGTTGTCGAGGAGATTTGAAATATAGATTTTGATTGTTGAAACATTATAAAACAATCGAATTATACACATTTTACGATAGAATTATGTAAAATTTCAAACTCGCATATCTCCGTTACTGTTGAAGATACAGAAGTGATTTTACACTCAATGGAATTAGGTCGACCTAACCAAACTTAAACTGACCTGACCTAGCCTAACCTTACTTTACTTAACCTAACCTAACCTAACCTAATAACAATAAAATAAAAACAATCTATTTGTGCCGATTGTAGTCGTTCTCGAGGAGATTTGAAATATAGATTTTGATTGTTGAAACATTATAAAACAATCGAATTATACACATTTTACGATAGAATTATATAAAAATTCAAACTCGCATATCTCCGTTACTGTTGAAGATACAGAAGTGATTTTACAGTCAATGGAATTAGGTCGACCTAACCTAACCTAAACTGACCTGACCTAACCTAATCTAACCTAACTTTACTTAACAAAACCTAACCTAACCTAATAAAAATAAAATAAAAACAATCTTTTTGTGACCGATTGTAGTCGTTCTCGAGGAGATTTGAAATATAGATTTTGATTGTTGAAACATTATAAAACAATCGAATTCCACACATTTTACAATATAATTATATAAAATTTCAAACTCGTATATCTCCGTTACTATTGAAGATACAAAAGTGATTTTGCACTCAATGGAATCAGGTCGACGCTCTCTATTGGCTCATGGGGAAAAATGTAATCCATGTGTAATATTCATGCTTAGTTACCATGGAAACTCTCATAACAATAAATTAAACAATCTATTTAGACGCTATTGTAGTCGTTGTCGAGGAGATTTGAAATATAGATTTTGATTGTTGAAACATTATAAAACAATCGAATTATACACATTTTACGATAGAATTATATAAAATTTCAAACTCGCATATTTCCGTTACTGTTGAAGATACAGAAGTGATTTTACAGTCAATGGAATTAGGTCGACCTAACCTAACCTAAACTGACCTGACCTAACCTAATCTAACCTAACTTTACTTAACAAAACCTAACCTAACCTAATAACAATAAAATAAAAAACAATCTTTTTGTGACCGATTGTAGTCGTTCTCGAGGAGATTTGAAATATAGATTTTGATTGTTGAAACATTATAAAACAATCGAATTCCACACATTTTACAATATATTTATATAAAATTTCAAACTCGCATATCTCCTTTACTATTGAAGATACAGAATTGATTTTGCACTTAATGGAATCAGGTCGACGCTCTCTATTGGCTCATGGGGAAAAATGTAATCCATGTGTAATATTCATGCTTAGTTACCATGGAAACTCTCGTAACAATAAATTAAACAATCTATTTAGACGCTATTGTAGTCGTTGTCGAGGAGATTTGAAATATAGATTTTGATTGTTGAAACATTATAAAACAATCGAATTATACACATTTTACGATAGAATTATATAAAATTTCAAACTCGCATATCTCCGTTACTGTTGAAGATACAGAAGTGATTTTACAGTCAATGGAATTAGGTCGACCTAACCTAACCTAAACTGACCTGACCTAACCTAATCTAACCTAACTTTACTTAACAAAACCTAACCTAACCTAATAACAATAAAATAAAAAACAATCTTTTTGTGACCGATTGTAGTCGTTCTCGAGGAGATTTGAAATATAGATTTTGATTGTTGAAACATTATAAAACAATCGAATTCCACACATTTTACAATATAATTATATAAAATTTCAAACTCGCATATCTCCTTTACTATTGAAGATACAGAAGTGATTTTGCACTTAATGGAATCAGGTCGACGCTCTCTATTGGCTCATGGGGAAAAATGTAATCCATGTGTAATATTCATGCTTAGTTACCATGGAAATTCTCGTAACAATAAATTAAACAATCTATTTAGACGCTATTGTAGTCGTTGTCGAGGAGATTTGAAATATAGATTTTGATTGTTGAAACATTATAAAACAATCGAATTATACACATTTTACGATAGAATTATATAAAATTTCAAACTCGCATATCTCCGTTACTGTTGAAGATACAGAAGTGATTTTACAGTCAATGGAATTAGGTCGACCTAACCTAACCTAAACTGACCTGACCTAACCTAATCTAACCTAACTTTACTTAACAAAACCTAACCTAACCTAATAACAATAAAATAAAAACAATCTTTTTGTGACCGATTGTAGTCGTTCTCGAGGAGATTTGAAATATAGATTTTGATTGTTGAAACATTATAAAACAATCGAATTCCACACATTTTACAATATAATTATATAAAATTTCAAACTCGCATATCTCCGTTACTATTGAAGATACAGAAGTGATTTTGCACTCAATGGAATCAGGTCGACGCTCTCTATTGGCTCATGGGGAAAAATGTAATCCATGTGTAATATTCATGCTTAGTTACCATGGAAACTCTCGTAACAATAAATTAAACAATCTATTTAGACGCTATTGTAGTCGTTGTCGAGGAGATTTGAAATATAGATTTTGATTGTTGAAACATTATAAAACAATCGAATTATACACATTTTACGATAGAATTATATAAAATTTGAAACTCGCATATCTCCGTTACTATTGAAGATACAGAAGTGATTTTGCACTCAATGGAATCAGGTCGACGCTCTCTATTGGCTCATGGGGAAAAATGTAATCCATGTGTAATATTCATGCTTAGTTACCATGGAAACTCTCGTAACAATAAATTAAACAATCTATTTAGACGCTATTGTAGTCGTTGTCGAGGAGATTTGAAATATAGATTTTGATTGTTGAAACATTATAAAACAATCGAATTATACACATTTTACGATAGAATTATGTAAAATTTCAAACTCGCATATCTCCGTTACTGTTGAAGATACAGAAGTGATTTTACACTCAATGGAATTAGGTCGACCTAACCAAACCTAAACTGACCTGACCTAGCCTAACCTTACTTTACTTAACCTAACCTAACCTAACCTAATAACAATAAAATAAAAACAATCTATTTGTGCCGATTGTAGTCGTTCTCGAGGAGATTTGAAATATAGATTTTGATTGTTGAAACATTATAAAACAATCGAATTATACACATTTTACGATAGAATTATATAAAATTTCAAACTCGCATATCTCCGTTACTGTTGAAGATACAGAAGTGATTTTACAGTCAATGGAATTAGGTCGACCTAACCTAACCTAAACTGACCTGACCTAACCTAATCTAACCTAACTTTACTTAACAAAACCTAACCTAACCTAATAAAAATAAAATAAAAACAATCTTTTTGTGACCGATTGTAGTCGTTCTCGAGGAGATTTGAAATATAGATTTTGATTGTTGAAACATTATAAAACAATCGAATTCCACACATTTTACAATATAATTATATAAAATTTCAAACTCGCATATCTCCGTTACTATTGAAGATACAAAAGTGATTTTGCACTCAATGGAATCAGGTCGACGCTCTCTATTGGCTCATGGGGAAAAATGTAATCCATGTGTAATATTCATGCTTAGTTACCATGGAAACTCTCATAACAATAAATTAAACAATCTATTTAGACGCTATTGTAGTCGTTGTCGAGGAGATTTGAAATATAGATTTTGATTGTTGAAACATTATAAAACAATCGAATTATACACATTTTACGATAGAATTATATAAAATTTCAAACTCGCATATTTCCGTTACTGTTGAAGATACAGATGTGATTTTACAGTCAATGGAATTAGGTCGACCTAACCTAACCTAAACTGACCTGACCTAACCTAATCTAACCTAACTTTAATTAACAAAACCTAACCTAACCTAATAACAATAAAATAAAAAACAATCTTTTTGTGACCGATTGTAGTCGTTCTCGAGGAGATTTGAAATATAGATTTTGATTGTTGAAACATTATAAAACAATCGAATTCCACACATTTTACAATATAATTATATAAAATTTCAAACTCGCATATCTCCTTTACTATTGAAGATACAGAAGTGATTTTGCACTCAATGGAATCAGGTCGACGCTCTCTATTGGCTCATGGGGAAAAATGTAATCCATGTGTAATATTCATGCTTAGTTACCATGGAAACTCTCGTAACAATAAATTAAACAATCTATTTAGACGCTATTGTAGTCGTTGTCGAGGAGATTTGAAATATAGATTTTGATTGTTGAAACATTATAAAACAATCGAATTATACACATTTTACGATAGAATTATATAAAATTTCAAACTCGCATATCTCCGTTACTGTTGAAGATACAGAAGTGATTTTACAGTCAATGGAATTAGGTCGACCTAACCTAACCTAAACTGACCTGACCTAACCTAATCTAACCTAACTTTACTTAACAAAACCTAACCTAACCTAATAACAATAAAATAAAAAACAATCTTTTTGTGACCGATTGTAGTCGTTCTCGAGGAGATTTGAAATATAGATTTTGATTGTTGAAACATTATAAAACAATCGAATTCCACACATTTTACAATATAATTATATAAAATTTCAAACTCGCATATCTCCTTTACTATTGAAGATACAGAAGTGATTTTGCACTTAATGGAATCAGGTCGACGCTCTCTATTGGCTCATGGGGAAAAATGTAATCCATGTGTAATATTCATGCTTAGTTACCATGGAAACTCTCGTAACAATAAATTAAACAATCTATTTAGACGCTATTGTAGTCGTTGTCGAGGAGATTTGAAATATAGATTTTGATTGTTGAAACATTATAAAACAATCGAATTATACACATTTTACGATAGAATTATATAAAATTTCAAACTCGCATATCTCCGTTACTGTTGAAGATACAGAAGTGATTTTACAGTCAATGGAATTAGGTCGACCTAACCTAACCTAAACTGACCTGACCTAACCTAATCTAACCTAACTTTACTTAACAAAACCTAACCTAACCTAATAACAATAAAATAAAAAACAATCTTTTTGTGACCGATTGTAGTCGTTCTCGAGGAGATTTGAAATATAGATTTTGATTGTTGAAACATTATAAAACAATCGAATTCCACACATTTTACAATATAATTATATAAAATTTCAAACTCGCATATCTCCTTTACTATTGAAGATACAGAAGTGATTTTGCACTTAATGGAATCAGGTCGACGCTCTCTATTGGCTCATGGGGAAAAATGTAATCCATGTGTAATATTCATGCTTAGTTACCATGGAAACTCTCGTAACAATAAATTAAACAATCTATTTAGACGCTATTGTAGTCGTTGTCGAGGAGATTTGAAATATAGATTTTGATTGTTGAAACATTATAAAACAATCGAATTATACACATTTTACGATAGAATTATATAAAATTTCAAACTCGCATATCTCCGTTACTGTTGAAGATACAGAAGTGATTTTACAGTCAATGGAATTAGGTCGACCTAACCTAACCTAAACTGACCTGACCTAACCTAATCTAACCTAACTTTACTTAACAAAACCTAACCTAACCTAATAACAATAAAATAAAAACAATCTTTTTGTGACCGATTGTAGTCGTTCTCGAGGAGATTTGAAATATAGATTTTGATTGTTGAAACATTATAAAACAATCGAATTCCACACATTTTACAATATAATTATATAAAATTTCAAACTCGCATATCTCCGTTACTATTGAAGATACAGAAGTGATTTTGCACTCAATGGAATCAGGTCGACGCTCTCTATTGGCTCATGGGGAAAAATGTAATCCATGTGTAATATTCATGCTTAGTTACCATGGAAACTCTCGTAACAATAAATTAAACAATCTATTTAGACGCTATTGTAGTCGTTGTCGAGGAGATTTGAAATATAGATTTTGATTGTTGAAACATTATAAAACAATCGAATTATACACATTTTACGATAGAATTATATAAAATTTGAAACTCGCATATCTCCGTTACTATTGAAGATACAGAAGTGATTTTGCACTCAATGGAATCAGGTCGACGCTCTCTATTGGCTCATGGGGAAAAATGTAATCCATGTGTAATATTCATGCTTAGTTACCATGGAAACTCTCGTAACAATAAATTAAACAATCTATTTAGACGCTATTGTAGTCGTTGTCGAGGAGATTTGAAATATAGATTTTGATTGTTGAAACATTATAAAACAATCGAATTATACACATTTTACGATAGAATTATGTAAAATTTCAAACTCGCATATTTCCGTTACTGTTGAAGATACAGAAGTGATTTTACACTCAATGGAATTAGGTCGACCTAACCAAACCTAAACTGACCTGACCTAACCTAACCTTACTTTACTTAACCTAACCTAACCTAACCTAATAACAATAAAATAAAAACAATCTATTTGTGCCGATTGTAGTCGTTCTCGAGGAGATTTGAAATATAGATTTTGATTGTTGAAACATTATAAAACAATCGAATTATACACATTTTACGATAGAATTATATAAAATTTCAAACTCGCATATCTCCGTTACTGTTGAAGATACAGAAGTGATTTTACAGTCAATGGAATTAGGTCGACCTAACCTAACCTAAACTGACCTGACCTAACCTAATCTAACCTAACTTTACTTAACAAAACCTAACCTAACCTAATAACAATAAAATAAAAACAATCTTTTTGTGACCGATTGTAGTCGTTCTCGAGGAGATTTGAAATATAGATTTTGATTGTTGAAACATTATAAAACAATCGAATTCCACACATTTTACAATATAATTATATAAAATTTCAAACTCGCATATCTCCGTTACTATTGAAGATACAAAAGTGATTTTGCACTCAATGGAATCAGGTCGACGCTCTCTATTGGCTCATGGGGAAAAATGTAATCCATGTGTAATATTCATGCTTAGTTACCATGGAAACTCTCATAACAATAAATTAAACAATCTATTTAGACGCTATTGTAGTCGTTGTCGAGGAGATTTGAAATATAGATTTTGATTGTTGAAACATTATAAAACAATCGAATTATACACATTTTACGATAGAATTATATAAAATTTCAAACTCGCATATTTCCGTTACTGTTGAAGATACAGAAGTGATTTTACAGTCAATGGAATTAGGTCGACCTAACCTAACCTAAACTGACCTGACCTAACCTAATCTAACCTAACTTTAATTAACAAAACCTAACCTAACCTAATAACAATAAAATAAAAAACAATCTTTTTGTGACCGATTGTAGTCGTTCTATAGGAGATTTGAAATATAGATTTTGATTGTTGAAACATTATAAAACAATCGAATTCCACACATTTTACAATATAATTATATAAAATTTCAAACTCGCATATCTCCTTTACTATTGAAGATACAGAAGTGATTTTGCACTCAATGGAATCAGGTCGACGCTCTCTATTGGCTCATGGGGAAAAATGTAATCCATGTGTAATATTCATGCTTAGTTACCATGGAAACTCTCGTAACAATAAATTAAACAATCTATTTAGACGCTATTGTAGTCGTTGTCGAGGAGATTTGAAATATAGATTTTGATTGTTGAAACATTATAAAACAATCGAATTATACACATTTTACGATAGAATTATATAAAATTTCAAACTCGCATATCTCCGTTACTGTTGAAGATACAGAAGTGATTTTACAGTCAATGGAATTAGGTCGACCTAACCTAACCTAAACTGACCTGACCTAACCTAATCTAACCTAACTTTACTTAACAAAACCTAACCTAACCTAATAACAATAAAATAAAAAACAATCTTTTTGTGACCGATTGTAGTCGTTCTATAGGAGATTTGAAATATAGATTTTGATTGTTGAAACATTATAAAACAATCGAATTCCACACATTTTACAATATAATTATATAAAATTTCAAACTCGCATATCTCCTTTACTATTGAAGATACAGAAGTGATTTTGCACTCAATGGAATCAGGTCGACGCTCTCTATTGGCTCATGGGGAAAAATGTAATCCATGTGTAATATTCATGCTTAGTTACCATGGAAACTCTCGTAACAATAAATTAAACAATCTATTTAGACGCTTTTGTAGTCGTTGTCGAGGAGATTTGAAATATAGATTTTGATTGTTGAAACATTATAAAACAATCGAATTATACACATTTTACGATAGAATTATATAAAATTTCAAACTCGCATATCTCCGTTACTGTTGAAGATACAGAAGTGATTTTACAGTCAATGGAATTAGGTCGACCTAACCTAACCTAAACTGACCTGACCTAACCTAATCTAACCTAACTTTACTTAACAAAACCTAACCTAACCTAATAACAATAAAATAAAAAACAATCTTTTTGTGACCGATTGTAGTCGTTCTCGAGGAGATTTGAAATATAGATTTTGATTGTTGAAACATTATAAAACAATCGAATTCCACACATTTTACAATATAATTATATAAAATTTCAAACTCGCATATCTCCTTTACTATTGAAGATACAGAAGTGATTTTGCACTTAATGGAATCAGGTCGACGCTCTCTATTGGCTCATGGGGAAAAATGTAATCCATGTGTAATATTCATGCTTAGTTACCATGGAAACTCTCGTAACAATAAATTAAACAATCTATTTAGACGCTATTGTAGTCGTTGTCGAGGAGATTTGAAATATAGATTTTGATTGTTGAAACATTATAAAACAATCGAATTATACACATTTTACGATAGAATTATATAAAATTTCAAACTCGCATATCTCCGTTACTGTTGAAGATACAGAAGTGATTTTACAGTCAATGGAATTAGGTCGACCTAACCTAACCTAAACTGACCTGACCTAACCTAATCTAACCTAACTTTACTTAACAAAACCTAACCTAACCTAATAACAATAAAATAAAAACAATCTTTTTGTGACCGATTGTAGTCGTTCTCGAGGAGATTTGAAATATAGATTTTGATTGTTGAAACATTATAAAACAATCGAATTCCACACATTTTACAATATAATTATATAAAATTTCAAACTCGCATATCTCCGTTACTATTGAAGATACAGAAGTGATTTTGCACTCAATGGAATCAGGTCGACGCTCTCTATTGGCTCATGGGGAAAAATGTAATCCATGTGTAATATTCATGCTTAGTTACCATGGAAATTCTCGTAACAATAAATTAAACAATCTATTTAGACGCTATTGTAGTCGTTGTCGAGGAGATTTGAAATATAGATTTTGATTGTTGAAACATTATAAAACAATCGAATTATACACATTTTACGATAGAATTATATAAAATTTGAAACTCGCATATCTCCGTTACTATTGAAGATACAGAAGTGATTTTGCACTCAATGGAATCAGGTCGACGCTCTCTATTGGCTCATGGGGAAAAATGTAATCCATGTGTAATATTCATGCTTAGTTACCATGGAAACTCTCATAACATTAAATTAAACAATCTATTTAGACGCTATTGTAGTCGTTGTCGAGGAGATTTGAAATATAGATTTTGATTGTTGAAACATTATAAAACAATCGAATTATACACATTTTACGATAGAATTATATAAAATTTGAAACTCGCATATCTCCGTTACTATTGAAGATACAGAAGTGATTTTGCACTCAATGGAATCAGGTCGACGCTCTCTATTGGCTCATGGGGAAAAATGTAATCCATGTGTAATATTCATGCTTAGTTACCATGGAAACTCTCGTAACAATAAATTAAACAATCTATTTAGACGCTATTGTAGTCGTTGTCGAGGAGATTTGAAATATAGATTTTGATTGTTGAAACATTATAAAACAATCGAATTATACACATTTTACGATAGAATTATGTAAAATTTCAAACTCGCATATCTCCGTTACTGTTGAAGATACAGAAGTGATTTTACACTCAATGGAATTAGGTCGACCTAACCAAACCTAAACTGACCTGACCTAACCTAACCTTACTTTACTTAACCTAACCTAACCTAACCTAATAACAATAAAATAAAAACAATCTATTTGTGCCGATTGTAGTCGTTCTCGAGGAGATTTGAAATATAGATTTTGATTGTTGAAACATTATAAAACAATCGAATTATACACATTTTACGATAGAATTATATAACATTTCAAACTCGCATATCTCCGTTACTGTTGAAGATACAGAAGTGATTTTACAGTCAATGGAATTAGGTCGACCTAACCTAACCTAAACTGACCTGACCTAACCTAATCTAACCTAACTTTAATTAACAAAACCTAACCTAACCTAATAACAATAAAATAAAAAACAATCTTTTTGTGACCGATTGTAGTCGTTCTCGAGGAGATTTGAAATATAGATTTTGATTGTTGAAACATTATAAAACAATCGAATTCCACACATTTTACAATATAATTATATAAAATTTCAAACTCGCATATCTCCTTTACTATTGAAGATACAGAAGTGATTTTGCACTCAATGGAATCAGGTCGACGCTCTCTATTGGCTCATGGGGAAAAATGTAATCCATGTGTAATATTCATGCTTAGTTACCATGGAAACTCTCGTAACAATAAATTAAACAATCTATTTAGACGCTATTGTAGTCGTTGTCGAGGAGATTTGAAATATAGATTTTGATTGTTGAAACATTATAAAACAATCGAATTATACACATTTTACGATAGAATTATATAAAATTTCAAACTCGCATATCTCCGTTACTGTTGAAGATACAGAAGTGATTTTACACTCAATGGAATTAGGTCGACCTAACCAAACCTAAACTGACCTGACCTAACCTAACCTAACCTTACTTTACTTAACCTAACCTAACCTAACCTAATAACAAAAAAATAAAAACAATCTATTTGTGCCGATTGTAGTCGTTCTCGAGGAGATTTGAAATATAGATTTTGATTGTTGAAACATTATAAAACAATCGAATTATACACATTTTACGATAGAATTATATAAAATTTCAAACTCGCATATCTCCGTTACTGTTGAAGATACAGAAGTGATTTTACAGTCAATGGAATTAGGTCGACCTAACCTAACCTAAACTGACCTGACCTAACCTAATCTAACCTAACTTTACTTAACAAAACCTAACCTAACCTAATAACAATAAAATAAAAACAATCTTTTTGTGACCGATTGTAGTCGTTCTCGAGGAGATTTGAAATATAGATTTTGATTGTTGAAACATTATAAAACAATCGAATTCCACACATTTTACAATATAATTATATAAAATTTCAAACTCGCATATCTCCGTTACTATTGAAGATACAGAAGTGATTTTGCACTCAATGGAATCAGGTCGACGCTCTCTATTGGCTCATGGGGAAAAATGTAATCCATGTGTAATATTCATGCTTAGTTACCATGGAAACTCTCATAACATTAAATTAAACAATCTATTTAGACGCTATTGTAGTCGTTGTCGAGGAGATTTGAAATATAGATTTTGATTGTTGAAACATTATAAAACAATCGAATTATACACATTTTACGATAGAATTATATAAAATTTGAAACTCGCATATCTCCGTTACTATTGAAGATACAGAAGTGATTTTGCACTCAATGGAATCAGGTCGACGCTCTCTATTGGCTCATGGGGAAAAATGTAATCCATGTGTAATATTCATGCTTAGTTACCATGGAAACTCTCATAACATTAAATTAAACAATCTATTTAGACGCTATTGTAGTCGTTGTCGAGGAGATTTGAAATATAGATTTTGATTGTTGAAACATTATAAAACAATCGAATTATACACATTTTACGATAGAATTATATAAAATTTGAAACTCGCATATCTCCGTTACTATTGAAGATACAGAAGAGATTTTGCACTCAATGGAATCAGGTCGACGCTCTCTATTGGCTCATGGGGAAAAATGTAATCCATGTGTAATATTCATGCTTAGTTACCATGGAAACTCTCGTAACAATAAATTAAACAATCTATTTAGACGCTATTGTAGTCGTTGTCGAGGAGATTTGAAATATAGATTTTGATTGTTGAAACATTATAAAACAATCGAATTATACACATTTTACGATAGAATTATATAAAATTTCAAACTCGCATATTTCCGTTACTGTTGAAGATACAGAAGTGATTTTACAGTCAATGGAATTAGGTCGACCTAACCTAACCTAAACTGACCTGACCTAACCTAATCTAACCTAACTTTAATTAACAAAACCTAACCTAACCTAATAACAATAAAATAAAAAACAATCTTTTTGTGACCGATTGTAGTCGTTCTCGAGGAGATTTGAAATATAGATTTTGATTGTTGAAACATTATAAAACAATCGAATTCCACACATTTTACAATATAATTATATAAAATTTCAAACTCGCATATCTCCTTTACTATTGAAGATACAGAAGTGATTTTGCACTCAATGGAATCAGGTCGACGCTCTCTATTGGCTCATGGGGAAAAATGTAATCCATGTGTAATATTCATGCTTAGTTACCATGGAAACTCTCGTAACAATAAATTAAACAATCTATTTAGACGCTATTGTAGTCGTTGTCGAGGAGATTTGAAATATAGATTTTGATTGTTGAAACATTATAAAACAATCGAATTATACACATTTTACGATAGAATTATATAAAATTTCAAACTCGCATATCTCCGTTACTGTTGAAGATACAGAAGTGATTTTACACTCAATGGAATTAGGTCGACCTAACCAAACCTAAACTGACCTGACCTAACCTAACCTAACCTTACTTTACTTAACCTAACCTAACCTAACCTAATAACAAAAAAATAAAAACAATCTATTTGTGCCGATTGTAGTCGTTCTCGAGGAGATTTGAAATATAGATTTTGATTGTTGAAACATTATAAAACAATCGAATTATACACATTTTACGATAGAATTATATAAAATTTCAAACTCGCATATCTCCGTTACTGTTGAAGATACAGAAGTGATTTTACAGTCAATGGAATTAGGTCGACCTAACCTAACCTAAACTGACCTGACCTAACCTAATCTAACCTAACTTTACTTAACAAAACCTAACCTAACCTAATAACAATAAAATAAAAACAATCTTTTTGTGACCGATTGTAGTCGTTCTCGAGGAGATTTGAAATATAGATTTTGATTGTTGAAACATTATAAAACAATCGAATTCCACACATTTTACAATATAATTATATAAAATTTCAAACTCGCATATCTCCGTTACTATTGAAGATACAGAAGTGATTTTGCACTCAATGGAATCAGGTCGACGCTCTCTATTGGCTCATGGGGAAAAATGTAATCCATGTGTAATATTCATGCTTAGTTACCATGGAAACTCTCATAACATTAAATTAAACAATCTATTTAGACGCTATTGTAGTCGTTGTCGAGGAGATTTGAAATATAGATTTTGATTGTTGAAACATTATAAAACAATCGAATTATACACATTTTACGATAGAATTATATAAAATTTGAAACTCGCATATCTCCGTTACTATTGAAGATACAGAAGTGATTTTGCACTCAATGGAATCAGGTCGACGCTCTCTATTGGCTCATGGGGAAAAATGTAATCCATGTGTAATATTCATGCTTAGTTACCATGGAAACTCTCATAACATTAAATTAAACAATCTATTTAGACGCTATTGTAGTCGTTGTCGAGGAGATTTGAAATATAGATTTTGATTGTTGAAACATTATAAAACAATCGAATTATACACATTTTACGATAGAATTATATAAAATTTGAAACTCGCATATCTCCGTTACTATTGAAGATACAGAAGAGATTTTGCACTCAATGGAATCAGGTCGACGCTCTCTATTGGCTCATGGGGAAAAATGTAATCCATGTGTAATATTCATGCTTAGTTACCATGGAAACTCTCGTAACAATAAATTAAACAATCTATTTAGACGCTATTGTAGTCGTTGTCGAGGAGATTTGAAATATAGATTTTGATTGTTGAAACATTATAAAACAATCGAATTATACACATTTTACGATAGAATTATGTAAAATTTCAAACTCGCATATCTCCGTTACTGTTGAAGATACAGAAGTGATTTTACACTCAATGGAATTAGGTCGACCTAACCAAACCTAAACTGACCTGACCTAACCTAACCTAACCTTACTTTACTTAACCTAACCTAACCTAACCTAATAACAATAAAATAAAAACAATCTATTTGTGCCGATTGTAGTCGTTCTCGAGGAGATTTGAAATATAGATTTTGATTGTTGAAACATTATAAAACAATCGAATTATACACATTTTACGATAGAATTATATAAAATTTCAAACTCGCATATCTCCGTTACTGTTGAAGATACAGAAGTGATTTTACAGTCAATGGAATTAGGTCGACCTAACCTAACCTAAACTGACCTGACCTAACCTAATCTAACCTAACTTTACTTAACAAAACCTAACCTAACCTAATAACAATAAAATAAAAACAATCTTTTTGTGACCGATTGTAGTCGTTCTCGAGGAGATTTGAAATATAGATTTTGATTGTTGAAACATTATAAAACAATCGAATTCCACACATTTTACAATATAATTATATAAAATTTCAAACTCGCATATCTCCGTTACTATTGAAGATACAGAATTGATTTTGCACTCAATGGAATCAGGTCGACGCTCTCTATTGGCTCATGGGGAAAAATGTAATCCATGTGTAATATTCATGCTTAGTTACCATGGAAACTCTCGTAACAATAAATTAAACAATCTATTTAGACGCTATTGTAGTCGTTGTCGAGGAGATTTGAAATATAGATTTTGATTGTTGAAACATTATAAAACAATCGAATTATACACATTTTACGATAGAATTATATAAAATTTCAAACTCGCATATCTCCGTTACTGTTGAAGATACAGAAGTGATTTTACACTCAATGGAATTAGGTCGACCTAACCAAACCTAAACTGACCTGACCTAACCTAACCTAACCTTACTTTACTTAACCTAACCTAACCTAACCTAATAACAAAAAAATAAAAACAATCTATTTGTGCCGATTGTAGTCGTTCTCGAGGAGATTTGAAATATAGATTTTGATTGTTGAAACATTATAAAACAATCGAATTATACACATTTTACGATAGAATTATATAAAATTTCAAACTCGCATATCTCCGTTACTGTTGAAGATACAGAAGTGATTTTACAGTCAATGGAATTAGGTCGACCTAACCTAACCTAAACTGACCTGACCTAACCTAATCTAACCTAACTTTACTTAACAAAACCTAACCTAACCTAATAACAATAAAATAAAAACAATCTTTTTGTGACCGATTGTAGTCGTTCTCGAGGAGATTTGAAATATAGATTTTGATTGTTGAAACATTATAAAACAATCGAATTCCACACATTTTACAATATAATTATATAAAATTTCAAACTCGCATATCTCCGTTACTATTGAAGATACAAAAGTGATTTTGCACTCAATGGAATCAGGTCGACGCTCTCTATTGGCTCATGGGGAAAAATGTAATCCATGTGTAATATTCATGCTTAGTTACCATGGAAACTCTCATAACAATAAATTAAACAATCTATTTAGACGCTATTGTAGTCGTTGTCGAGGAGATTTGAAATATAGATTTTGATTGTTGAAACATTATAAAACAATCGAATTATACACATTTTACGATAGAATTATATAAAATTTCAAACTCGCATATTTCCGTTACTGTTGAAGATACAGAAGTGATTTTACAGTCAATGGAATTAGGTCGACCTAACCTAACCTAAACTGACCTGACCTAACCTAATCTAACCTAACTTTACTTAACAAAACCTAACCTAACCTAATAACAATAAAATAAAAAACAATCTTTTTGTGACCGATTGTAGTCGTTCTCGAGGAGATTTGAAATATAGATTTTGATTGTTGAAACATTATAAAACAATCGAATTCCACACATTTTACAATATAATTATATAAAATTTCAAACTCGCATATCTCCTTTACTATTGAAGATACAGAAGTGATTTTGCACTCAATGGAATCAGGTCGACGCTCTCTATTGGCTCATGGGGAAAAATGTAATCCATGTGTAATATTCATGCTTAGTTACCATGGAAACTCTCGTAACAATAAATTAAACAATCTATTTAGACGCTATTGTAGTCGTTGTCGAGGAGATTTGAAATATAGATTTTGATTGTTGAAACATTATAAAACAATCGAATTATACACATTTTACGATAGAATTATATAAAATTTCAAACTCGCATATCTCCGTTACTGTTGAAGATACAGAAGTGATTTTACACTCAATGGAATTAGGTCGACCTAACCAAACCTAAACTGACCTGACCTAACCTAACCTAACCTTACTTTACTTAACCTAACCTAACCTAACCTAATAACAATAAAATAAAAACAATCTATTTGTGCCGATTGTAGTCGTTCTCGAGGAGATTTGAAATATAGATTTTGATTGTTGAAACATTATAAAACAATCGAATTATACACATTTTACAATAGAATTATATAAAATTTCAAACTCGCATATCTCCGTTACTGTTGAAGATACAGAAGTGATTTTACAGTCAATGGAATTAGGTCGACCTAACCTAACCTAAACTGACCTGACCTAACCTAATCTAACCTAACTTTACTTAACAAAACCTAACCTAACCTAATAACAATAAAATAAAAACAATCTATTTGTGCCGATTGTAGTCGTTCTCGAGGAGATTTGAAATATAGATTTTTATTGTTGAAACATTATAAAACAATCGAATTATACACATTTTACGATAGAATTATATAAAATTTCAAACTCGCATATCTCCGTTACTGTTGAAGATACAGAAGTGATTTTACAGTCAATGGAATTAGGTCGACCTAACCTAACCTAAACTGACCTGACCTAACCTAATCTAACCTAACTTTACTTAACAAAACCTAACCTAACCTAATAACAATAAAATAAAAACAATCTTTTTGTGACCGATTGTAGTCGTTCTCGAGGAGATTTGAAATATAGATTTTGATTGTTGAAATATTATAAAACAATCGAATTCCACACATTTTACAATATAATTATATAAAATTTCAAACTCGCATATTTCCGTTACTGTTGAAGATACAGAAGTGATTTTACACTCAATGGAATTAGGTCGACCTAACCAAACCTAAACTGACCTGACCTAACCTAACCTAACCTTACTTTACTTAACCTAACCTAACCTAACCTAATAACAATAAAATAAAAACAATCTATTTGTGCCGATTGTAGTCGTTCTCGAGGAGATTTGAAATATAGATTTTTATTGTTGAAACATTATAAAACAATCGAATTATACACATTTTACGATAGAATTATATAAAATTTCAAACTCGCATATCTCCGTTACTGTTGAAGATACAGAAGTGATTTTACAGTCAATGGAATTAGGTCGACCTAACCTAACCTAAACTGACCTGACCTAACCTAATCTAACCTAACTTTACTTAACAAAACCTAACCTAACCTAATAACAATAAAATAAAAACAATCTTTTTGTGACCGATTGTAGTCGTTCTCGAGGAGATTTGAAATATAGATTTTGATTGTTGAAACATTATAAAACAATCGAATTCCACACATTTTACAATATAATTATATAAAATTTCAAACTCGCATATCTCCGTTACTATTGAAGATACAGAAGTGATTTTGCACTTAATGGAATCAGGTCGACGCTCTCTATTGGCTCATGGGGAAAAATGTAATCCATGTGTAATATTCATGCTTAGTTACCATGGAAACTCTCGTAACAATAAATTAAACAATCTATTTAGACGCTATTGTAGTCGTTGTCGAGGAGATTTGAAATATAGATTTTGATTGTTGAAACATTATAAAACAATCGAATTATACACATTTTACGATAGAATTATATAAAATTTGAAACTCGCATATCTCCGTTACTATTGAAGATACAGAAGTGATTTTGCACTCAATGGAATCAGGTCGACGCTCTCTATTGGCTCATGGGGAAAAATGTAATCCATGTGTAATATTCATGCTTAGTTACCATGGAAACTCTCATAACATTAAATTAAACAATCTATTTAGACGCTATTGTAGTCGTTGTCGAGGAGATTTGAAATATAGATTTTGATTGTTGAAACATTATAAAACAATGGAATTATACACATTTTACGATAGAATTATATAAAATTTGAAACTCGCATATCTCCGTTACTATTGAAGATACAGAAGTGATTTTGCACTCAATGGAATCAGGTCGACGCTCTCTATTGGCTCATGGGGAAAAATGTAATCCATGTGTAATATTCATGCTTAGTTACCATGGAAACTCTCGTAACAATAAATTAAACAATCTATTTAGACGCTATTGTAGTCGTTGTCGAGGAGATTTGAAATATAGATTTTGATTGTTGAAACATTATAAAACAATCGAATTATACACATTTTACGATAGAATTATATAAAATTTCAAACTCGCATATCTCCGTTACTGTTGAAGATACAGAAGTGATTTTACACTCAATGGAATTAGGTCGACCTAACCAAACCTAAACTGACCTGACCTAACCTAACCTAACCTTACTTTACTTAACCTAACCTAACCTAACCTAATAACAAAAAAATAAAAACAATCTATTTGTGCCGATTGTAGTCGTTCTCGAGGAGATTTGAAATATAGATTTTGATTGTTGAAACATTATAAAACAATCGAATTATACACATTTTACGATAGAATTATATAAAATTTCAAACTCGCATATCTCCGTTACTGTTGAAGATACAGAAGTGATTTTACACTCAATGGAATTAGGTCGACCTAACCAAACCTAAACTGACCTGACCTAACCTAACCTAACCTTACTTTACTTAACCTAACCTAACCTAACCTAATAACAAAAAAATAAAAACAATCTATTTGTGCCGATTGTAGTCGTTCTCGAGGAGATTTGAAATATAGATTTTGATTGTTGAAACATTATAAAACAATCGAATTATACACATTTTACGATAGAATTATATAAAATTTCAAACTCGCATATCTCCGTTACTGTTGAAGATACAGAAGTGATTTTACAGTCAATGGAATTAGGTCGACCTAACCTAACCTAAACTGACCTGACCTAACCTAATCTAACCTAACTTTACTTAACAAAACCTAACCTAACCTAATAACAATAAAATAAAAAATTTCTTTTTGTGACCGATTGTAGTCGTTCTCGAGGAGATTTGAAATATAGATTTTGATTGTTGAAACATTATAAAACAATCGAATTCCACACATTTTACAATATAATTATATAAAATTTCAAACTCGCATATCTCCGTTACTATTGAAGATACAGAAGTGATTTTGCACTCAATGGAATCAGGTCGACGCTCTCTATTGGCTCATGGGGAAAAATGTAATCCATGTGTAATATTCATGCTTAGTTACCATGGAAACTCTCATAACATTAAATTAAACAATCTATTTAGACGCTATTGTAGTCGTTGTCGAGGAGATTTGAAATATAGATTTTGATTGTTGAAACATTATAAAACAATCGAATTATACACATTTTACGATAGAATTATATAAAATTTGAAACTCGCATATCTCCGTTACTATTGAAGATACAGAAGTGATTTTGCACTCAATGGAATCAGGTCGACGCTCTCTATTGGCTCATGGGGAAAAATGTAATCCATGTGTAATATTCATGCTTAGTTACCATGGAAACTCTCATAACATTAAATTAAACAATCTATTTAGACGCTATTGTAGTCGTTGTCGAGGAGATTTGAAATATAGATTTTGATTGTTGAAACATTATAAAACAATCGAATTATACACATTTTACGATAGAATTATATAAAATTTGAAACTCGCATATCTCCGTTACTATTGAAGATACAGAAGAGATTTTGCACTCAATGGAATCAGGTCGACGCTCTCTATTGGGTCATGGGGAAAAATGTAATCCATGTGTAATATTCATGCTTAGTTACCATGGAAACTCTCGTAACAATAAATTAAACAATCTATTTAGACGCTATTGTAGTCGTTGTCGAGGAGATTTGAAATATAGATTTTGATTGTTGAAACATTATAAAACAATCGAATTATACACATTTTACGATAGAATTATGTAAAATTTCAAACTCGCATATCTCCGTTACTGTTGAAGATACAGAAGTGATTTTACACTCAATGGAATTAGGTCGACCTAACCAAACCTAAACTGACCTGACCTAACCTAACCTAACCTTACTTTACTTAACCTAACCTAACCTAACCTAATAACAAAAAAATAAAAACAATCTATTTGTGCCGATTGTAGTCGTTCTCGAGGAGATTTGAAATATAGATTTTGATTGTTGAAACATTATAAAACAATCGAATTATACACATTTTACGATAGAATTATATAAAATTTCAAACTCGCATATCTCCGTTACTGTTGAAGATACAGAAGTGATTTTACAGTCAATGGAATTAGGTCGACCTAACCTAACCTAAACTGACCTGACCTAACCTAATCTAACCTAACTTTACTTAACAAAACCTAACCTAACCTAATAACAATAAAATAAAAACAATCTTTTTGTGACCGATTGTAGTCGTTCTCGAGGAGATTTGAAATATAGATTTTGATTGTTGAAACATTATAAAACAATCGAATTCCACACATTTTACAATATAATTATATAAAATTTCAAACTCGCATATCTCCGTTACTATTGAAGATACAGAATTGATTTTGCACTCAATGGAATCAGGTCGACGCTCTCTATTGGCTCATGGGGAAAAATGTAATCCATGTGTAATATTCATGCTTAGTTACCATGGAAACTCTCGTAACAATAAATTAAACAATCTATTTAGACGCTATTGTAGTCGTTGTCGAGGAGATTTGAAATATAGATTTTGATTGTTGAAACATTATAAAACAATCGAATTATACACATTTTACGATAGAATTATATAAAATTTCAAACTCGCATATCTCCGTTACTGTTGAAGATACAGAAGTGATTTTACACTCAATGGAATTAGGTCGACCTAACCAAACCTAAACTGACCTGACCTAACCTAACCTAACCTTACTTTACTTAACCTAACCTAACCTAACCTAATAACAAAAAAATAAAAACAATCTATTTGTGCCGATTGTAGTCGTTCTCGAGGAGATTTGAAATATAGATTTTGATTGTTGAAACATTATAAAACAATCGAATTATACACATTTTACGATAGAATTATATAAAATTTCAAACTCGCATATCTCCGTTACTGTTGAAGATACAGAAGTGATTTTACAGTCAATGGAATTAGGTCGACCTAACCTAACCTAAACTGACCTGACCTAACCTAATCTAACCTAACTTTACTTAACAAAACCTAACCTAACCTAATAACAATAAAATAAAAACAATCTTTTTGTGACCGATTGTAGTCGTTCTCGAGGAGATTTGAAATATAGATTTTGATTGTTGAAACATTATAAAACAATCGAATTCCACACATTTTACAATATAATTATATAAAATTTCAAACTCGCATATCTCCGTTACTATTGAAGATACAAAAGTGATTTTGCACTTAATGGAATCAGGTCGACCTAACCTAACCTAAACTGACCTGACCTAACCTAATCTAACCTAACTTTACTTAACAAAACCTAACCTAACCTAATAACAATAAAATAAAAAACAATCTTTTTGTGACCGATTGTAGTCGTTCTCGAGGAGATTTGAAATATAGATTTTGATTGTTGAAACATTATAAAACAATCGAATTCCACACATTTTACAATATAATTATATAAAATTTCAAACTCGCATATCTCCTTTACTATTGAAGATACAGAAGTGATTTTGCACTCAATGGAATCAGGTCGACGCTCTCTATTGGCTCATGGGGAAAAATGTAATCCATGTGTAATATTCATGCTTAGTTACCATGGAAACTCTCGTAACAATAAATTAAACAATCTATTTAGACGCTATTGTAGTCGTTGTCGAGGAGATTTGAAATATAGATTTTGATTGTTGAAACATTATAAAACAATCGAATTATACACATTTTACGATAGAATTATATAAAATTTCAAACTCGCATATCTCCGTTACTGTTGAAGATACAGAAGTGATTTTACACTCAATGGAATTAGGTCGACCTAACCAAACCTAAACTGACCTGACCTAACCTAACCTAACCTTACTTTACTTAACCTAACCTAACCTAACCTAATAACAATAAAATAAAAACAATCTATTTGTGCCGATTGTAGTCGTTCTCGAGGAGATTTGAAATATAGATTTTGATTGTTGAAACATTATAAAACAATCGAATTATACACATTTTACAATAGAATTATATAAAATTTCAAACTCGCATATCTCCGTTACTGTTGAAGATACAGAAGTGATTTTACAGTCAATGGAATTAGGTCGACCTAACCTAACCTAAACTGACCTGACCTAACCTAATCTAACCTAACTTTACTTAACAAAACCTAACCTAACCTAATAACAATAAAATAAAAACAATCTATTTGTGCCGATTGTAGTCGTTCTCGAGGAGATTTGAAATATAGATTTTTATTGTTGAAACATTATAAAACAATCGAATTATACACATTTTACGATAGAATTATATAAAATTTCAAACTCGCATATCTCCGTTACTGTTGAAGATACAGAAGTGATTTTACAGTCAATGGAATTAGGTCGACCTAACCTAACCTAAACTGACCTGACCTAACCTAATCTAACCTAACTTTACTTAACAAAACCTAACCTAACCTAATAACAATAAAATAAAAACAATCTTTTTGTGACCGATTGTAGTCGTTCTCGAGGAGATTTGAAATATAGATTTTGATTGTTGAAATATTATAAAACAATCGAATTCCACACATTTTACAATATAATTATATAAAATTTCAAACTCGCATATTTCCGTTACTGTTGAAGATACAGAAGTGATTTTACACTCAATGGAATTAGGTCGACCTAACCAAACCTAAACTGACCTGACCTAACCTAACCTAACCTTACTTTACTTAACCTAACCTAACCTAACCTAATAACAATAAAATAAAAACAATCTATTTGTGCCGATTGTAGTCGTTCTCGAGGAGATTTGAAATATAGATTTTTATTGTTGAAACATTATAAAACAATCGAATTATACACATTTTACGATAGAATTATATAAAATTTCAAACTCGCATATCTCCGTTACTGTTGAAGATACAGAAGTGATTTTACAGTCAATGGAATTAGGTCGACCTAACCTAACCTAAACTGACCTGACCTAACCTAATCTAACCTAACTTTACTTAACAAAACCTAACCTAACCTAATAACAATAAAATAAAAACAATCTTTTTGTGACCGATTGTAGTCGTTCTCGAGGAGATTTGAAATATAGATTTTGATTGTTGAAACATTATAAAACAATCGAATTCCACACATTTTACAATATAATTATATAAAATTTCAAACTCGCATATCTCCGTTACTATTGAAGATACAGAAGTGATTTTGCACTTAATGGAATCAGGTCGACGCTCTCTATTGGCTCATGGGGAAAAATGTAATCCATGTGTAATATTCATGCTTAGTTACCATGGAAACTCTCGTAACAATAAATTAAACAATCTATTTAGACGCTATTGTAGTCGTTGTCGAGGAGATTTGAAATATAGATTTTGATTGTTGAAACATTATAAAACAATCGAATTATACACATTTTACGATAGAATTATATAAAATTTGAAACTCGCATATCTCCGTTACTATTGAAGATACAGAAGTGATTTTGCACTCAATGGAATCAGGTCGACGCTCTCTATTGGCTCATGGGGAAAAATGTAATCCATGTGTAATATTCATGCTTAGTTACCATGGAAACTCTCATAACATTAAATTAAACAATCTATTTAGACGCTATTGTAGTCGTTGTCGAGGAGATTTGAAATATAGATTTTGATTGTTGAAACATTATAAAACAATGGAATTATACACATTTTACGATAGAATTATATAAAATTTGAAACTCGCATATCTCCGTTACTATTGAAGATACAGAAGTGATTTTGCACTCAATGGAATCAGGTCGACGCTCTCTATTGGCTCATGGGGAAAAATGTAATCCATGTGTAATATTCATGCTTAGTTACCATGGAAACTCTCGTAACAATAAATTAAACAATCTATTTAGACGCTATTGTAGTCGTTGTCGAGGAGATTTGAAATATAGATTTTGATTGTTGAAACATTATAAAACAATCGAATTATACACATTTTACGATAGAATTATATAAAATTTCAAACTCGCATATCTCCGTTACTGTTGAAGATACAGAAGTGATTTTACACTCAATGGAATTAGGTCGACCTAACCAAACCTAAACTGACCTGACCTAACCTAACCTAACCTTACTTTACTTAACCTAACCTAACCTAACCTAATAACAAAAAAATAAAAACAATCTATTTGTGCCGATTGTAGTCGTTCTCGAGGAGATTTGAAATATAGATTTTGATTGTTGAAACATTATAAAACAATCGAATTATACACATTTTACGATAGAATTATATAAAATTTCAAACTCGCATATCTCCGTTACTGTTGAAGGTACAGAAGTGATTTTACACTCAATGGAATTAGGTCGACCTAACCAAACCTAAACTGACCTGACCTAACCTAACCTAACCTTACTTTACTTAACCTAACCTAACCTAACCTAATAACAAAAAAATAAAAACAATCTATTTGTGCCGATTGTAGTCGTTCTCGAGGAGATTTGAAATATAGATTTTGATTGTTGAAACATTATAAAACAATCGAATTATACACATTTTACGATAGAATTATGTAAAATTTCAAACTCGCATATCTCCGTTACTGTTGAAGATACAGAAGTGATTTTACACTCAATGGAATTAGGTCGACCTAACCAAACCTAAACTGACCTGACCTAACCTAACCTAACCTTACTTTACTTAACCTAACCTAACCTAACCTAATAACAAAAAAATAAAAACAATCTATTTGTGCCGATTGTAGTCGTTCTCGAGGAGATTTGAAATATAGATTTTGATTGTTGAAACATTATAAAACAATCGAATTATACACATTTTACGATAGAATTATATAAAATTTCAAACTCGCATATCTCCGTTACTGTTGAAGATACAGAAGTGATTTTACAGTCAATGGAATTAGGTCGACCTAACCTAACCTAAACTGACCTGACCTAACCTAATCTAACCTAACTTTACTTAACAAAACCTAACCTAACCTAATAACAATAAAATAAAAACAATCTTTTTGTGACCGATTGTAGTCGTTCTCGAGGAGATTTGAAATATAGATTTTGATTGTTGAAACATTATAAAACAATCGAATTCCACACATTTTACAATATAATTATATAAAATTTCAAACTCGCATATCTCCGTTACTATTGAAGATACAGAATTGATTTTGCACTCAATGGAATCAGGTCGACGCTCTCTATTGGCTCATGGGGAAAAATGTAATCCATGTGTAATATTCATGCTTAGTTACCATGGAAACTCTCGTAACAATAAATTAAACAATCTATTTAGACGCTATTGTAGTCGTTGTCGAGGAGATTTGAAATATAGATTTTGATTGTTGAAACATTATAAAACAATCGAATTATACACATTTTACGATAGAATTATATAAAATTTCAAACTCGCATATCTCCGTTACTGTTGAAGATACAGAAGTGATTTTACACTCAATGGAATTAGGTCGACCTAACCAAACCTAAACTGACCTGACCTAACCTAACCTAACCTTACTTTACTTAACCTAACCTAACCTAACCTAATAACAAAAAAATAAAAACAATCTATTTGTGCCGATTGTAGTCGTTCTCGAGGAGATTTGAAATATAGATTTTGATTGTTGAAACATTATAAAACAATCGAATTATACACATTTTACGATAGAATTATATAAAATTTCAAACTCGCATATCTCCGTTACTGTTGAAGATACAGAAGTGATTTTACAGTCAATGGAATTAGGTCGACCTAACCTAACCTAAACTGACCTGACCTAACCTAATCTAACCTAACTTTACTTAACAAAACCTAACCTAACCTAATAACAATAAAATAAAAACAATCTTTTTGTGACCGATTGTAGTCGTTCTCGAGGAGATTTGAAATATAGATTTTGATTGTTGAAACATTATAAAACAATCGAATTCCACACATTTTACAATATAATTATATAAAATTTCAAACTCGCATATCTCCGTTACTATTGAAGATACAAAAGTGATTTTGCACTTAATGGAATCAGGTCGACGCTCTCTATTGGCTCATGGGGAAAAATGTAATCCATGTGTAATATTCATGCTTAGTTACCATGGAAACTCTCGTAACAATAAATTAAACAATCTATTTAGACGCTATTGTAGTCGTTGTCGAGGAGATTTGAAATATAGATTTTGATTGTTGAAACATTATAAAACAATCGAATTATACACATTTTACGATAGAATTATATAAAATTTCAAACTCGCATATCTCCGTTACTGTTGAAGATACAGAAGTGATTTTACAGTCAATGGAATTAGGTCGACCTAACCTAACCTAAACTGACCTGACCTAACCTAATCTAACCTAACTTTACTTAACAAAACCTAACCTAACCTAATAACAATAAAATAAAAACAATCTTTTTGTGACCGATTGTAGTCGTTCTCGAGGAGATTTGAAATATAGATTTTGATTGTTGAAACATTATAAAACAATCGAATTCCACACATTTTACAATATAATTATATAAAATTTCAAACTCGCATATCTCCGTTACTATTGAAGATACAAAAGTGATTTTGCACTCAATGGAATCAGGTCGACGCTCTCTATTGGCTCATGGGGAAAAATGTAATCCATGTGTAATATTCATGCTTAGTTACCATGGAAACTCTCATAACAATAAATTAAACAATCTATTTAGACGCTATTGTAGTCGTTGTCGAGGAGATTTGAAATATAGATTTTGATTGTTGAAACATTATAAAACAATCGAATTATACACATTTTACGATAGAATTATATAAAATTTCAAACTCGCATATTTCCGTTACTGTTGAAGATACAGAAGTGATTTTACAGTCAATGGAATTAGGTCGACCTAACCTAACCTAAACTGACCTGACCTAACCTAATCTAACCTAACTTTACTTAACAAAACCTAACCTAACCTAATAACAATAAAATAAAAAACAATCTTTTTGTGACCGATTGTAGTCGTTCTCGAGGAGATTTGAAATATAGATTTTGATTGTTGAAACATTATAAAACAATCGAATTCCACACATTTTACAATATAATTATATAAAATTTCAAACTCGCATATCTCCTTTACTATTGAAGATACAGAAGTGATTTTGCACTCAATGGAATCAGGTCGACGCTCTCTATTGGCTCATGGGGAAAAATGTAATCCATGTGTAATATTCATGCTTAGTTACCATGGAAACTCTCGTAACAATAAATTAAACAATCTATTTAGACGCTATTGTAGTCGTTGTCGAGGAGATTTGAAATATAGATTTTGATTGTTGAAACATTATAAAACAATCGAATTATACACATTTTACGATAGAATTATATAAAATTTCAAACTCGCATATCTCCGTTACTGTTGAAGATACAGAAGTGATTTTACACTCAATGGAATTAGGTCGACCTAACCAAACCTAAACTGACCTGACCTAACCTAACCTAACCTTACTTTACTTAACCTAACCTAACCTAACCTAATAACAATAAAATAAAAACAATCTATTTGTGCCGATTGTAGTCGTTCTCGAGGAGATTTGAAATATAGATTTTGATTGTTGAAACATTATAAAACAATCGAATTATACACATTTTACAATAGAATTATATAAAATTTCAAACTCGCATATCTCCGTTACTGTTGAAGATACAGAAGTGATTTTACAGTCAATGGAATTAGGTCGACCTAACCTAACCTAAACTGACCTGACCTAACCTAATCTAACCTAACTTTACTTAACAAAACCTAACCTAACCTAATAACAATAAAATAAAAACAATCTATTTGTGCCGATTGTAGTCGTTCTCGAGGAGATTTGAAATATAGATTTTTATTGTTGAAACATTATAAAACAATCGAATTATACACATTTTACGATAGAATTATATAAAATTTCAAACTCGCATATCTCCGTTACTGTTGAAGATACAGAAGTGATTTTACAGTCAATGGAATTAGGTCGACCTAACCTAACCTAAACTGACCTGACCTAACCTAATCTAACCTAACTTTACTTAACAAAACCTAACCTAACCTAATAACAATAAAATAAAAACAATCTTTTTGTGACCGATTGTAGTCGTTCTCGAGGAGATTTGAAATATAGATTTTGATTGTTGAAATATTATAAAACAATCGAATTCCACACATTTTACAATATAATTATATAAAATTTCAAACTCGCATATTTCCGTTACTGTTGAAGATACAGAAGTGATTTTACACTCAATGGAATTAGGTCGACCTAACCAAACCTAAACTGACCTGACCTAACCTAACCTAACCTTACTTTACTTAACCTAACCTAACCTAACCTAATAACAATAAAATAAAAACAATCTATTTGTGCCGATTGTAGTCGTTCTCGAGGAGATTTGAAATATAGATTTTTATTGTTGAAACATTATAAAACAATCGAATTATACACATTTTACGATAGAATTATATAAAATTTCAAACTCGCATATCTCCGTTACTGTTGAAGATACAGAAGTGATTTTACAGTCAATGGAATTAGGTCGACCTAACCTAACCTAAACTGACCTGACCTAACCTAATCTAACCTAACTTTACTTAACAAAACCTAACCTAACCTAATAACAATAAAATAAAAACAATCTTTTTGTGACCGATTGTAGTCGTTCTCGAGGAGATTTGAAATATAGATTTTGATTGTTGAAACATTATAAAACAATCGAATTCCACACATTTTACAATATAATTATATAAAATTTCAAACTCGCATATCTCCGTTACTATTGAAGATACAGAAGTGATTTTGCACTTAATGGAATCAGGTCGACGCTCTCTATTGGCTCATGGGGAAAAATGTAATCCATGCAGGGAGTCGTAACGTACCCAATTTGCGTTACACGGTACGTTCCATTTTGTAGGAGGAAGAGTATGGTTCAACTGCTGGTACCCATGTAACGTAACGAAATTCAATATTTTATAGATTGACGTTACAAGGAACGTAACAAAATGTATTATGGTAGATATTAACGTTATAAAGGAACGTAACGAAATGAGCACATTGGAACATAACGTAATATGCAATATGGTATATACTACCGTTACAAGGAACGTAGTAACGAAATGCAATATGGTATAAACTAGCGTTACAAAAACGTAACGAAATGCAACATGGTAGTAAATAGCGGTACATAGGAACGTAATGAATGCAATCCTCCGTAACGGAATGAAGTGAAAGGCAATATGGTTAAATAACGTTACATAGGAATGTAGCAAAATGTAAACCACTGTAGCGGAACGGAACAAAATGCAGTTGGGTACATCCCATCTGCATAAAGAACGTAAATAAATTCAGTATGGTAGATGTTAACGTTACAAGGAAAGAACAATTCAGAAATGTTAGCAAGTAACGTTATAGGCGCGTGACGAATATAATCTATTTAACATCAAGGAAGAAAAAGGAATAGCCAAAATCTCTTACCTTTCATTGGAACATTGCGAAAAATAACTCAGTATATCGTATGGGATTAATGTGAAATAGCCGTGAAAAATATGGTTGTTTGTAAAAAAATGAATTTCAATCAGGGTTGTTAAAGGGTCAGGAATTTTAAATCAATTCAATTCCGGTTCAGCAGGGAATATTAGCAAAGCATAAATGGATCTGGACTGTAAAGAGCCTCTTTATGTATTTCAATTCGTTCCAGGGACATTTTACGTGATCAATTGAAATACGGCACAGGGACCTTCTTTCGGGATCAATTTAAAGACGGTCTAAGTTCCATATTGAAATGAAAGAATACGCAACTTGGGACCGAATTTAAACTGTGCGATAAAAAAGTTTCCTGTCTTGTTGCGGAACCCAATAGAACCCACTAGAATTTATGGGTTCGTGGACGTTTAACAACCCTGATTTGATATTAAATTACATTTTTGGCTCGAAATTGAATAAAGCTTCCAACTAGTGTAGAAATGAGTAGCAATAGGCGTGCGCACGGGGTGCAAGGGGGGGGGGGGGCAAATGCCCCCCTCGTCATGGACATCTTTCGATATTTTAGACGCAGGGAAATATGCCATATACAATTGCATATTAACCCGATAATAGTGTTGCCCCCTCAAGAAACACCACTTGAATTCGAAATTATCGCATTCCTGCATCCCCCATTATAATAATTTATGTTAATTACTATGACAAATCAAATTATACGTGTGAAATATATACTTTTAGCTGATATTCGTTTTCTAAAGGGAAGAGGTGGCCATCCTCGGCCCCCTTCCAGATTTCCATGCCTCTATATTATTATACTTTATTCCAGAAATTTAGGGTAGAGGAATCATATCGCCGGTTATTAAACGATATTATGCGCTTGAAGAAAATGAAGTATTTTGAAGCCGATGAAAGTTCACAAAGGAACAACGGCGGAAGAAGGTGCAGTGGCACAACCACAGGAAGCAGGGGAGATTAGCCCTCAAACTTGTACAGAAATCAATTCTAGGAGGTAAGGAAGGCAACCATTGGACTATAGAAAGAAAGGTTGCAGTATCTAAGAGTAGCAAGACAAAAGGATACTCAAGATGGATTTAGTTTTCACGTCTTTCGTGCACTATTTCTTCCAGACGGCCAAGAGCACCTGCAAGGGGGCACAGAGGGGCAATTGCCCCGTCTCGATTTCTATCTTTATACCAATTTAAAAAAGTTTTATAAACTTGGACAGTTGCTGCTGATTACGGTGTAAGTTTTGCCCGTGTAAGGTAATAAATAGATTTATTATTAATTTTTGAAGCCGCGCCGTTCATTTATAAACACATTGTATATGAGCCATTGTGAATTCGAGTCAATTTAAACATTTTGCGTTGTTGCGAGATTATCTATTAGGATAAAATTTGGACATAAATAATCTAAGTAGAAAAAGTGCAACTTGTATATCAAAATTGCCATGTCCATCTGATCTCCGAAAGTAGTGTTTAGCACGTCACATTTCAAGTATATGATTGATTGATTTCGTGTTTTCAGTCCACTTTATGCACAGTAAGGCTAATCGGGACTGGACCTTCAGTTTGAAGTGGAATCCGAACCACTTGTGCCTCCACCGGGTATCGAACCCCTTGATTACTAGGCGACGACGCAACCACTGCGCCATCGGGGAGGCCATTTCAAGTATAGTCCATGATTGTATCTAGTATATGAACGAGATTTGTCCCTCCTCTCAAACAATTCGTGGCTTGTCCCCACCGAACGAAGTGTGTCACTTATAAATTAAGTTTCCGAAAGCAGGCATTATGCATGAACAGAACAAAAAATACTCCTGAGAAATTACAAAAATTATAAGCCAGTTTGTGACCGGGAGTTATTGACGGTCCCCCCCCCCCCCAACCTATCCGCTTTAGGTTCCGGGTTCGAGTCCTGGTCTGTAAATTTCTGTTTTAGGTGTCTCTTCATCAATTTCATCTATTTATCATCCATCTTCATAGTTTCGATTAATTATAAAAGTGACATAAAAGCAAAGTAAAATAAGAACAAATAAAAATAATTGCAAAATGACTACAATGTCAGAAGTACATTTGAAAAATAAAATGCGAGCAGAAGATTCATTTTCAAACAGGTATTTGGGTAGAATTGTGTAGACAGACAGCATGCTCCCGAAAGTTGCCAATCCACGTGTAGCATGACCTTCGATACTGGGGTTGCGCTTTTTCAGGAAAGTTTTCTCGACCCTCCTCAGGCGTCTTATCAAGAATGCCTCGGTGTTTGCAGCATTGCCAACTTTTTCCTCCTATTTAATCTGCGGTTGGTTCTACAATACATCATATTAAACAAGATACAACAACTGAATTACGGCGAAGTAGGTTAGAAACCCTGCGTGCTCAAGAGCAGCTTCGATAAGGCACCTGAATTGTTTCGAGCTGAACCAGGAAATGGGCGATCTTTATTCCCGAAGGCCATTCCGTAAAACTAATGCCACAAGAAGTTTTCTGTGTGGATTTGAGAGCATGAAATTGTAGGTTGATGATAGTACTACAAGACGTCAAGTGGATTTTTTTTCTGTTTCGTTATTTTATATAGCTTTGCTACCTATATAGTTTGAATAACTAATCAATCATTTGATGAGCAGACAAACACGAAGAAGCCGATCCCGTGGCAAATTAGTTAGCGTAATACACTGCGAAGTCTAATGTCGGATTAGAAAATATGGATGGGTCATTTGTCTTTATACCACTTCCATCACCTATCACATCCTTTATCATCGCGATTAACCGAAAGTGGTAGACGCGAAATAAAAATAGAACCTTTGCATGAATGTCCGAAAGAGAGGCAAGGGCACGACCCACCTGGAAAAGGAAAGTCAACCAAAAATTATATATATCGCGCAATTGCATTTTAGCTATAATAATATATGTTAATTATTGCATGAACATGATAACTTCAAATTAAAGCAATGGTTTTTGAGGAGACAACACTGTTATGGGGAACATGCACCTTGTTTGCCCCCCCGGAAAAAAAAAAAACTACCTTGCTTGACCCTCCCTGGAAAAAAAAATTCTGCAGACGTCCATGAACCTTTGGCGACTTCGGAGTATAAAGCTGCAACGAATTTAGGTAAAAATGGCAAAGGAAAAAATGGCAAAGTGAAAATGGCAAGCGGAAAAAATGGCAAAGGGAAGAAATGGCAAAAGGAAAAAATGGAAACGGAAAAAATGGCAACGGTAGAAATGGCAAGAATAGAAATGGGAAATGCAATATATTCTGATTTTATGTGAAAATTGAGAAATTATGTCTAGCGTTGCATCATTTGTAATTAAATATAATATGATTTTGATGTCTTAACACTGTCTTTGAATAGATAAATTGTATTTGATGTTCCCAAAAATTATTATTATGCCGTTTAAATTCTTCATTCTTTAATCTGGTAGAACTTGCGGCTCCTATAAAATTACTATCAAATCACAAGTTAATGAAATACCTTTTTGAATAATTTCAAGCATGTGAAATGAAATTTGGAGGGTAGCATAGCATGTGTTTTAATTTTGACTGAAAACAATTTACGTCTTGCGCGCACCTGCTCATCACACGTGTTTAATTCAAGTATGACTTCACCCCAACCCTTATCTACCCCCAGCACTAATTTGTGTCACTCGTTCCGCTCAGGGAGACGAACTTGTTTACTTCTTCGAAATGGAAATTGTTAGATCGCAGGAAGGTGGAGAGAAGCTCTTCTTCCTAGGATATGCATATACAAAACAGTCTGATCTGAAAAATGTTATAAGGTGGAGGTGTGCCGACAGGAACAAATTCAAATGTCGAGGAATTCTAAAAACAAATTCATATAAACAAAAAGCGGTTATTCTGCAGGCTGAGAGAGGACAACTGCCAAAGAAGAAAACCAGGAGAATATATACCGACATGCAACGCAGACTGCGAAATTTGTGCATTGATTACAGTGCTAACAAAAGAACATTGGAGGATTTCTTACGAGGAGTTTCACATAACCTAAAGTTGCAATGCATGTAAAGTGACGAAACCAATGGTGATACGTACATATTGTTAGTTAAATACAGAATTGCAAAGTGACGAAACCTAAGGTGAATATAATATATCTTTGTTAAATACTGCATCAATGTTTTTCTTCTTTCCAATTTACATATGATTTGCTTATAACAATTATTTATAATTCCCTAGTTTTGGAACCCAAACACAACCACTGGATATGTACAATAAATAAGAATTGTGAAGGTGAAGGTCACGTGTACAAAGCTTCAGGATTCAGATTTTCCGATTTTGCATGGTGCTGCTGCTATCAGTTCGGTTCGCCTTCTCAAGGTCGCGCAACAAGCAATTATTTTTCGTCTTCCGATAGAAGAAAGCTTGCCTCTCGCTTAGGTGGACGAACGCGTGGCACGGATGATTTTTTGGCTCGACCATGGTTGGTCCTTTATGTTTCGTCCTTTAGCAACTTAATCTAAGCACGAATCATTCTCATCGCCAAACAACTGTTTTTTTAAAAAAAAAAATAATGATGTAATACATGTAAACAAAGAGAGAGAGAGAGAGAGAGAGAGAGAGAGAGAGAGAGAGAGAGAGAGAGAGAGAGAGAGAGAGAGAGAGAGAGAGAGAGAGAGAGAGAGAGAGAGAGAGAGAGAGAGATAGATATAAACGTTTTCCATCAACAAACGTTTGCTTTGCTATCGTATAAAGTGAACGTACATGTTAAAATTCATCTAGCATAAATAATCAAATTAGAACAAATTCACATAAAGCGATTAAGTATGCAGAAAAGAAATATATTTGTGATAAATACATAGTTAATAAGTAAATTCCAATAACCAGAACTTTTGTCACGCCGAATCTTGTTTACGGATGTTTTCAAACGTTTTGTTTTACAATTTAATTTTTTCACTGACATCCAAAACGAAAATACGTATTATAACTTAGTTACTTTCAAGGGGTCAAAGTACTGTAATGTTAGTATGCTGCCGATCATAATTATGAGGCTTCTTCGAAAACGCCTTCGATAACGGTATTTGCTATTCGTAACGGATATGTGTATCACTTTTTCGAAACAGACTTTTGTGGAGGAAAAGAACTGTAACGTTACAAAAGTAACGAGCACAATTATACGAGACACCTATGTTATTCTCTCCGGAACACGGCATCGGACACGGTATTGCACATCGGAACGTCTGTATCATACCAGCTATAAATAACGTTGTTGCTTTGAAAAAAGGAGTGTAACGTTTTTACAGCCGTGACCTCAATTAAGTTACTGGTTAATTGTAACGTTACTATCACTTTCCACACACACTAAAGTTACTAGTCAATACGTGACGAACCTCTTTCTAACCCTGTAACGTTACTGGTTGATGGCAATGGATGTAACGTTAAAGTGTCACGTGAAGACCTACTCCTTTAGAGACCAGTTATGGTTCGGTACCGTTATGCACACGTGTAACGTAATGTTCATATACCCGAGGTAACATTTCTGTTCACGAAAAAAGTTATTCTGTTTCTGGTTGTAACGTAACGGAAACCATAATTGAAAATACCGTTCCATTTCGTTACGTTACGACTCCCTGAATCCATGTGTAATATTCATGCTTAGTTACCATGGAAACTCTCGTAACAATAAATTAAACAATCTATTTAGACGCTATTGTAGTCGTTGTCGAGGAGATTTGAAATATAGATTTTGATTGTTGAAACATTATAAAACAATCGAATTATACACATTTTACGATAGAATTATATAAAATTTGAAACTCGCATATCTCCGTTACTATTGAAGATACAGAAGTGATTTTGCACTCAATGGAATCAGGTCGACGCTCTCTATTGGCTCATGGGGAAAAATGTAATCCATGTGTAATATTCATGCTTAGTTACCATGGAAACTCTCATAACATTAAATTAAACAATCTATTTAGACGCTATTGTAGTCGTTGTCGAGGAGATTTGAAATATAGATTTTGATTGTTGAAACATTATAAAACAATGGAATTATACACATTTTACGATAGAATTATATAAAATTTGAAACTCGCATATCTCCGTTACTATTGAAGATACAGAAGTGATTTTGCACTCAATGGAATCAGGTCGACGCTCTCTATTGGCTCATGGGGAAAAATGTAATCCATGTGTAATATTCATGCTTAGTTACCATGGAAACTCTCGTAACAATAAATTAAACAATCTATTTAGACGCTATTGTAGTCGTTGTCGAGGAGATTTGAAATATAGATTTTGATTGTTGAAACATTATAAAACAATCGAATTATACACATTTTACGATAGAATTATATAAAATTTCAAACTCGCATATCTCCGTTACTGTTGAAGATACAGAAGTGATTTTACACTCAATGGAATTAGGTCGACCTAACCAAACCTAAACTGACCTGACCTAACCTAACCTAACCTTACTTTACTTAACCTAACCTAACCTAACCTAATAACAAAAAAATAAAAACAATCTATTTGTGCCGATTGTAGTCGTTCTCGAGGAGATTTGAAATATAGATTTTGATTGTTGAAACATTATAAAACAATCGAATTATACACATTTTACGATAGAATTATATAAAATTTCAAACTCGCATATCTCCGTTACTGTTGAAGGTACAGAAGTGATTTTACACTCAATGGAATTAGGTCGACCTAACCAAACCTAAACTGACCTGACCTAACCTAACCTAACCTTACTTTACTTAACCTAACCTAACCTAACCTAATAACAAAAAAATAAAAACAATCTATTTGTGCCGATTGTAGTCGTTCTCGAGGAGATTTGAAATATAGATTTTGATTGTTGAAACATTATAAAACAATCGAATTATACACATTTTACGATAGAATTATATAAAATTTCAAACTCGCATATCTCCGTTACTGTTGAAGATACAGAAGTGATTTTACAGTCAATGGAATTAGGTCGACCTAACCTAACCTAAACTGACCTGACCTAACCTAATCTAACCTAACTTTACTTAACAAAACCTAACCTAACCTAATAACAATAAAATAAAAAATTTCTTTTTGTGACCGATTGTAGTCGTTCTCGAGGAGATTTGAAATATAGATTTTGATTGTTGAAACATTATAAAACAATCGAATTCCACACATTTTACAATATAATTATATAAAATTTCAAACTCGCATATCTCCGTTACTATTGAAGATACAGAAGTGATTTTGCACTCAATGGAATCAGGTCGACGCTCTCTATTGGCTCATGGGGAAAAATGTAATCCATGTGTAATATTCATGCTTAGTTACCATGGAAACTCTCATAACATTAAATTAAACAATCTATTTAGACGCTATTGTAGTCGTTGTCGAGGAGATTTGAAATATAGATTTTGATTGTTGAAACATTATAAAACAATCGAATTATACACATTTTACGATAGAATTATATAAAATTTGAAACTCGCATATCTCCGTTACTATTGAAGATACAGAAGTGATTTTGCACTCAATGGAATCAGGTCGACGCTCTCTATTGGCTCATGGGGAAAAATGTAATCCATGTGTAATATTCATGCTTAGTTACCATGGAAACTCTCATAACATTAAATTAAACAATCTATTTAGACGCTATTGTAGTCGTTGTCGAGGAGATTTGAAATATAGATTTTGATTGTTGAAACATTATAAAACAATCGAATTATACACATTTTACGATAGAATTATATAAAATTTGAAACTCGCATATCTCCGTTACTATTGAAGATACAGAAGAGATTTTGCACTCAATGGAATCAGGTCGACGCTCTCTATTGGGTCATGGGGAAAAATGTAATCCATGTGTAATATTCATGCTTAGTTACCATGGAAACTCTCGTAACAATAAATTAAACAATCTATTTAGACGCTATTGTAGTCGTTGTCGAGGAGATTTGAAATATAGATTTTGATTGTTGAAACATTATAAAACAATCGAATTATACACATTTTACGATAGAATTATGTAAAATTTCAAACTCGCATATCTCCGTTACTGTTGAAGATACAGAAGTGATTTTACACTCAATGGAATTAGGTCGACCTAACCAAACCTAAACTGACCTGACCTAACCTAACCTAACCTTACTTTACTTAACCTAACCTAACCTAACCTAATAACAAAAAAATAAAAACAATCTATTTGTGCCGATTGTAGTCGTTCTCGAGGAGATTTGAAATATAGATTTTGATTGTTGAAACATTATAAAACAATCGAATTATACACATTTTACGATAGAATTATATAAAATTTCAAACTCGCATATCTCCGTTACTGTTGAAGATACAGAAGTGATTTTACAGTCAATGGAATTAGGTCGACCTAACCTAACCTAAACTGACCTGACCTAACCTAATCTAACCTAACTTTACTTAACAAAACCTAACCTAACCTAATAACAATAAAATAAAAACAATCTTTTTGTGACCGATTGTAGTCGTTCTCGAGGAGATTTGAAATATAGATTTTGATTGTTGAAACATTATAAAACAATCGAATTCCACACATTTTACAATATAATTATATAAAATTTCAAACTCGCATATCTCCGTTACTATTGAAGATACAGAATTGATTTTGCACTCAATGGAATCAGGTCGACGCTCTCTATTGGCTCATGGGGAAAAATGTAATCCATGTGTAATATTCATGCTTAGTTACCATGGAAACTCTCGTAACAATAAATTAAACAATCTATTTAGACGCTATTGTAGTCGTTGTCGAGGAGATTTGAAATATAGATTTTGATTGTTGAAACATTATAAAACAATCGAATTATACACATTTTACGATAGAATTATATAAAATTTCAAACTCGCATATCTCCGTTACTGTTGAAGATACAGAAGTGATTTTACACTCAATGGAATTAGGTCGACCTAACCAAACCTAAACTGACCTGACCTAACCTAACCTAACCTTACTTTACTTAACCTAACCTAACCTAACCTAATAACAAAAAAATAAAAACAATCTATTTGTGCCGATTGTAGTCGTTCTCGAGGAGATTTGAAATATAGATTTTGATTGTTGAAACATTATAAAACAATCGAATTATACACATTTTACGATAGAATTATATAAAATTTCAAACTCGCATATCTCCGTTACTGTTGAAGATACAGAAGTGATTTTACAGTCAATGGAATTAGGTCGACCTAACCTAACCTAAACTGACCTGACCTAACCTAATCTAACCTAACTTTACTTAACAAAACCTAACCTAACCTAATAACAATAAAATAAAAACAATCTTTTTGTGACCGATTGTAGTCGTTCTCGAGGAGATTTGAAATATAGATTTTGATTGTTGAAACATTATAAAACAATCGAATTCCACACATTTTACAATATAATTATATAAAATTTCAAACTCGCATATCTCCGTTACTATTGAAGATACAAAAGTGATTTTGCACTTAATGGAATCAGGTCGACGCTCTCTATTGGCTCATGGGGAAAAATGTAATCCATGTGTAATATTCATGCTTAGTTACCATGGAAACTCTCGTAACAATAAATTAAACAATCTATTTAGACGCTATTGTAGTCGTTGTCGAGGAGATTTGAAATATAGATTTTGATTGTTGAAACATTATAAAACAATCGAATTATACACATTTTACGATAGAATTATATAAAATTTGAAACTCGCATATTTCCGTTACTGTTGAAGATACAGAAGTGATTTTACACTCAATGGAATTAGGTCGACCTAACCAAACCTAAACTGACCTGACCTAACCTAACCTAACCTTACTTTACTTAACCTAACCTAACCTAACCTAATAACAATAAAATAAAAACAATCTATTTGTGCCGATTGTAGTCGTTCTCGAGGAGATTTGAAATATAGATTTTTATTGTTGAAACATTATAAAACAATCGAATTATACACATTTTACGATAGAATTATATAAAATTTCAAACTCGCATATCTCCGTTACTGTTGAAGATACAGAAGTGATTTTACAGTCAATGGAATTAGGTCGACCTAACCTAACCTAAACTGACCTGACCTAACCTAATCTAACCTAACTTTACTTAACAAAACCTAACCTAACCTAATAACAATAAAATAAAAACAATCTTTTTGTGACCGATTGTAGTCGTTCTCGAGGAGATTTGAAATATAGATTTTGATTGTTGAAATATTATAAAACAATCGAATTCCACACATTTTACAATATAATTATATAAAATTTCAAACTCCCATATCTCCGTTACTATTGAAGATACAAAAGTGATTTTGCACTCAATGGAATCAGGTCGACGCTCTCTATTGGCTCATGGGGAAAAATGTAATCCATGTGTAATATTCATGCTTAGTTACCATGGAAACTCTCATAACAATAAATTAAACAATCTATTTAGACGCTATTGTAGTCGTTGTCGAGGAGATTTGAAATATAGATTTTGATTGTTGAAACATTATAAAACAATCGAATTATACACATTTTACGATAGAATTATATAAAATTTCAAACTCGCATATTTCCGTTACGGTTGAAGATACAGAAGTGATTTTACAGTCAATGGAATTAGGTCGACCTAACCTAACCTAAACTGACCTGACCTAACCTAATCTAACCTAACTTTACTTAACAAAACCTAACCTAACCTAATAACAATAAAATAAAAACAATCTTTTTGTGACCGATTGTAGTCGTTCTCGAGGAGATTTGAAATATAGATTTTGATTGTTGAAACATTATAAAACAATCGAATTCCACACATTTTACAATATAATTATATAAAATTTCAAACTCGCATATCTCCGTTACTATTGAAGATACAGAATTGATTTTGCACTCAAGGGAATCAGGTCGACGCTCTCTATTGGCTCATGGGGAAAAATGTAATCCATGTGTAATATTCATGCTTAGTTACCATGGAAACTCTCGTAACAATAAATTAAACAATCTATTTAGACGCTATTGTAGTCGTTGTCGAGGAGATTTGAAATATAGATTTTGATTGTTGAAACATTATAAAACAATCGAATTATACACATTTTACGATAGAATTATATAAAATTTGAAACTCGCATATCTCCGTTACTATTGAAGATACAGAAGTGATTTTGCACTCAATGGAATCAGGTCGACGCTCTCTATTGGCTCATGGGGAAAAATGTAATCCATGTGTAATATTCATGCTTAGTTACCATGGAAACTCTCATAACATTAAATTAAACAATCTATTTAGACGCTATTGTAGTCGTTGTCGAGGAGATTTGAAATATAGATTTTGATTGTTGAAACATTATAAAACAATGGAATTATACACATTTTACGATAGAATTATATAAAATTTGAAACTCGCATATCTCCGTTACTATTGAAGATACAGAAGTGATTTTGCACTCAATGGAATCAGGTCGACGCTCTCTATTGGCTCATGGGGAAAAATGTAATCCATGTGTAATATTCATGCTTAGTTACCATGGAAACTCTCGTAACAATAAATTAAACAATCTATTTAGACGCTATTGTAGTCGTTGTCGAGGAGATTTGAAATATAGATTTTGATTGTTGAAACATTATAAAACAATCGAATTATACACATTTTACGATAGAATTATATAAAATTTGAAACTCGCATATCTCCGTTACTATTGAAGATACAGAAGAGATTTTGCACTCAATGGAATCAGGTCGACGCTCTCTATTGGGTCATGGGGAAAAATGTAATCCATGTGTAATATTCATGCTTAGTTACCATGGAAACTCTCGTAACAATAAATTAAACAATCTATTTAGACGCTATTGTAGTCGTTGTCGAGGAGATTTGAAATATAGATTTTGATTGTTGAAACATTATAAAACAATCGAATTATACACATTTTACGATAGAATTATGTAAAATTTCAAACTCGCATATCTCCGTTACTGTTGAAGATACAGAAGTGATTTTACACTCAATGGAATTAGGTCGACCTAACCAAACCTAAACTGACCTGACCTAACCTAACCTAACCTTACTTTACTTAACCTAACCTAACCTAACCTAATAACAAAAAAATAAAAACAATCTATTTGTGCCGATTGTAGTCGTTCTCGAGGAGATTTGAAATATAGATTTTGATTGTTGAAACATTATAAAACAATCGAATTATACACATTTTACGATAGAATTATATAAAATTTCAAACTCGCATATCTCCGTTACTGTTGAAGATACAGAAGTGATTTTACAGTCAATGGAATTAGGTCGACCTAACCTAACCTAAACTGACCTGACCTAACCTAATCTAACCTAACTTTACTTAACAAAACCTAACCTAACCTAATAACAATAAAATAAAAACAATCTTTTTGTGACCGATTGTAGTCGTTCTCGAGGAGATTTGAAATATAGATTTTGATTGTTGAAACATTATAAAACAATCGAATTCCACACATTTTACAATATAATTATATAAAATTTCAAACTCGCATATCTCCGTTACTATTGAAGATACAGAATTGATTTTGCACTCAATGGAATCAGGTCGACGCTCTCTATTGGCTCATGGGGAAAAATGTAATCCATGTGTAATATTCATGCTTAGTTACCATGGAAACTCTCGTAACAATAAATTAAACAATCTATTTAGACGCTATTGTAGTCGTTGTCGAGGAGATTTGAAATATAGATTTTGATTGTTGAAACATTATAAAACAATCGAATTATACACATTTTACGATAGAATTATATAAAATTTCAAACTCGCATATCTCCGTTACTGTTGAAGATACAGAAGTGATTTTACACTCAATGGAATTAGGTCGACCTAACCAAACCTAAACTGACCTGACCTAACCTAACCTAACCTTACTTTACTTAACCTAACCTAACCTAACCTAATAACAAAAAAATAAAAACAATCTATTTGTGCCGATTGTAGTCGTTCTCGAGGAGATTTGAAATATAGATTTTGATTGTTGAAACATTATAAAACAATCGAATTATACACATTTTACGATAGAATTATATAAAATTTCAAACTCGCATATCTCCGTTACTGTTGAAGATACAGAAGTGATTTTACAGTCAATGGAATTAGGTCGACCTAACCTAACCTAAACTGACCTGACCTAACCTAATCTAACCTAACTTTACTTAACAAAACCTAACCTAACCTAATAACAATAAAATAAAAACAATCTTTTTGTGACCGATTGTAGTCGTTCTCGAGGAGATTTGAAATATAGATTTTGATTGTTGAAACATTATAAAACAATCGAATTCCACACATTTTACAATATAATTATATAAAATTTCAAACTCGCATATCTCCGTTACTATTGAAGATACAAAAGTGATTTTGCACTTAATGGAATCAGGTCGACGCTCTCTATTGGCTCATGGGGAAAAATGTAATCCATGTGTAATATTCATGCTTAGTTACCATGGAAACTCTCGTAACAATAAATTAAACAATCTATTTAGACGCTATTGTAGTCGTTGTCGAGGAGATTTGAAATATAGATTTTGATTGTTGAAACATTATAAAACAATCGAATTATACACATTTTACGATAGAATTATATAAAATTTGAAACTCGCATATTTCCGTTACTGTTGAAGATACAGAAGTGATTTTACACTCAATGGAATTAGGTCGACCTAACCAAACCTAAACTGACCTGACCTAACCTAACCTAACCTTACTTTACTTAACCTAACCTAACCTAACCTAATAACAATAAAATAAAAACAATCTATTTGTGCCGATTGTAGTCGTTCTCGAGGAGATTTGAAATATAGATTTTTATTGTTGAAACATTATAAAACAATCGAATTATACACATTTTACGATAGAATTATATAAAATTTCAAACTCGCATATCTCCGTTACTGTTGAAGATACAGAAGTGATTTTACAGTCAATGGAATTAGGTCGACCTAACCTAACCTAAACTGACCTGACCTAACCTAATCTAACCTAACTTTACTTAACAAAACCTAACCTAACCTAATAACAATAAAATAAAAACAATCTTTTTGTGACCGATTGTAGTCGTTCTCGAGGAGATTTGAAATATAGATTTTGATTGTTGAAATATTATAAAACAATCGAATTCCACACATTTTACAATATAATTATATAAAATTTCAAACTCCCATATCTCCGTTACTATTGAAGATACAAAAGTGATTTTGCACTCAATGGAATCAGGTCGACGCTCTCTATTGGCTCATGGGGAAAAATGTAATCCATGTGTAATATTCATGCTTAGTTACCATGGAAACTCTCATAACAATAAATTAAACAATCTATTTAGACGCTATTGTAGTCGTTGTCGAGGAGATTTGAAATATAGATTTTGATTGTTGAAACATTATAAAACAATCGAATTATACACATTTTACGATAGAATTATATAAAATTTCAAACTCGCATATTTCCGTTACGGTTGAAGATACAGAAGTGATTTTACAGTCAATGGAATTAGGTCGACCTAACCTAACCTAAACTGACCTGACCTAACCTAATCTAACCTAACTTTACTTAACAAAACCTAACCTAACCTAATAACAATAAAATAAAAACAATCTTTTTGTGACCGATTGTAGTCGTTCTCGAGGAGATTTGAAATATAGATTTTGATTGTTGAAACATTATAAAACAATCGAATTCCACACATTTTACAATATAATTATATAAAATTTCAAACTCGCATATCTCCGTTACTATTGAAGATACAGAATTGATTTTGCACTCAAGGGAATCAGGTCGACGCTCTCTATTGGCTCATGGGGAAAAATGTAATCCATGTGTAATATTCATGCTTAGTTACCATGGAAACTCTCGTAACAATAAATTAAACAATCTATTTAGACGCTATTGTAGTCGTTGTCGAGGAGATTTGAAATATAGATTTTGATTGTTGAAACATTATAAAACAATCGAATTATACACATTTTACGATAGAATTATATAAAATTTGAAACTCGCATATCTCCGTTACTATTGAAGATACAGAAGTGATTTTGCACTCAATGGAATCAGGTCGACGCTCTCTATTGGCTCATGGGGAAAAATGTAATCCATGTGTAATATTCATGCTTAGTTACCATGGAAACTCTCATAACATTAAATTAAACAATCTATTTAGACGCTATTGTAGTCGTTGTCGAGGAGATTTGAAATATAGATTTTGATTGTTGAAACATTATAAAACAATGGAATTATACACATTTTACGATAGAATTATATAAAATTTGAAACTCGCATATCTCCGTTACTATTGAAGATACAGAAGTGATTTTGCACTCAATGGAATCAGGTCGACGCTCTCTATTGGCTCATGGGGAAAAATGTAATCCATGTGTAATATTCATGCTTAGTTACCATGGAAACTCTCGTAACAATAAATTAAACAATCTATTTAGACGCTATTGTAGTCGTTGTCGAGGAGATTTGAAATATAGATTTTGATTGTTGAAACATTATAAAACAATCGAATTATACACATTTTACGATAGAATTATATAAAATTTCAAACTCGCATATCTCCGTTACTGTTGAAGATACAGAAGTGATTTTACACTCAATGGAATTAGGTCGACCTAACCAAACCTAAACTGACCTGACCTAACCTAACCTAACCTTACTTTACTTAACCTAACCTAACCTAACCTAATAACAAAAAAATAAAAACAATCTATTTGTGCCGATTGTAGTCGTTCTCGAGGAGATTTGAAATATAGATTTTGATTGTTGAAACATTATAAAACAATCGAATTATACACATTTTACGATAGAATTATATAAAATTTCAAACTCGCATATCTCCGTTACTGTTGAAGATACAGAAGTGATTTTACACTCAATGGAATTAGGTCGACCTAACCAAACCTAAACTGACCTGACCTAACCTAACCTAACCTTACTTTACTTAACCTAACCTAACCTAACCTAATAACAAAAAAATAAAAACAATCTATTTGTGCCGATTGTAGTCGTTCTCGAGGAGATTTGAAATATAGATTTTGATTGTTGAAACATTATAAAACAATCGAATTATACACATTTTACGATAGAATTATATAAAATTTCAAACTCGCATATCTCCGTTACTGTTGAAGATACAGAAGTGATTTTACAGTCAATGGAATTAGGTCGACCTAACCTAACCTAAACTGACCTGACCTAACCTAATCTAACCTAACTTTACTTAACAAAACCTAACCTAACCTAATAACAATAAAATAAAAACAATCTTTTTGTGACCGATTGTAGTCGTTCTCGAGGAGATTTGAAATATAGATTTTGATTGTTGAAACATTATAAAACAATCGAATTCCACACATTTTACAATATAATTATATAAAATTTCAAACTCGCATATCTCCGTTACTATTGAAGATACAGAAGTGATTTTGCACTCAATGGAATCAGGTCGACGCTCTCTATTGGCTCATGGGGAAAAATGTAATCCATGTGTAATATTCATGCTTAGTTACCATGGAAACTCTCATAACATTAAATTAAACAATCTATTTAGACGCTATTGTAGTCGTTGTCGAGGAGATTTGAAATATAGATTTTGATTGTTGAAACATTATAAAACAATCGAATTATACACATTTTACGATAGAATTATATAAAATTTGAAACTCGCATATCTCCGTTACTATTGAAGATACAGAAGAGATTTTGCACTCAATGGAATCAGGTCGACGCTCTCTATTGGCTCATGGGGAAAAATGTAATCCATGTGTAATATTCATGCTTAGTTACCATGGAAACTCTCGTAACAATAAATTAAACAATCTATTTAGACGCTATTGTAGTCGTTGTCGAGGAGATTTGAAATATAGATTTTGATTGTTGAAACATTATAAAACAATCGAATTATACACATTTTACGATAGAATTATGTAAAATTTCAAACTCGCATATCTCCGTTACTGTTGAAGATACAGAAGTGATTTTACACTCAATGGAATTAGGTCGACCTAACCAAACCTAAACTGACCTGACCTAACCTAACCTAACCTTACTTTACTTAACCTAACCTAACCTAACCTAATAACAATAAAATAAAAACAATCTATTTGTGCCGATTGTAGTCGTTCTCGAGGAGATTTGAAATATAGATTTTGATTGTTGAAACATTATAAAACAATCGAATTATACACATTTTACGATAGAATTATATAAAATTTCAAACTCGCATATCTCCGTTACTGTTGAAGATACAGAAGTGATTTTACAGTCAATGGAATTAGGTCGACCTAACCTAACCTAAACTGACCTGACCTAACCTAATCTAACCTAACTTTACTTAACAAAACCTAACCTAACCTAATAACAATAAAATAAAAACAATCTTTTTGTGACCGATTGTAGTCGTTCTCGAGGAGATTTGAAATATAGATTTTGATTGTTGAAACATTATAAAACAATCGAATTCCACACATTTTACAATATAATTATATAAAATTTCAAACTCGCATATCTCCGTTACTATTGAAGATACAGAATTGATTTTGCACTCAATGGAATCAGGTCGACGCTCTCTATTGGCTCATGGGGAAAAATGTAATCCATGTGTAATATTCATGCTTAGTTACCATGGAAACTCTCGTAACAATAAATTAAACAATCTATTTAGACGCTATTGTAGTCGTTGTCGAGGAGATTTGAAATATAGATTTTGATTGTTGAAACATTATAAAACAATCGAATTATACACATTTTACGATAGAATTATATAAAATTTCAAACTCGCATATCTCCGTTACTGTTGAAGATACAGAAGTGATTTTACACTCAATGGAATTAGGTCGACCTAACCAAACCTAAACTGACCTGACCTAACCTAACCTAACCTTACTTTACTTAACCTAACCTAACCTAACCTAATAACAAAAAAATAAAAACAATCTATTTGTGCCGATTGTAGTCGTTCTCGAGGAGATTTGAAATATAGATTTTGATTGTTGAAACATTATAAAACAATCGAATTATACACATTTTACGATAGAATTATATAAAATTTCAAACTCGCATATCTCCGTTACTGTTGAAGATACAGAAGTGATTTTACAGTCAATGGAATTAGGTCGACCTAACCTAACCTAAACTGACCTGACCTAACCTAATCTAACCTAACTTTACTTAACAAAACCTAACCTAACCTAATAACAATAAAATAAAAACAATCTTTTTGTGACCGATTGTAGTCGTTCTCGAGGAGATTTGAAATATAGATTTTGATTGTTGAAACATTATAAAACAATCGAATTCCACACATTTTACAATATAATTATATAAAATTTCAAACTCGCATATCTCCGTTACTATTGAAGATACAAAAGTGATTTTGCACTCAATGGAATCAGGTCGACGCTCTCTATTGGCTCATGGGGAAAAATGTAATCCATGTGTAATATTCATGCTTAGTTACCATGGAAACTCTCATAACAATAAATTAAACAATCTATTTAGACGCTATTGTAGTCGTTGTCGAGGAGATTTGAAATATAGATTTTGATTGTTGAAACATTATAAAACAATCGAATTATACACATTTTACGATAGAATTATATAAAATTTCAAACTCGCATATTTCCGTTACTGTTGAAGATACAGAAGTGATTTTACAGTCAATGGAATTAGGTCGACCTAACCTAACCTAAACTGACCTGACCTAACCTAATCTAACCTAACTTTACTTAACAAAACCTAACCTAACCTAATAACAATAAAATAAAAAACAATCTTTTTGTGACCGATTGTAGTCGTTCTCGAGGAGATTTGAAATATAGATTTTGATTGTTGAAACATTATAAAACAATCGAATTCCACACATTTTACAATATAATTATATAAAATTTCAAACTCGCATATCTCCTTTACTATTGAAGATACAGAAGTGATTTTGCACTCAATGGAATCAGGTCGACGCTCTCTATTGGCTCATGGGGAAAAATGTAATCCATGTGTAATATTCATGCTTAGTTACCATGGAAACTCTCGTAACAATAAATTAAACAATCTATTTAGACGCTATTGTAGTCGTTGTCGAGGAGATTTGAAATATAGATTTTGATTGTTGAAACATTATAAAACAATCGAATTATACACATTTTACGATAGAATTATATAAAATTTCAAACTCGCATATCTCCGTTACTGTTGAAGATACAGAAGTGATTTTACACTCAATGGAATTAGGTCGACCTAACCAAACCTAAACTGACCTGACCTAACCTAACCTAACCTTACTTTACTTAACCTAACCTAACCTAACCTAATAACAATAAAATAAAAACAATCTATTTGTGCCGATTGTAGTCGTTCTCGAGGAGATTTGAAATATAGATTTTGATTGTTGAAACATTATAAAACAATCGAATTATACACATTTTACAATAGAATTATATAAAATTTCAAACTCGCATATCTCCGTTACTGTTGAAGATACAGAAGTGATTTTACAGTCAATGGAATTAGGTCGACCTAACCTAACCTAAACTGACCTGACCTAACCTAATCTAACCTAACTTTACTTAACAAAACCTAACCTAACCTAATAACAATAAAATAAAAACAATATATTTGTGCCGATTGTAGTCGTTCTCGAGGAGATTTGAAATATAGATTTTTATTGTTGAAACATTATAAAACAATCGAATTATACACATTTTACGATAGAATTATATAAAATTTCAAACTCGCATATCTCCGTTACTGTTGAAGATACAGAAGTGATTTTACAGTCAATGGAATTAGGTCGACCTAACCTAACCTAAACTGACCTGACCTAACCTAATCTAACCTAACTTTACTTAACAAAACCTAACCTAACCTAATAACAATAAAATAAAAACAATCTTTTTGTGACCGATTGTAGTCGTTCTCGAGGAGATTTGAAATATAGATTTTGATTGTTGAAATATTATAAAACAATCGAATTCCACACATTTTACAATATAATTATATAAAATTTCAAACTCGCATATTTCCGTTACTGTTGAAGATACAGAAGTGATTTTACACTCAATGGAATTAGGTCGACCTAACCAAACCTAAACTGACCTGACCTAACCTAACCTAACCTTACTTTACTTAACCTAACCTAACCTAACCTAATAACAATAAAATAAAAACAATCTATTTGTGCCGATTGTAGTCGTTCTCGAGGAGATTTGAAATATAGATTTTTATTGTTGAAACATTATAAAACAATCGAATTATACACATTTTACGATAGAATTATATAAAATTTCAAACTCGCATATCTCCGTTACTGTTGAAGATACAGAAGTGATTTTACAGTCAATGGAATTAGGTCGACCTAACCTAACCTAAACTGACCTGACCTAACCTAATCTAACCTAACTTTACTTAACAAAACCTAACCTAACCTAATAACAATAAAATAAAAACAATCTTTTTGTGACCGATTGTAGTCGTTCTCGAGGAGATTTGAAATATAGATTTTGATTGTTGAAACATTATAAAACAATCGAATTCCACACATTTTACAATATAATTATATAAAATTTCAAACTCGCATATCTCCGTTACTATTGAAGATACAGAAGTGATTTTGCACTTAATGGAATCAGGTCGACGCTCTCTATTGGCTCATGGGGAAAAATGTAATCCATGTGTAATATTCATGCTTAGTTACCATGGAAACTCTCGTAACAATAAATTAAACAATCTATTTAGACGCTATTGTAGTCGTTGTCGAGGAGATTTGAAATATAGATTTTGATTGTTGAAACATTATAAAACAATCGAATTATACACATTTTACGATAGAATTATATAAAATTTCAAACTCGCATATCTCCGTTACTGTTGAAGATACAGAAGTGATTTTACACTCAATGGAATTAGGTCGACCTAACCAAACCTAAACTGACCTGACCTAACCTAACCTAACCTTACTTTACTTAACCTAACCTAACCTAACCTAATAACAATAAAATAAAAACAATCTATTTGTGCCGATTGTAGTCGTTCTCGAGGAGATTTGAAATATAGATTTTGATTGTTGAAACATTATAAAACAATCGAATTATACACATTTTACAATAGAATTATATAAAATTTCAAACTCGCATATCTCCGTTACTGTTGAAGATACAGAAGTGATTTTACAGTCAATGGAATTAGGTCGACCTAACCTAACCTAAACTGACCTGACCTAACCTAATCTAACCTAACTTTACTTAACAAAACCTAACCTAACCTAATAACAATAAAATAAAAACAATCTTTTTGTGACCGATTGTAGTCGTTCTCGAGGAAATTTGAAATATAGATTTTGATTGTTGAAACATTATAAAACAATCGAATTCCACACATTTTACAATATAATTATATAAAATTTCAAACTCGCATATCTCCTTTACTATTGAAGATACAGAAGTGATTTTGCACTTAATGGAATCAGGTCGACGCTCTCTATTGGCTCATGGGGAAAAATGTAATCCATGTGTAATATTCATGCTTAGTTACCATGGAAACTCTCGTAACAATAAATTAAACAATCTATTTAGACGCTATTGTAGTCGTTGTCGAGGAGATTTGAAATATAGATTTTGATTGTTGAAACATTATAAAACAATCGAATTATACACATTTTACGATAGAATTATATAAAATTTCAAACTCGCATATTTCCGTTACTGTTGAAGATACAGAAGTGATTTTACACTCAATGGAATTAGGTCGACCTAACCAAACCTAAACTGACCTGACCTAACCTAACCTAACCTTACTTTACTTAACCTAACCTAACCTAACCTAATAACAATAAAATAAAAACAATCTATTTGTGCCGATTGTAGTCGTTCTCGAGGAGATTTGAAATATAGATTTTTATTGTTGAAACATTATAAAACAATCGAATTATACACATTTTACGATAGAATTATATAAAATTTCAAACTCGCATATCTCCGTTACTGTTGAAGATACAGAAGTGATTTTACAGTCAATGGAATTAGGTCGACCTAACCTAACCTAAACTGACCTGACCTAACCTAATCTAACCTAACTTTACTTAACAAAACCTAACCTAACCTAATAACAATAAAATAAAAACAATCTTTTTGTGACCGATTGTAGTCGTTCTCGAGGAGATTTGAAATATAGATTTTGATTGTTGAAATATTATAAAACAATCGAATTCCACACATTTTACAATATAATTATATAAAATTTCAAACTCCCATATCTCCGTTACTATTGAAGATACAAAAGTGATTTTGCACTCAATGGAATCAGGTCGACGCTCTCTATTGGCTCATGGGGAAAAATGTAATCCATGTGTAATATTCATGCTTAGTTACCATGGAAACTCTCATAACAATAAATTAAACAATCTATTTAGACGCTATTGTAGTCGTTGTCGAGGAGATTTGAAATATAGATTTTGATTGTTGAAACATTATAAAACAATCGAATTCCACACATTTTACAATATAATTATATAAAATTTCAAACTCGCATATCTCCTTTACTATTGAAGATACAGAAGTGATTTTGCACTCAATGGAATCAGGTCGACGCTCTCTATTGGCTCATGGGGAAAAATGTAATCCATGTGTAATATTCATGCTTAGTTACCATGGAAACTCTCGTAACAATAAATTAAACAATCTATTTAGACGCTATTGTAGTCGTTGTCGAGGAGATTTGAAATATAGATTTTGATTGTTGAAACATTATAAAACAATCGAATTATACACATTTTACGATAGAATTATATAAAATTTCAAACTCGCATATCTCCGTTACTGTTGAAGATACAGAAGTGATTTTACACTCAATGGAATTAGGTCGACCTAACCAAACCTAAACTGACCTGACCTAACCTAACCTAACCTTACTTTACTTAACCTAACCTAACCTAACCTAATAACAATAAAATAAAAACAATCTATTTGTGCCGATTGTAGTCGTTCTCGAGGAGATTTGAAATATAGATTTTGATTGTTGAAACATTATAAAACAATCGAATTATACACATTTTACAATAGAATTATATAAAATTTCAAACTCGCATATCTCCGTTACTGTTGAAGATACAGAAGTGATTTTACAGTCAATGGAATTAGGTCGACCTAACCTAACCTAAACTGACCTGACCTAACCTAATCTAACCTAACTTTACTTAACAAAACCTAACCTAACCTAATAACAATAAAATAAAAACAATATATTTGTGCCGATTGTAGTCGTTCTCGAGGAGATTTGAAATATAGATTTTTATTGTTGAAACATTATAAAACAATCGAATTATACACATTTTACGATAGAATTATATAAAATTTCAAACTCGCATATCTCCGTTACTGTTGAAGATACAGAAGTGATTTTACAGTCAATGGAATTAGGTCGACCTAACCTAACCTAAACTGACCTGACCTAACCTAATCTAACCTAACTTTACTTAACAAAACCTAACCTAACCTAATAACAATAAAATAAAAACAATCTTTTTGTGACCGATTGTAGTCGTTCTCGAGGAGATTTGAAATATAGATTTTGATTGTTGAAATATTATAAAACAATCGAATTCCACACATTTTACAATATAATTATATAAAATTTCAAACTCGCATATTTCCGTTACTGTTGAAGATACAGAAGTGATTTTACACTCAATGGAATTAGGTCGACCTAACCAAACCTAAACTGACCTGACCTAACCTAACCTAACCTTACTTTACTTAACCTAACCTAACCTAACCTAATAACAATAAAATAAAAACAATCTATTTGTGCCGATTGTAGTCGTTCTCGAGGAGATTTGAAATATAGATTTTTATTGTTGAAACATTATAAAACAATCGAATTATACACATTTTACGATAGAATTATATAAAATTTCAAACTCGCATATCTCCGTTACTGTTGAAGATACAGAAGTGATTTTACAGTCAATGGAATTAGGTCGACCTAACCTAACCTAAACTGACCTGACCTAACCTAATCTAACCTAACTTTACTTAACAAAACCTAACCTAACCTAATAACAATAAAATAAAAACAATCTTTTTGTGACCGATTGTAGTCGTTCTCGAGGAGATTTGAAATATAGATTTTGATTGTTGAAACATTATAAAACAATCGAATTCCACACATTTTACAATATAATTATATAAAATTTCAAACTCGCATATCTCCGTTACTATTGAAGATACAGAAGTGATTTTGCACTTAATGGAATCAGGTCGACGCTCTCTATTGGCTCATGGGGAAAAATGTAATCCATGTGTAATATTCATGCTTAGTTACCATGGAAACTCTCGTAACAATAAATTAAACAATCTATTTAGACGCTATTGTAGTCGTTGTCGAGGAGATTTGAAATATAGATTTTGATTGTTGAAACATTATAAAACAATCGAATTATACACATTTTACGATAGAATTATATAAAATTTCAAACTCGCATATCTCCGTTACTGTTGAAGATACAGAAGTGATTTTACACTCAATGGAATTAGGTCGACCTAACCAAACCTAAACTGACCTGACCTAACCTAACCTAACCTTACTTTACTTAACCTAACCTAACCTAACCTAATAACAATAAAATAAAAACAATCTATTTGTGCCGATTGTAGTCGTTCTCGAGGAGATTTGAAATATAGATTTTGATTGTTGAAACATTATAAAACAATCGAATTATACACATTTTACAATAGAATTATATAAAATTTCAAACTCGCATATCTCCGTTACTGTTGAAGATACAGAAGTGATTTTACAGTCAATGGAATTAGGTCGACCTAACCTAACCTAAACTGACCTGACCTAACCTAATCTAACCTAACTTTACTTAACAAAACCTAACCTAACCTAATAACAATAAAATAAAAACAATCTTTTTGTGACCGATTGTAGTCGTTCTCGAGGAAATTTGAAATATAGATTTTGATTGTTGAAACATTATAAAACAATCGAATTCCACACATTTTACAATATAATTATATAAAATTTCAAACTCGCATATCTCCTTTACTATTGAAGATACAGAAGTGATTTTGCACTTAATGGAATCAGGTCGACGCTCTCTATTGGCTCATGGGGAAAAATGTAATCCATGTGTAATATTCATGCTTAGTTACCATGGAAACTCTCGTAACAATAAATTAAACAATCTATTTAGACGCTATTGTAGTCGTTGTCGAGGAGATTTGAAATATAGATTTTGATTGTTGAAACATTATAAAACAATCGAATTATACACATTTTACGATAGAATTATATAAAATTTCAAACTCGCATATTTCCGTTACTGTTGAAGATACAGAAGTGATTTTACACTCAATGGAATTAGGTCGACCTAACCAAACCTAAACTGACCTGACCTAACCTAACCTAACCTTACTTTACTTAACCTAACCTAACCTAACCTAATAACAATAAAATAAAAACAATCTATTTGTGCCGATTGTAGTCGTTCTCGAGGAGATTTGAAATATAGATTTTTATTGTTGAAACATTATAAAACAATCGAATTATACACATTTTACGATAGAATTATATAAAATTTCAAACTCGCATATCTCCGTTACTGTTGAAGATACAGAAGTGATTTTACAGTCAATGGAATTAGGTCGACCTAACCTAACCTAAACTGACCTGACCTAACCTAATCTAACCTAACTTTACTTAACAAAACCTAACCTAACCTAATAACAATAAAATAAAAACAATCTTTTTGTGACCGATTGTAGTCGTTCTCGAGGAGATTTGAAATATAGATTTTGATTGTTGAAACATTATAAAACAATCGAATTCCACACATTTTACAATATAATTATATAAAATTTCAAACTCGCATATCTCCGTTACTATTGAAGATACAGAATTGATTTTGCACTCAATGGAATCAGGTCGACGCTCTCTATTGGCTCATGGGGAAAAATGTAATCCATGTGTAATATTCATGCTTAGTTACCATGGAAACTCTCGTAACAATAAATTAAACAATCTATTTAGACGCTATTGTAGTCGTTGTCGAGGAGATTTGAAATATAGATTTTGATTGTTGAAACATTATAAAACAATCGAATTATACACATTTTACGATAGAATTATATAAAATTTCAAACTCGCATATCTCCGTTACTGTTGAAGATACAGAAGTGATTTTACACTCAATGGAATTAGGTCGACCTAACCAAACCTAAACTGACCTGACCTAACCTAACCTAACCTTACTTTACTTAACCTAACCTAACCTAACCTAATAACAAAAAAATAAAAACAATCTATTTGTGCCGATTGTAGTCGTTCTCGAGGAGATTTGAAATATAGATTTTGATTGTTGAAACATTATAAAACAATCGAATTATACACATTTTACGATAGAATTATATAAAATTTCAAACTCGCATATCTCCGTTACTGTTGAAGATACAGAAGTGATTTTACAGTCAATGGAATTAGGTCGACCTAACCTAACCTAAACTGACCTGACCTAACCTAATCTAACCTAACTTTACTTAACAAAACCTAACCTAACCTAATAACAATAAAATAAAAACAATCTTTTTGTGACCGATTGTAGTCGTTCTCGAGGAGATTTGAAATATAGATTTTGATTGTTGAAACATTATAAAACAATCGAATTCCACACATTTTACAATATAATTATATAAAATTTCAAACTCGCATATCTCCGTTACTATTGAAGATACAAAAGTGATTTTGCACTCAATGGAATCAGGTCGACGCTCTCTATTGGCTCATGGGGAAAAATGTAATCCATGTGTAATATTCATGCTTAGTTACCATGGAAACTCTCATAACAATAAATTAAACAATCTATTTAGACGCTATTGTAGTCGTTGTCGAGGAGATTTGAAATATAGATTTTGATTGTTGAAACATTATAAAACAATCGAATTATACACATTTTACGATAGAATTATATAAAATTTCAAACTCGCATATTTCCGTTACTGTTGAAGATACAGAAGTGATTTTACAGTCAATGGAATTAGGTCGACCTAACCTAACCTAAACTGACCTGACCTAACCTAATCTAACCTAACTTTACTTAACAAAACCTAACCTAACCTAATAACAATAAAATAAAAAACAATCTTTTTGTGACCGATTGTAGTCGTTCTCGAGGAGATTTGAAATATAGATTTTGATTGTTGAAACATTATAAAACAATCGAATTCCACACATTTTACAATATAATTATATAAAATTTCAAACTCGCATATCTCCTTTACTATTGAAGATACAGAAGTGATTTTGCACTCAATGGAATCAGGTCGACGCTCTCTATTGGCTCATGGGGAAAAATGTAATCCATGTGTAATATTCATGCTTAGTTACCATGGAAACTCTCGTAACAATAAATTAAACAATCTATTTAGACGCTATTGTAGTCGTTGTCGAGGAGATTTGAAATATAGATTTTGATTGTTGAAACATTATAAAACAATCGAATTATACACATTTTACGATAGAATTATATAAAATTTCAAACTCGCATATCTCCGTTACTGTTGAAGATACAGAAGTGATTTTACACTCAATGGAATTAGGTCGACCTAACCAAACCTAAACTGACCTGACCTAACCTAACCTAACCTTACTTTACTTAACCTAACCTAACCTAACCTAATAACAATAAAATAAAAACAATCTATTTGTGCCGATTGTAGTCGTTCTCGAGGAGATTTGAAATATAGATTTTGATTGTTGAAACATTATAAAACAATCGAATTATACACATTTTACAATAGAATTATATAAAATTTCAAACTCGCATATCTCCGTTACTGTTGAAGATACAGAAGTGATTTTACAGTCAATGGAATTAGGTCGACCTAACCTAACCTAAACTGACCTGACCTAACCTAATCTAACCTAACTTTACTTAACAAAACCTAACCTAACCTAATAACAATAAAATAAAAACAATATATTTGTGCCGATTGTAGTCGTTCTCGAGGAGATTTGAAATATAGATTTTTATTGTTGAAACATTATAAAACAATCGAATTATACACATTTTACGATAGAATTATATAAAATTTCAAACTCGCATATCTCCGTTACTGTTGAAGATACAGAAGTGATTTTACAGTCAATGGAATTAGGTCGACCTAACCTAACCTAAACTGACCTGACCTAACCTAATCTAACCTAACTTTACTTAACAAAACCTAACCTAACCTAATAACAATAAAATAAAAACAATCTTTTTGTGACCGATTGTAGTCGTTCTCGAGGAGATTTGAAATATAGATTTTGATTGTTGAAATATTATAAAACAATCGAATTCCACACATTTTACAATATAATTATATAAAATTTCAAACTCGCATATTTCCGTTACTGTTGAAGATACAGAAGTGATTTTACACTCAATGGAATTAGGTCGACCTAACCAAACCTAAACTGACCTGACCTAACCTAACCTAACCTTACTTTACTTAACCTAACCTAACCTAACCTAATAACAATAAAATAAAAACAATCTATTTGTGCCGATTGTAGTCGTTCTCGAGGAGATTTGAAATATAGATTTTTATTGTTGAAACATTATAAAACAATCGAATTATACACATTTTACGATAGAATTATATAAAATTTCAAACTCGCATATCTCCGTTACTGTTGAAGATACAGAAGTGATTTTACAGTCAATGGAATTAGGTCGACCTAACCTAACCTAAACTGACCTGACCTAACCTAATCTAACCTAACTTTACTTAACAAAACCTAACCTAACCTAATAACAATAAAATAAAAACAATCTTTTTGTGACCGATTGTAGTCGTTCTCGAGGAGATTTGAAATATAGATTTTGATTGTTGAAACATTATAAAACAATCGAATTCCACACATTTTACAATATAATTATATAAAATTTCAAACTCGCATATCTCCGTTACTATTGAAGATACAGAAGTGATTTTGCACTTAATGGAATCAGGTCGACGCTCTCTATTGGCTCATGGGGAAAAATGTAATCCATGTGTAATATTCATGCTTAGTTACCATGGAAACTCTCGTAACAATAAATTAAACAATCTATTTAGACGCTATTGTAGTCGTTGTCGAGGAGATTTGAAATATAGATTTTGATTGTTGAAACATTATAAAACAATCGAATTATACACATTTTACGATAGAATTATATAAAATTTCAAACTCGCATATCTCCGTTACTGTTGAAGATACAGAAGTGATTTTACACTCAATGGAATTAGGTCGACCTAACCAAACCTAAACTGACCTGACCTAACCTAACCTAACCTTACTTTACTTAACCTAACCTAACCTAACCTAATAACAATAAAATAAAAACAATCTATTTGTGCCGATTGTAGTCGTTCTCGAGGAGATTTGAAATATAGATTTTGATTGTTGAAACATTATAAAACAATCGAATTATACACATTTTACAATAGAATTATATAAAATTTCAAACTCGCATATCTCCGTTACTGTTGAAGATACAGAAGTGATTTTACAGTCAATGGAATTAGGTCGACCTAACCTAACCTAAACTCACCTGACCTAACCTAATCTAACCTAACTTTACTTAACAAAACCTAACCTAACCTAATAACAATAAAATAAAAACAATCTTTTTGTGACCGATTGTAGTCGTTCTCGAGGAAATTTGAAATATAGATTTTGATTGTTGAAACATTATAAAACAATCGAATTCCACACATTTTACAATATAATTATATAAAATTTCAAACTCGCATATCTCCTTTACTATTGAAGATACAGAAGTGATTTTGCACTTAATGGAATCAGGTCGACGCTCTCTATTGGCTCATGGGGAAAAATGTAATCCATGTGTAATATTCATGCTTAGTTACCATGGAAACTCTCGTAACAATAAATTAAACAATCTATTTAGACGCTATTGTAGTCGTTGTCGAGGAGATTTGAAATATAGATTTTGATTGTTGAAACATTATAAAACAATCGAATTATACACATTTTACGATAGAATTATATAAAATTTCAAACTCGCATATTTCCGTTACTGTTGAAGATACAGAAGTGATTTTACACTCAATGGAATTAGGTCGACCTAACCAAACCTAAACTGACCTGACCTAACCTAACCTAACCTTACTTTACTTAACCTAACCTAACCTAACCTAATAACAATAAAATAAAAACAATCTATTTGTGCCGATTGTAGTCGTTCTCGAGGAGATTTGAAATATAGATTTTTATTGTTGAAACATTATAAAACAATCGAATTATACACATTTTACGATAGAATTATATAAAATTTCAAACTCGCATATCTCCGTTACTGTTGAAGATACAGAAGTGATTTTACAGTCAATGGAATTAGGTCGACCTAACCTAACCTAAACTGACCTGACCTAACCTAATCTAACCTAACTTTACTTAACAAAACCTAACCTAACCTAATAACAATAAAATAAAAACAATCTTTTTGTGACCGATTGTAGTCGTTCTCGAGGAGATTTGAAATATAGATTTTGATTGTTGAAATATTATAAAACAATCGAATTCCACACATTTTACAATATAATTATATAAAATTTCAAACTCCCATATCTCCGTTACTATTGAAGATACAAAAGTGATTTTGCACTCAATGGAATCAGGTCGACGCTCTCTATTGGCTCATGGGGAAAAATGTAATCCATGTGTAATATTCATGCTTAGTTACCATGGAAACTCTCATAACAATAAATTAAACAATCTATTTAGACGCTATTGTAGTCGTTGTCGAGGAGATTTGAAATATAGATTTTGATTGTTGAAACATTATAAAACAATCGAATTCCACACATTTTACAATATAATTATATAAAATTTCAAACTCGCATATCTCCTTTACTATTGAAGATACAGAAGTGATTTTGCACTCAATGGAATCAGGTCGACGCTCTCTATTGGCTCATGGGGAAAAATGTAATCCATGTGTAATATTCATGCTTAGTTACCATGGAAACTCTCGTAACAATAAATTAAACAATCTATTTAGACGCTATTGTAGTCGTTGTCGAGGAGATTTGAAATATAGATTTTGATTGTTGAAACATTATAAAACAATCGAATTATACACATTTTACGATAGAATTATATAAAATTTCAAACTCGCATATCTCCGTTACTGTTGAAGATACAGAAGTGATTTTACACTCAATGGAATTAGGTCGACCTAACCAAACCTAAACTGACCTGACCTAACCTAACCTAACCTTACTTTACTTAACCTAACCTAACCTAACCTAATAACAATAAAATAAAAACAATCTATTTGTGCCGATTGTAGTCGTTCTCGAGGAGATTTGAAATATAGATTTTGATTGTTGAAACATTATAAAACAATCGAATTATACACATTTTACAATAGAATTATATAAAATTTCAAACTCGCATATCTCCGTTACTGTTGAAGATACAGAAGTGATTTTACAGTCAATGGAATTAGGTCGACCTAACCTAACCTAAACTGACCTGACCTAACCTAATCTAACCTAACTTTACTTAACAAAACCTAACCTAACCTAATAACAATAAAATAAAAACAATATATTTGTGCCGATTGTAGTCGTTCTCGAGGAGATTTGAAATATAGATTTTTATTGTTGAAACATTATAAAACAATCGAATTATACACATTTTACGATAGAATTATATAAAATTTCAAACTCGCATATCTCCGTTACTGTTGAAGATACAGAAGTGATTTTACAGTCAATGGAATTAGGTCGACCTAACCTAACCTAAACTGACCTGACCTAACCTAATCTAACCTAACTTTACTTAACAAAACCTAACCTAACCTAATAACAATAAAATAAAAACAATCTTTTTGTGACCGATTGTAGTCGTTCTCGAGGAGATTTGAAATATAGATTTTGATTGTTGAAATATTATAAAACAATCGAATTCCACACATTTTACAATATAATTATATAAAATTTCAAACTCGCATATTTCCGTTACTGTTGAAGATACAGAAGTGATTTTACACTCAATGGAATTAGGTCGACCTAACCAAACCTAAACTGACCTGACCTAACCTAACCTAACCTTACTTTACTTAACCTAACCTAACCTAACCTAATAACAATAAAATAAAAACAATCTATTTGTGCCGATTGTAGTCGTTCTCGAGGAGATTTGAAATATAGATTTTTATTGTTGAAACATTATAAAACAATCGAATTATACACATTTTACGATAGAATTATATAAAATTTCAAACTCGCATATCTCCGTTACTGTTGAAGATACAGAAGTGATTTTACAGTCAATGGAATTAGGTCGACCTAACCTAACCTAAACTGACCTGACCTAACCTAATCTAACCTAACTTTACTTAACAAAACCTAACCTAACCTAATAACAATAAAATAAAAACAATCTTTTTGTGACCGATTGTAGTCGTTCTCGAGGAGATTTGAAATATAGATTTTGATTGTTGAAACATTATAAAACAATCGAATTCCACACATTTTACAATATAATTATATAAAATTTCAAACTCGCATATCTCCGTTACTATTGAAGATACAGAAGTGATTTTGCACTTAATGGAATCAGGTCGACGCTCTCTATTGGCTCATGGGGAAAAATGTAATCCATGTGTAATATTCATGCTTAGTTACCATGGAAACTCTCGTAACAATAAATTAAACAATCTATTTAGACGCTATTGTAGTCGTTGTCGAGGAGATTTGAAATATAGATTTTGATTGTTGAAACATTATAAAACAATCGAATTATACACATTTTACGATAGAATTATATAAAATTTCAAACTCGCATATCTCCGTTACTGTTGAAGATACAGAAGTGATTTTACACTCAATGGAATTAGGTCGACCTAACCAAACCTAAACTGACCTGACCTAACCTAACCTAACCTTACTTTACTTAACCTAACCTAACCTAACCTAATAACAATAAAATAAAAACAATCTATTTGTGCCGATTGTAGTCGTTCTCGAGGAGATTTGAAATATAGATTTTGATTGTTGAAACATTATAAAACAATCGAATTATACACATTTTACAATAGAATTATATAAAATTTCAAACTCGCATATCTCCGTTACTGTTGAAGATACAGAAGTGATTTTACAGTCAATGGAATTAGGTCGACCTAACCTAACCTAAACTGACCTGACCTAACCTAATCTAACCTAACTTTACTTAACAAAACCTAACCTAACCTAATAACAATAAAATAAAAACAATCTTTTTGTGACCGATTGTAGTCGTTCTCGAGGAAATTTGAAATATAGATTTTGATTGTTGAAACATTATAAAACAATCGAATTCCACACATTTTACAATATAATTATATAAAATTTCAAACTCGCATATCTCCTTTACTATTGAAGATACAGAAGTGATTTTGCACTTAATGGAATCAGGTCGACGCTCTCTATTGGCTCATGGGGAAAAATGTAATCCATGTGTAATATTCATGCTTAGTTACCATGGAAACTCTCGTAACAATAAATTAAACAATCTATTTAGACGCTATTGTAGTCGTTGTCGAGGAGATTTGAAATATAGATTTTGATTGTTGAAACATTATAAAACAATCGAATTATACACATTTTACGATAGAATTATATAAAATTTCAAACTCGCATATTTCCGTTACTGTTGAAGATACAGAAGTGATTTTACACTCAATGGAATTAGGTCGACCTAACCAAACCTAAACTGACCTGACCTAACCTAACCTAACCTTACTTTACTTAACCTAACCTAACCTAACCTAATAACAATAAAATAAAAACAATCTATTTGTGCCGATTGTAGTCGTTCTCGAGGAGATTTGAAATATAGATTTTTATTGTTGAAACATTATAAAACAATCGAATTATACACATTTTACGATAGAATTATATAAAATTTCAAACTCGCATATCTCCGTTACTGTTGAAGATACAGAAGTGATTTTACAGTCAATGGAATTAGGTCGACCTAACCTAACCTAAACTGACCTGACCTAACCTAATCTAACCTAACTTTACTTAACAAAACCTAACCTAACCTAATAACAATAAAATAAAAACAATCTTTTTGTGACCGATTGTAGTCGTTCTCGAGGAGATTTGAAATATAGATTTTGATTGTTGAAATATTATAAAACAATCGAATTCCACACATTTTACAATATAATTATATAAAATTTCAAACTCCCATATCTCCGTTACTATTGAAGATACAAAAGTGATTTTGCACTCAATGGAATCAGGTCGACGCTCTCTATTGGCTCATGGGGAAAAATGTAATCCATGTGTAATATTCATGCTTAGTTACCATGGAAACTCTCATAACAATAAATTAAACAATCTATTTAGACGCTATTGTAGTCGTTGTCGAGGAGATTTGAAATATAGATTTTGATTGTTGAAACATTATAAAACAATCGAATTATACACATTTTACGATAGAATTATATAAAATTTCAAACTCGCATATTTCCGTTACGGTTGAAGATACAGAAGTGATTTTACAGTCAATGGAATTAGGTCGACCTAACCTAACCTAAACTGACCTGACCTAACCTAATCTAACCTAACTTTACTTAACAAAACCTAACCTAACCTAATAACAATAAAATAAAAACAATCTTTTTGTGACCGATTGTAGTCGTTCTCGAGGAGATTTGAAATATAGATTTTGATTGTTGAAACATTATAAAACAATCGAATTCCACACATTTTACAATATAATTATATAAAATTTCAAACTCGCATATCTCCGTTACTATTGAAGATACAGAATTGATTTTGCACTCAAGGGAATCAGGTCGACGCTCTCTATTGGCTCATGGGGAAAAATGTAATCCATGTGTAATATTCATGCTTAGTTACCATGGAAACTCTCGTAACAATAAATTAAACAATCTATTTAGACGCTATTGTAGTCGTTGTCGAGGAGATTTGAAATATAGATTTTGATTGTTGAAACATTATAAAACAATCGAATTATACACATTTTACGATAGAATTATATAAAATTTGAAACTCGCATATCTCCGTTACTATTGAAGATACAGAAGTGATTTTGCACTCAATGGAATCAGGTCGACGCTCTCTATTGGCTCATGGGGAAAAATGTAATCCATGTGTAATATTCATGCTTAGTTACCATGGAAACTCTCATAACATTAAATTAAACAATCTATTTAGACGCTATTGTAGTCGTTGTCGAGGAGATTTGAAATATAGATTTTGATTGTTGAAACATTATAAAACAATGGAATTATACACATTTTACGATAGAATTATATAAAATTTGAAACTCGCATATCTCCGTTACTATTGAAGATACAGAAGTGATTTTGCACTCAATGGAATCAGGTCGACGCTCTCTATTGGCTCATGGGGAAAAATGTAATCCATGTGTAATATTCATGCTTAGTTACCATGGAAACTCTCGTAACAATAAATTAAACAATCTATTTAGACGCTATTGTAGTCGTTGTCGAGGAGATTTGAAATATAGATTTTGATTGTTGAAACATTATAAAACAATCGAATTATACACATTTTACGATAGAATTATATAAAATTTCAAACTCGCATATCTCCGTTACTGTTGAAGATACAGAAGTGATTTTACACTCAATGGAATTAGGTCGACCTAACCAAACCTAAACTGACCTGACCTAACCTAACCTAACCTTACTTTACTTAACCTAACCTAACCTAACCTAATAACAATAAAATAAAAACAATCTATTTGTGCCGATTGTAGTCGTTCTCGAGGAGATTTGAAATATAGATTTTGATTGTTGAAACATTATAAAACAATCGAATTATACACATTTTACAATAGAATTATATAAAATTTCAAACTCGCATATCTCCGTTACTGTTGAAGATACAGAAGTGATTTTACAGTCAATGGAATTAGGTCGACCTAACCTAACCTAAACTGACCTGACCTAACCTAATCTAACCTAACTTTACTTAACAAAACCTAACCTAACCTAATAACAATAAAATAAAAACAATCTTTTTGTGACCGATTGTAGTCGTTCTCGAGGAAATTTGAAATATAGATTTTGATTGTTGAAACATTATAAAACAATCGAATTCCACACATTTTACAATATAATTATATAAAATTTCAAACTCGCATATCTCCTTTACTATTGAAGATACAGAAGTGATTTTGCACTTAATGGAATCAGGTCGACGCTCTCTATTGGCTCATGGGGAAAAATGTAATCCATGTGTAATATTCATGCTTAGTTACCATGGAAACTCTCGTAACAATAAATTAAACAATCTATTTAGACGCTATTGTAGTCGTTGTCGAGGAGATTTGAAATATAGATTTTGATTGTTGAAACATTATAAAACAATCGAATTATACACATTTTACGATAGAATTATATAAAATTTCAAACTCGCATATTTCCGTTACTGTTGAAGATACAGAAGTGATTTTACACTCAATGGAATTAGGTCGACCTAACCAAACCTAAACTGACCTGACCTAACCTAACCTAACCTTACTTTACTTAACCTAACCTAACCTAACCTAATAACAATAAAATAAAAACAATCTATTTGTGCCGATTGTAGTCGTTCTCGAGGAGATTTGAAATATAGATTTTTATTGTTGAAACATTATAAAACAATCGAATTATACACATTTTACGATAGAATTATATAAAATTTCAAACTCGCATATCTCCGTTACTGTTGAAGATACAGAAGTGATTTTACACTCAATGGAATTAGGTCGACCTAACCTAACCTAAACTGACCTGACCTAACCTAATCTAACCTAACTTTACTTAACAAAACCTAACCTAATCTAATAACAATAAAATAAAAACAATCTTTTTGTGACCGATTGTAGTCGTTCTCGAGGAGATTTGAAATATAGATTTTGATTGTTGAAACATTATAAAACAATCGAATTCCACACATTTTACAATATAATTATATAAAATTTCAAACTCGCATATCTCCGTTACTATTGAAGATACAGAATTGATTTTGCACTCAAGGGAATCAGGTCGACGCTCTCTATTGGCTCATGGGGAAAAATGTAATCCATGTGTAATATTCATGCTTAGTTACCATGGAAACTCTCATAACATTAAATTAAACAATCTATTTAGACGCTATTGTAGTCGTTGTCGAGGAGATTTGAAATATAGATTTTGATTGTTGAAACATTATAAAACAATCGAATTATACACATTTTACGATAGAATTATATAAAATTTGAAACTCGCATATCTCCGTTACTATTGAAGATACAGAAGTGATTTTGCACTCAATGGAATCAGGTCGACGCTCTCTATTGGCTCATGGGGAAAAATGTAATCCATGTGTAATATTCATGCTTAGTTACCATGGAAACTCTCGTAACAATAAATTAAACAATCTATTTAGACGCTATTGTAGTCGTTGTCGAGGAGATTTGAAATATAGATTTTGATTGTTGAAACATTATAAAACAATCGAATTATACACATTTTACGATAGAATTATATAAAATTTCAAACTCGCATATCTCCGTTACTGTTGAAGATACAGAAGTGATTTTACACTCAATGGAATTAGGTCGACCTAACCAAACCTAAACTGACCTGACCTAACCTAACCTAACCTTACTTTACTTAACCTAACCTAACCTAACCTAATAACAATAAAATAAAAACAATCTATTTGTGCCGATTGTAGTCGTTCTCGAGGAGATTTGAAATATAGATTTTCATTGTTGAAACATTATAAAACAATCGAATTATACACATTTTACGATAGAATTATATAAAATTTCAAACTCGCATATCTCCGTTACTGTTGAAGATACAGAAGTGATTTTACAGTCAATGGAATTAGGTCGACCTAACCTAACCTAAACTGACCTGACCTAACCTAATCTAACCTAACTTTACTTAACAAAACCTAACCTAACCTAATAACAATAAAATAAAAACAATCTTTTTGTGACCGATTGTAGTCGTTCTCGAGGAGATTTGAAATACAGATTTTGATTGTTGAAATATTATAAAACAATCGAATTCCACACATTTTACAATATAATTATATAAAATTTCAAACTCGCATATCTCCGTTACTATTGAAGATACAAAAGTGATTTTGCACTCAATGGAATCAGGTCGACGCTCTCTATTGGCTCATGGGGAAAAATGTAATCCATGTGTAATATTCATGCTTAGTTACCATGGAAACTCTCATAACAATAAATTAAACAATCTATTTAGACGCTATTGTAGTCGTTGTCGAGGAGATTTGAAATATAGATTTTGATTGTTGAAACATTATAAAACAATCGAATTATACACATTTTACGATAGAATTATATAAAATTTCAAACTCGCATATTTCCGTTACTGTTGAAGATACAGAAGTGATTTTACAGTCAATGGAATTAGGTCGACCTAACCTAACCTAAACTGACCTGACCTAACCTAATCTAACCTAACTTTACTTAACAAAACCTAACCTAACCTAATAACAATAAAATAAAAACAATCTTTTTGTGACCGATTGTAGTCGTTCTCGAGGAGATTTGAAATATAGATTTTGATTGTTGAAACATTATAAAACAATCGAATTCCACACATTTTACAATATAATTATATAAAATTTCAAACTCGCATATCTCCGTTACTATTGAAGATACAGAAGTGATTTTGCACTTAATGGAATCAGGTCGACGCTCTCTATTGGCTCATGGGGAAAAATGTAATCCATGTGTAATATTCATGCTTAGTTACCATGGAAACTCTCGTAACAATAAATTAAACAATCTATTTAGACGCTATTGTAGTCGTTGTCGAGGAGATTTGAAATATAGATTTTGATTGTTGAAACATTATAAAACAATCGAATTATACACATTTTACGATAGAATTATATAAAATTTCAAACTCGCATATCTCCGTTACTGTTGAAGATACAGAAGTGATTTTACACTCAATGGAATTAGGTCGACCTAACCAAACCTAAACTGACCTGACCTAACCTAACCTAACCTTACTTTACTTAACCTAACCTAACCTAACCTAATAACAATAAAATAAAAACAATCTATTTGTGCCGATTGTAGTCGTTCTCGAGGAGATTTGAAATATAGATTTTGATTGTTGAAACATTATAAAACAATCGAATTATACACATTTTACAATAGAATTATATAAAATTTCAAACTCGCATATCTCCGTTACTGTTGAAGATACAGAAGTGATTTTACAGTCAATGGAATTAGGTCGACCTAACCTAACCTAAACTGACCTGACCTAACCTAATCTAACCTAACTTTACTTAACAAAACCTAACCTAACCTAATAACAATAAAATAAAAACAATCTTTTTGTGACCGATTGTAGTCGTTCTCGAGGAAATTTGAAATATAGATTTTGATTGTTGAAACATTATAAAACAATCGAATTCCACACATTTTACAATATAATTATATAAAATTTCAAACTCGCATATCTCCTTTACTATTGAAGATACAGAAGTGATTTTGCACTTAATGGAATCAGGTCGACGCTCTCTATTGGCTCATGGGGAAAAATGTAATCCATGTGTAATATTCATGCTTAGTTACCATGGAAACTCTCGTAACAATAAATTAAACAATCTATTTAGACGCTATTGTAGTCGTTGTCGAGGAGATTTGAAATATAGATTTTGATTGTTGAAACATTATAAAACAATCGAATTATACACATTTTACGATAGAATTATATAAAATTTCAAACTCGCATATTTCCGTTACTGTTGAAGATACAGAAGTGATTTTACACTCAATGGAATTAGGTCGACCTAACCAAACCTAAACTGACCTGACCTAACCTAACCTAACCTTACTTTACTTAACCTAACCTAACCTAACCTAATAACAATAAAATAAAAACAATCTATTTGTGCCGATTGTAGTCGTTCTCGAGGAGATTTGAAATATAGATTTTTATTGTTGAAACATTATAAAACAATCGAATTATACACATTTTACGATAGAATTATATAAAATTTCAAACTCGCATATCTCCGTTACTGTTGAAGATACAGAAGTGATTTTACAGTCAATGGAATTAGGTCGACCTAACCTAACCTAAACTGACCTGACCTAACCTAATCTAACCTAACTTTACTTAACAAAACCTAACCTAACCTAATAACAATAAAATAAAAACAATCTTTTTGTGACCGATTGTAGTCGTTCTCGAGGAGATTTGAAATATAGATTTTGATTGTTGAAATATTATAAAACAATCGAATTCCACACATTTTACAATATAATTATATAAAATTTCAAACTCCCATATCTCCGTTACTATTGAAGATACAAAAGTGATTTTGCACTCAATGGAATCAGGTCGACGCTCTCTATTGGCTCATGGGGAAAAATGTAATCCATGTGTAATATTCATGCTTAGTTACCATGGAAACTCTCATAACAATAAATTAAACAATCTATTTAGACGCTATTGTAGTCGTTGTCGAGGAGATTTGAAATATAGATTTTGATTGTTGAAACATTATAAAACAATCGAATTCCACACATTTTACAATATAATTATATAAAATTTCAAACTCGCATATCTCCTTTACTATTGAAGATACAGAAGTGATTTTGCACTCAATGGAATCAGGTCGACGCTCTCTATTGGCTCATGGGGAAAAATGTAATCCATGTGTAATATTCATGCTTAGTTACCATGGAAACTCTCGTAACAATAAATTAAACAATCTATTTAGACGCTATTGTAGTCGTTGTCGAGGAGATTTGAAATATAGATTTTGATTGTTGAAACATTATAAAACAATCGAATTATACACATTTTACGATAGAATTATATAAAATTTCAAACTCGCATATCTCCGTTACTGTTGAAGATACAGAAGTGATTTTACACTCAATGGAATTAGGTCGACCTAACCAAACCTAAACTGACCTGACCTAACCTAACCTAACCTTACTTTACTTAACCTAACCTAACCTAACCTAATAACAATAAAATAAAAACAATCTATTTGTGCCGATTGTAGTCGTTCTCGAGGAGATTTGAAATATAGATTTTGATTGTTGAAACATTATAAAACAATCGAATTATACACATTTTACAATAGAATTATATAAAATTTCAAACTCGCATATCTCCGTTACTGTTGAAGATACAGAAGTGATTTTACAGTCAATGGAATTAGGTCGACCTAACCTAACCTAAACTGACCTGACCTAACCTAATCTAACCTAACTTTACTTAACAAAACCTAACCTAACCTAATAACAATAAAATAAAAACAATATATTTGTGCCGATTGTAGTCGTTCTCGAGGAGATTTGAAATATAGATTTTTATTGTTGAAACATTATAAAACAATCGAATTATACACATTTTACGATAGAATTATATAAAATTTCAAACTCGCATATCTCCGTTACTGTTGAAGATACAGAAGTGATTTTACAGTCAATGGAATTAGGTCGACCTAACCTAACCTAAACTGACCTGACCTAACCTAATCTAACCTAACTTTACTTAACAAAACCTAACCTAACCTAATAACAATAAAATAAAAACAATCTTTTTGTGACCGATTGTAGTCGTTCTCGAGGAGATTTGAAATATAGATTTTGATTGTTGAAATATTATAAAACAATCGAATTCCACACATTTTACAATATAATTATATAAAATTTCAAACTCGCATATTTCCGTTACTGTTGAAGATACAGAAGTGATTTTACACTCAATGGAATTAGGTCGACCTAACCAAACCTAAACTGACCTGACCTAACCTAACCTAACCTTACTTTACTTAACCTAACCTAACCTAACCTAATAACAATAAAATAAAAACAATCTATTTGTGCCGATTGTAGTCGTTCTCGAGGAGATTTGAAATATAGATTTTTATTGTTGAAACATTATAAAACAATCGAATTATACACATTTTACGATAGAATTATATAAAATTTCAAACTCGCATATCTCCGTTACTGTTGAAGATACAGAAGTGATTTTACAGTCAATGGAATTAGGTCGACCTAACCTAACCTAAACTGACCTGACCTAACCTAATCTAACCTAACTTTACTTAACAAAACCTAACCTAACCTAATAACAATAAAATAAAAACAATCTTTTTGTGACCGATTGTAGTCGTTCTCGAGGAGATTTGAAATATAGATTTTGATTGTTGAAACATTATAAAACAATCGAATTCCACACATTTTACAATATAATTATATAAAATTTCAAACTCGCATATCTCCGTTACTATTGAAGATACAGAAGTGATTTTGCACTTAATGGAATCAGGTCGACGCTCTCTATTGGCTCATGGGGAAAAATGTAATCCATGTGTAATATTCATGCTTAGTTACCATGGAAACTCTCGTAACAATAAATTAAACAATCTATTTAGACGCTATTGTAGTCGTTGTCGAGGAGATTTGAAATATAGATTTTGATTGTTGAAACATTATAAAACAATCGAATTATACACATTTTACGATAGAATTATATAAAATTTCAAACTCGCATATCTCCGTTACTGTTGAAGATACAGAAGTGATTTTACACTCAATGGAATTAGGTCGACCTAACCAAACCTAAACTGACCTGACCTAACCTAACCTAACCTTACTTTACTTAACCTAACCTAACCTAACCTAATAACAATAAAATAAAAACAATCTATTTGTGCCGATTGTAGTCGTTCTCGAGGAGATTTGAAATATAGATTTTGATTGTTGAAACATTATAAAACAATCGAATTATACACATTTTACAATAGAATTATATAAAATTTCAAACTCGCATATCTCCGTTACTGTTGAAGATACAGAAGTGATTTTACAGTCAATGGAATTAGGTCGACCTAACCTAACCTAAACTGACCTGACCTAACCTAATCTAACCTAACTTTACTTAACAAAACCTAACCTAACCTAATAACAATAAAATAAAAACAATCTTTTTGTGACCGATTGTAGTCGTTCTCGAGGAAATTTGAAATATAGATTTTGATTGTTGAAACATTATAAAACAATCGAATTCCACACATTTTACAATATAATTATATAAAATTTCAAACTCGCATATCTCCTTTACTATTGAAGATACAGAAGTGATTTTGCACTTAATGGAATCAGGTCGACGCTCTCTATTGGCTCATGGGGAAAAATGTAATCCATGTGTAATATTCATGCTTAGTTACCATGGAAACTCTCGTAACAATAAATTAAACAATCTATTTAGACGCTATTGTAGTCGTTGTCGAGGAGATTTGAAATATAGATTTTGATTGTTGAAACATTATAAAACAATCGAATTATACACATTTTACGATAGAATTATATAAAATTTCAAACTCGCATATTTCCGTTACTGTTGAAGATACAGAAGTGATTTTACACTCAATGGAATTAGGTCGACCTAACCAAACCTAAACTGACCTGACCTAACCTAACCTAACCTTACTTTACTTAACCTAACCTAACCTAACCTAATAACAATAAAATAAAAACAATCTATTTGTGCCGATTGTAGTCGTTCTCGAGGAGATTTGAAATATAGATTTTTATTGTTGAAACATTATAAAACAATCGAATTATACACATTTTACGATAGAATTATATAAAATTTCAAACTCGCATATCTCCGTTACTGTTGAAGATACAGAAGTGATTTTACAGTCAATGGAATTAGGTCGACCTAACCTAACCTAAACTGACCTGACCTAACCTAATCTAACCTAACTTTACTTAACAAAACCTAACCTAACCTAATAACAATAAAATAAAAACAATCTTTTTGTGACCGATTGTAGTCGTTCTCGAGGAGATTTGAAATATAGATTTTGATTGTTGAAATATTATAAAACAATCGAATTCCACACATTTTACAATATAATTATATAAAATTTCAAACTCCCATATCTCCGTTACTATTGAAGATACAAAAGTGATTTTGCACTCAATGGAATCAGGTCGACGCTCTCTATTGGCTCATGGGGAAAAATGTAATCCATGTGTAATATTCATGCTTAGTTACCATGGAAACTCTCATAACAATAAATTAAACAATCTATTTAGACGCTATTGTAGTCGTTGTCGAGGAGATTTGAAATATAGATTTTGATTGTTGAAACATTATAAAACAATCGAATTATACACATTTTACGATAGAATTATATAAAATTTCAAACTCGCATATTTCCGTTACGGTTGAAGATACAGAAGTGATTTTACAGTCAATGGAATTAGGTCGACCTAACCTAACCTAAACTGACCTGACCTAACCTAATCTAACCTAACTTTACTTAACAAAACCTAACCTAACCTAATAACAATAAAATAAAAACAATCTTTTTGTGACCGATTGTAGTCGTTCTCGAGGAGATTTGAAATATAGATTTTGATTGTTGAAACATTATAAAACAATCGAATTCCACACATTTTACAATATAATTATATAAAATTTCAAACTCGCATATCTCCGTTACTATTGAAGATACAGAATTGATTTTGCACTCAAGGGAATCAGGTCGACGCTCTCTATTGGCTCATGGGGAAAAATGTAATCCATGTGTAATATTCATGCTTAGTTACCATGGAAACTCTCGTAACAATAAATTAAACAATCTATTTAGACGCTATTGTAGTCGTTGTCGAGGAGATTTGAAATATAGATTTTGATTGTTGAAACATTATAAAACAATCGAATTATACACATTTTACGATAGAATTATATAAAATTTGAAACTCGCATATCTCCGTTACTATTGAAGATACAGAAGTGATTTTGCACTCAATGGAATCAGGTCGACGCTCTCTATTGGCTCATGGGGAAAAATGTAATCCATGTGTAATATTCATGCTTAGTTACCATGGAAACTCTCATAACATTAAATTAAACAATCTATTTAGACGCTATTGTAGTCGTTGTCGAGGAGATTTGAAATATAGATTTTGATTGTTGAAACATTATAAAACAATGGAATTATACACATTTTACGATAGAATTATATAAAATTTGAAACTCGCATATCTCCGTTACTATTGAAGATACAGAAGTGATTTTGCACTCAATGGAATCAGGTCGACGCTCTCTATTGGCTCATGGGGAAAAATGTAATCCATGTGTAATATTCATGCTTAGTTACCATGGAAACTCTCGTAACAATAAATTAAACAATCTATTTAGACGCTATTGTAGTCGTTGTCGAGGAGATTTGAAATATAGATTTTGATTGTTGAAACATTATAAAACAATCGAATTATACACATTTTACGATAGAATTATATAAAATTTCAAACTCGCATATCTCCGTTACTGTTGAAGATACAGAAGTGATTTTACACTCAATGGAATTAGGTCGACCTAACCAAACCTAAACTGACCTGACCTAACCTAACCTAACCTTACTTTACTTAACCTAACCTAACCTAACCTAATAACAATAAAATAAAAACAATCTATTTGTGCCGATTGTAGTCGTTCTCGAGGAGATTTGAAATATAGATTTTGATTGTTGAAACATTATAAAACAATCGAATTATACACATTTTACAATAGAATTATATAAAATTTCAAACTCGCATATCTCCGTTACTGTTGAAGATACAGAAGTGATTTTACAGTCAATGGAATTAGGTCGACCTAACCTAACCTAAACTGACCTGACCTAACCTAATCTAACCTAACTTTACTTAACAAAACCTAACCTAACCTAATAACAATAAAATAAAAACAATCTTTTTGTGACCGATTGTAGTCGTTCTCGAGGAAATTTGAAATATAGATTTTGATTGTTGAAACATTATAAAACAATCGAATTCCACACATTTTACAATATAATTATATAAAATTTCAAACTCGCATATCTCCTTTACTATTGAAGATACAGAAGTGATTTTGCACTTAATGGAATCAGGTCGACGCTCTCTATTGGCTCATGGGGAAAAATGTAATCCATGTGTAATATTCATGCTTAGTTACCATGGAAACTCTCGTAACAATAAATTAAACAATCTATTTAGACGCTATTGTAGTCGTTGTCGAGGAGATTTGAAATATAGATTTTGATTGTTGAAACATTATAAAACAATCGAATTATACACATTTTACGATAGAATTATATAAAATTTCAAACTCGCATATTTCCGTTACTGTTGAAGATACAGAAGTGATTTTACACTCAATGGAATTAGGTCGACCTAACCAAACCTAAACTGACCTGACCTAACCTAACCTAACCTTACTTTACTTAACCTAACCTAACCTAACCTAATAACAATAAAATAAAAACAATCTATTTGTGCCGATTGTAGTCGTTCTCGAGGAGATTTGAAATATAGATTTTTATTGTTGAAACATTATAAAACAATCGAATTATACACATTTTACGATAGAATTATATAAAATTTCAAACTCGCATATCTCCGTTACTGTTGAAGATACAGAAGTGATTTTACAGTCAATGGAATTAGGTCGACCTAACCTAACCTAAACTGACCTGACCTAACCTAATCTAACCTAACTTTACTTAACAAAACCTAACCTAATCTAATAACAATAAAATAAAAACAATCTTTTTGTGACCGATTGTAGTCGTTCTCGAGGAGATTTGAAATATAGATTTTGATTGTTGAAACATTATAAAACAATCGAATTCCACACATTTTACAATATAATTATATAAAATTTCAAACTCGCATATCTCCGTTACTATTGAAGATACAGAATTGATTTTGCACTCAAGGGAATCAGGTCGACGCTCTCTATTGGCTCATGGGGAAAAATGTAATCCATGTGTAATATTCATGCTTAGTTACCATGGAAACTCTCATAACATTAAATTAAACAATCTATTTAGACGCTATTGTAGTCGTTGTCGAGGAGATTTGAAATATAGATTTTGATTGTTGAAACATTATAAAACAATCGAATTATACACATTTTACGATAGAATTATATAAAATTTGAAACTCGCATATCTCCGTTACTATTGAAGATACAGAAGTGATTTTGCACTCAATGGAATCAGGTCGACGCTCTCTATTGGCTCATGGGGAAAAATGTAATCCATGTGTAATATTCATGCTTAGTTACCATGGAAACTCTCGTAACAATAAATTAAACAATCTATTTAGACGCTATTGTAGTCGTTGTCGAGGAGATTTGAAATATAGATTTTGATTGTTGAAACATTATAAAACAATCGAATTATACACATTTTACGATAGAATTATATAAAATTTCAAACTCGCATATCTCCGTTACTGTTGAAGATACAGAAGTGATTTTACACTCAATGGAATTAGGTCGACCTAACCAAACCTAAACTGACCTGACCTAACCTAACCTAACCTTACTTTACTTAACCTAACCTAACCTAACCTAATAACAATAAAATAAAAACAATCTATTTGTGCCGATTGTAGTCGTTCTCGAGGAGATTTGAAATATAGATTTTCATTGTTGAAACATTATAAAACAATCGAATTATACACATTTTACGATAGAATTATATAAAATTTCAAACTCGCATATCTCCGTTACTGTTGAAGATACAGAAGTGATTTTACAGTCAATGGAATTAGGTCGACCTAACCTAACCTAAACTGACCTGACCTAACCTAATCTAACCTAACTTTACTTAACAAAACCTAACCTAACCTAATAACAATAAAATAAAAACAATCTTTTTGTGACCGATTGTAGTCGTTCTCGAGGAGATTTGAAATACAGATTTTGATTGTTGAAATATTATAAAACAATCGAATTCCACACATTTTACAATATAATTATATAAAATTTCAAACTCGCATATCTCCGTTACTATTGAAGATACAAAAGTGATTTTGCACTCAATGGAATCAGGTCGACGCTCTCTATTGGCTCATGGGGAAAAATGTAATCCATGTGTAATATTCATGCTTAGTTACCATGGAAACTCTCATAACAATAAATTAAACAATCTATTTAGACGCTATTGTAGTCGTTGTCGAGGAGATTTGAAATATAGATTTTGATTGTTGAAACATTATAAAACAATCGAATTATACACATTTTACGATAGAATTATATAAAATTTCAAACTCGCATATTTCCGTTACTGTTGAAGATACAGAAGTGATTTTACAGTCAATGGAATTAGGTCGACCTAACCTAACCTAAACTGACCTGACCTAACCTAATCTAACCTAACTTTACTTAACAAAACCTAACCTAACCTAATAACAATAAAATAAAAACAATCTTTTTGTGACCGATTGTAGTCGTTCTCGAGGAGATTTGAAATATAGATTTTGATTGTTGAAACATTATAAAACAATCGAATTCCACACATTTTACAATATAATTATATAAAATTTCAAACTCGCATATCTCCGTTACTATTGAAGATACAGAATTGATTTTGCACTCAATGGAATCAGGTCGACGCTCTCTATTGGCTCATGGGGAAAAATGTAATCCATGTGTAATATTCATGCTTAGTTACCATGGAAACTCTCGTAACAATAAATTAAACAATCTATTTAGACGCTATTGTAGTCGTTGTCGAGGAGATTTGAAATATAGATTTTGATTGTTGAAACATTATAAATCAATCGAATTCCACACATTTTACAATATAATTATATAAAATTTCAAACTCGCATATCTCCTTTACTATTGAAGATACAGAAGTGATTTTGCACTCAATGGAATCAGGTCGACGCTCTCTATTGGCTCATGGGGAAAAATGTAATCCATGTGTAATATTCATGCTTAGTTACCATGGAAACTCTCGTAACAATAAATTAAACAATCTATTTAGACGCTATTGTAGTCGTTGTCGAGGAGATTTGAAATATAGATTTTGATTGTTGAAACATTATAAAACAATCGAATTATACACATTTTACGATAGAATTATATAAAATTTCAAACTCGCATATCTCCGTTACTGTTGAAGATACAGAAGTGATTTTACACTCAATGGAATTAGGTCGACCTAACCAAACCTAAACTGACCTGACCTAACCTAACCTAACCTTACTTTACTTAACCTAACCTAACCTAACCTAATAACAATAAAATAAAAACAATCTATTTGTGCCGATTGTAGTCGTTCTCGAGGAGATTTTAAATATAGATTTTGATTGTTGAAACATTATAAAACAATCGAATTTTACACATTTTACGATAGAATTATATAAAATTTCAAACTCGCATATCTCCGTTACTGTTGAAGATACAGAAGTGATTTTACAGTCAATGGAATTAGGTCGACTTAACCTAACCTAAACTGACCTGACCTAACCTAATCTAACCTAACTTTACTTAACAAAACCTAACCTAACCTAATAACAATAAAATGAAAACAATCTTTTTGTGACCGATTGTAGTCGTTCTCGAGGAGATTTGAAATATAGATTTTGATTGTTGAAACATTATAAAACAATCGAATTCCACACATTTTACAATATAATTATATAAAATTTCAAACTCGCATATCTCCGTTACTATTGAAGATACAAAAGTGATTCTGCACTCAATGGAATCAGGTCGACGCTCTCTATTGGCTCATGGGGAAAAATGTAATCCATGTGTAATATTCATGCTTAGTTACCATGGAAACTCTCATAACAATAAATTAAACAATCTATTTAGACGCTATTGTAGTCGTTGTCGAGGAGATTTGAAATATAGATTTTGATTGTTGAAACATTATAAAACAATCGAATTATACACATTTTACGATAGAATTATATAAAATTTCAAACTCGCATATTTCCGTTACTGTTGAAGATACAGAAGTGATTTTACAGTCAATGGAATTAGGTCGACCTAACCTAACCTAAACTGACCTGACCTAACCTAATCTAACCTAACTTTACTTAACAAAACCTAACCTAACCTAATAACAATAAAATAAAAAACAATCTTTTTGTGACCGATTGTAGTCGTTCTGGAGGAGATTTGAAATATAGATTTTGATTGTGGAAACATTATAAAACAATCGAATTCCACACATTTTACAATATAATAGTAGTAATGCACCCCTTTTGAAGTCGATAAATCAATTGATTGGAAAAGATCGATCAAAGATCAATTGATGATGTAGTTGTGTGGGCAAGCAAGTGTTATTGTTGTTCGCGATGACGTCATAAAATGGGCGTGGCTTAATTTTGCGAAGAGCGTTTTGATTGGTTGGAAAAGTATTCGGGTTTTTCCCGCCGGCGTCTGAAAACAGATGGCGTTGATGATTCTGAAATTCTGGGAATTTGGGTGGGGAGATTCTCGGAATTTCCGGTGTGTGAAAACAGATGGCGTTGATGAGGCTTTTAAGTGGTGCGGTGAATGTTACGGTACAAGACTGTCTGATAATGGTGTGAATTTCTACGAGGTCAGCTACGAGGAGTTCTGGGAACTGGTTCGATCTTGCGGCGACCTGGACAACGATCCAACGGCCCTGCATCGGGTGTTGAGTTATTTCCCGTTTATGTATGTAGCGATACCTGAATCTCCCTGGTGTGGATGTTACCTGTTCGACGGATTAGGAAAAGGAGTCCATCATCACTGCGAGACGTTGAAGGAGATAGAAGAAAGGAAAAGAAGAGCGGACGAGAGAACAGGATTTCCAGGTCACAGGTGTATGTGCGAACTACGTCGCAGGAAGGAAGAGGACAAGATCGGTGAAGCTTTGAAGCAGAGAGTGAAAGAGTGGCTTTCATTGCTGGCAGACAGAAATTCCTTGTGGTGTTCTGGCTGTGATCGTCCTTTGTTACGTAAATTAGAAGGACATCCCTGTTTCCCTGTGGTTCCTGCAGAAGGTTTCGGCGTCCGCAGACGTCTGTTCCCCGACGATCTTCAGGTTGTTCCTTTATCACCGATACCTGGGACGCCGTCACCTACAGTATCCGATTACTTTACCTTTTATGACGTATGAGAGTGTTTACTCACCACGTCTGCTGGACTCACGCCGAGCCGTATGTTATCAATTACGTATCAGTGAATTCGAGATACAGAACATACAGAAAGTGGCCTATAGGATTACGTCAGACTCCGGAAGAATTAGTGACTGCAGGATTTTACTATTCAGGCTTTAGCGACAGAGTATTATGTTTTCATTGTTCGTACGGACTTTGCGATTGGACATCCAAAGATTGCCCGATTCTAGGACATTACATGTTGGTACCCCAGTGTCCTTTTATACAGAGTGTTGCGGCGTTACATCGTAACTCCAAGAGCTGCAAGTATTGCGACAGTATAGAGACTCCTGAGAAAACGTGCGATAAACCTAGTGTGGATTCTGTGTGCAAAATATGTTTTCAGAATCCTAGCAGTGTTGTAATTCTCCCGTGTCGACATTTTGTTTCCTGCGGATCCTGTGCTTCCCAATTGGACAAGTGCGCCGTATGCCGGGGTAGCATTGAAGATACGTTGACAGTTTTCACCTGATGCCCAAAATGGATGTCTGTTTTTTGGACGTTCAAGGTCTTCGAGGAGCAGGAGGAGAATTTGTGTGGAAAGAAGTCGGAATTTTAAAATTTCCTTTTGACAATGCATTTGATTGTTTAGTGAAATCTCCATATGGTTTACACTGTTTGAGTGAAAAGTATCACCGAGTGAATTACTGGCTCTGTGCCAACAAACACGGTCTCAACTGGGGAGATGGATGGCTGCCGTATGAGAAATTAGGAGATCTGTTATATGTTGTGCTTGTGAATCAAACAGTGTACGTCAAAGGTACGGAGAAAGTGAAATGGTTTGAAAAATTACTTGGAGAAAAAGGTATGGGTAAAATATCCGTACGTAACATCGAAGAACTTGAATGTCCAAAATTGAATAGTGTGAAAAACACTTCAGGAAGATGCAAAGAACATAGCAAATGTAAAAATGTAAAAAAAACCTGTGCAGTTGAAAATGTCTGGAAGATGTACAGTTTCTATTGTAATAAGTACAAGAAATAAAAGAGTTTTTTAAAATATACAAATGTTTTATTTACAATCGATAATATGGATATAGGTTTACAATACATAGAATAACACAAATGTTGTATTTACAATTGAATATGAAAGGTTTACAATACCTGAAGGGTTATATTACAATACATAAAATAACAATACACAGAAAGAACAATGGTTCGTTTACAACATCAGATTCATGAAAATAACAGAACTTATTTACAATGTCAATGTCTGTCCAAGATTGTTCTCAAGATATATTTCAATCATCAGTTCGTTGTACCAAAGAATATAAAAATAGTTCACTAAATTGGGCACTTCTTTTTTTTCTGAAACCATATTGTTCTTGATACAATATACAAAAGCCTCCATTTCGGGTTGCAATTTATGATAACGTTCGTTCTTTAATTTCTGCAGAGGCCAAAAAAGGTTACACAAAAATAAGTGTAGTTCAGAGGCTGTGAAAATAAAAGCATCGGATGAATGATGCTGATACATCGAGATACAACGTTTCCCGAAAAAATTTACACCACTGACGGTGATATTTCCCGTAACCAAGTAATTGAATCGACGACCTGTTTCGACGTAATTCAGTAAGTCAGATTTCAAAGCCCACAGTTCTCTAATCTGCTTAGAATCGATGCGTACGGGTGATCTCCCCTGTTGCGAAAACTCCCACACCAAATTGAAAGGGGATTGCTTTTCGAATCCTATTGCTACGAACTTGTTTTTTTCCTTGTTCAGAAAATATGTGTTAGCAAGATAGAGATCTAAACATGCCTCTACGTTGTGTAGTCCAGGACATTCGATTGTATCTGGGGAAAAGCCGATCTCCCTACGCCGTTTCATGAAATCACAGTCTGTAGTAACATCTATTCCCACGTCCATCGGTTCGTTCTTGATAGGGACAGTTTCGATTTTGAGTGGTTGCACACGTTTGCGAGTTTTACGTTTGGAAGCACCATCCTGATGGGTCATGCGTTTCACTAGTTTGTCGTGTTTTTCCATTGTCGAATCCCTAGCAGGCTCCATGATGTTTTCACTGGAGCTGTCTCGACGGCACTGAGAGAAAGATACAGCAGCACACATTTATATAGCTTTTTTCATAACACGGCACCGGATCGCGTGGATAGAACAACACGATTGATCCCCTCTCGGGCACTTGCAATGGGGTAAACATTTGAAGATCTGACGAAAACGGTGTAGGATATATCCATCTTTACTGACACCGGGCGGAAATGCTTGAATGAAATCCTTGGTCGTAACATGGCGTGCTTTGTAATAAGCATACACGCAACAGTAATGTCCGCACGTCGTGGCCAACACCCCTTGTAAGGGAATGTTGTTGTAAGTCCAGACCGAGGAATGACGGTTCAGGAAAGTTACGAATTCTGGATAGAAAGGATGAAATCCGTATGAATCGAAATATTCAGCCACATTGTTTTTGCCAAAATAGAAGGCCACCCAGTGTGTACCCTGGAAGTTGGAAGTGTCGGTGTTTGCGATTATCAAAGCAGGGGTAGGAAACGTCCGAGGTAAAAGATCTCTCGAGTAAACACCGTAGAAAATGTTCTTGGTGGAACAGTTTCGAGATAGAATCTCCCTGATCTGCGACGTGTTCATGCTGCCTATGTTTTCGAAAACGGAAAATGAGAGTACAGCGTTCTGTTATTTCTATACTCTCAAGATGATATTCTTCTAATATTTGGGGGGACGGTTGCGTGTCAACAGGTTTGGCAGACAGTACATCCAAAGAATCACTATTATAAATATCATCACAGGTTATCAGTTTGATGAGTTTTCCCATCTCACGTTACATATGTTTTCATATGTTTATAATAATATTTCTGTCTTTGGTTATTTCTATGCTCCCAGGGCTGTTGTCAAGTAGTACGGGAAACGATTGTATGTTCACAGGTTTTGAAGTTGTCACTTTCGAAGAAACACTGCTATTCTTAATAGTACGGGTTATCACTTTGGTAGGTTTTTCCATCACAGGTAGTATAATGTCTACATCAGAACTGTCTCGATAACACTGTGAGCCAGAAACACGAGCACACATATTTATAGACAAGTCGGTCTCACTGATGGAGGATAACACTTCTGTCTTTTGTTATATCTACTGCACATTCGAATTCAGCATACAGAAGGCATGTTATATTTTCCGACAGCTGGGGAGAAAATTGCATCTCGGCACCGATGATACCTTGTTCCTGGAGACTGGTGTGCGTGTCGTTTCCTGAAGAGTCAGGCGTTATGTCGAAAATCAGGAAAAAGGATCCGTTCTCGAACATTTTCCTTGTGATCTGGTGTCCGTAATTGGCGTGGTGAATGCCTGTACCGGAAAATAGAGTTTGATAGGCACGTGTTATCAATCCGCCGTTCCCTCCTGTGGTGACCCGCAAGGGTTCGTAAGGTACGAGTTCTCCATTTTTCACAAGATGGAAAGAAGATAGATTGAAACTTCTAAAGTCGAACGGATTTTTCTTAGAGTCTCCGAGAAAGCTGGCGGTGGATACCATAGCAAAAAGAACAACATTCGGAAAAGCACCTTGAAAAGCATTATCGATCGAAATCTGCTGCGTTCCGGCAACGTAAGAATAAGCTTTGATGACGCTTCTGGTGAACGGATAATGGGCTGGAGCGTAAGAGAGTGCTCTGTCTATGGCCAAACTGGTGGTAGGAGTAGGAATGATGTGATTTATTTCGAGAACCGCCTTTAAAATTTTTATTCTGGTGGTTGGTGAAGTCTGATCTCCCCAGATGTAAAAAGCATCACGTGACCTGGCTAGATCGATACGTACTTCAACGCCGTTGACCAGGTATTTAGGCTGGTGGAAAAAATCTATGTGCAGTTTTCCCATAAGTTCGACTACGGCAGACACTTCCGTAGGATTTCCGGTTGTCGGAACGTGCTGGAAAAAGTCTTTTCTGGCGGTAAAACCTTTGTTGTCGGCGGTGATTTGATCTTGATGTCCAGGTGTGTCCAAGTACCACAAGGCATTTGTGAGATGCGTGTTCGCAGCATCGCTGCCGTAATTGATTTCTGCTTCGAAGATTGATTTATATGCGTAATTGTTATCGGCAACTGTTACAGCGATACCGTTGAGAGCCACTGTAACTTGTGAAAAAAGTGAATGGAGAGGATAATTTACGACCCCGCAGTTTTTTGTGAGGGCGTTGGAAGGTTCGGAAGCACTCATGGGAGACCCATCTTGATTGACCATCTGCGTTAGCAGACGAAGATAGGCAGATGAAAGATCTAGAAAATCTGTTCCTGCCGGCGGAACGGCAAACTGAAGTATGTTCTGATTATCGATGGAAGCGATAGGCTTGTAGGCGACCGTGTAAGTTTTTTCGACATTTTGCTGAATAGGTTTTTTACTGAAAAGATCGAACTGCGAGATCATGCAAGTGTTATTCTCCATTATTATCCAAAAATATCTTTTCCTGCCACCTTCTGTTTAATTTTCCTTTTGCGTGTCGTCCTAGATTTTGTGGATGTTTTTCTCCGCTTTTTGGATGCGCTTTTTTTACGGATCGTAGATGTTCTAATACGGGTGGCTGAACGTTTTAACATCGACTGAGCAATTTTTGTTGCAGGTTTTGTTCTTATACCGGAACCTACCAGAGAGTCGATTTTCCGTTGTGCTTTACTCTGAAGATTTTGACCCGCTTCACGTACACGTTGACGAACGATAGTTCTCGGAGTTTGCTGACTTGTTGCAATGTCGGTGATAATGTTAGCGCCTGTTTTCAAAGCTTCTTTTCCGATCGCTTTTGCACCACTCCAGAGTAGAGGTTTCACCATTCTAAAGAGTCCTGCAAAGAGAGACCCCAATCCTCTCCCTTTTTGAATTCTAGTTGAACGATAGATGGGTCCAATTCCTCCACGGATCTGATTACTGTAATATTCGGTCTGCGAATTCATGGTGATTCATCAGCTTTTCGACATAGACTGAGCAAAATGATTCCTTACTGTTTTTTAAAAGGACTTTGCTTTCCTACGAAAATGTAAAACAGCTATTGTAGGTACGGAGCCGTTTCTCAAAGGCAGGAAATATCCTTGTCTATCATACATCGCAATTTCTATTGTTTCGAAAGAACCTTTATCCAGAGAAACGTAATGAATCGGATTAAATGTATGATGGGCTACGGGTACTGTGCAAGATGATTCTGTTTCCGAATACTGTTTTCGGGCAAGACGTAAAAGACGTAGCATTTCTCCTCCGACCAATTGTTGTTTCACGAGATCGGAATAAATGAATATGTAGGGTTTTTTATCCACGACGTTATTGGACACTGCGTGCGTAGAATAAATAGATTTCAATACGTCATATCGAAATTTAGCGTAGTCATCAGTTTCGTCTATGGGTGTGACAGTATTTGTTGGAACACCTTCCGATTCAGGATCGGGAACCCCTATCACGGACAGATGTTTGTTCACAGCCTCTTTAAAGAAAAATCTGAGATGAGTAGGAACAACGGCATTAGCAGGGTTTGTTTTCAGGAACTGAATGAACTCCTCTACTGTATATGTTGCTGCAGGAAAATAAAATGGCTGCTCGTTAATATAAAGTGTATTATCCGTAGAAACAGAAGATCCCGACGCGTCCCATTGCGCTTCCAACAGAAAATGCCAGAATTGCTTAAGAACGTTTCTCCGTATTTCCAGGTCGTTGGGGAGGGATTCTTCGATGGTAGAGATCAGGTCCTCAGCACTTGCATACGTCCGAACAGGAAAGGTTACCGTTCCGTAATCTGTTTCCAAAACATTGTCGTATAGAGTTGAATAATGCAGTTCTGCTAATCCGACTTCCCACAATTCTGGAGACAGATCGATCCGTTTTGCAAGTTTTACGTTGAAATGGGTCAGCGTGTTGTTCGGAAAATACTTCTCCGATGCAGATGACGGAAGGTAAACATAGAAATTATCGTCCATTCTCGCCGAACACAAAGAACTCACTGGATCGTGGTGACGATATATTTTGATATAAATATGTTTTGGAAATTATTTTTCTGATAACTGTTTTACGGAAGATGCCTTGATCCACGAATCGAAACTAGGTGGATATCCGAGCCAGCGAACCAGGTATTCCAAATTTTTACCTTTTCCCCGGCTGTTCAAAATCTTATCAATTTTATACTCTTCGTCAGGATCCGAATAAACTTTTTGCAGTTCATGTTTGTAAAATGTGCCTTTTACAGGTTCTTCATTTAAATCGTCTAATGTGCATACAGGTACAGGTGATCGCTGAACAAGGGAGTGGATTTTGAAAAGTTCTCGTGACCACGATTGTTCGTATCCCTTCTCAAAATGTCCTTTCACGACAGAGATTCGTACGAAATCACCAACATTCAGATCTGAAGACGGTTGTGAAATATGTCTGTCAGGTTTGTTGAGACGTTTCCACACGATGTAAACGTTAGACTCGTTCACATCTCGAGGTGCCATTCCTATGGAACTGTGGATAGTTGTATTGTAACCTTCGAGAAGTTGCGGTAAAATGTCTACGTAACGTCTTGTTTGTTTCGATGTGAAATATTTCCACATTCGTTCTTTCAATGTTCTGTTGAAACGTTCCACTACACTTGCTTTCACAGGATAATTTGAAGCGATCGAAAAATTTACATTTTCATTTTTTAAAAACTTCTGGAATGTAGAATTTGTGAACTCCGTTCCTTGGTCGGTCTGTAGTGTGACAGGTTTTCGTCTGCTTTGTTCGAAAATATTTTTGAAAGCTTCGGTTACCGAATTACTTGTTTTATTTCTTAGTGGTAATGCAAAGGCATATTTTGAGAATACATCGATCACTGTCAGAAGATATCTGTATCCATCGTTATGTTTTTGTATCGATGTCATGTCGTTGAGATCAGCTTCCCAAAGCATGTCTATGTTCCACACATTGTAATGATTTCGGGGGAACCTTTTCCTTGCAGGTTTGTGGAGAGTGTACGTTTCCTGGTGCATCAACCATTTTTTCACCGTATTGCGGGATATATTTTTATCCCGTACCGCGTTCCATAAACGATCTACAGATGAGAATGAAGCACGGTGTCGGGGATCGTAATATATTTTGGTGAGGATTTTATCGTGTTTTAACTTAGGGACTCCCATGACTGATCTCTCTGTCTACGGCTTTTTCTCAGAGGAACCAGCTTGTATGCGTCAGGTGTTCTCAGAAACGGTGTAGTTTTTCTGGAAACACGGACAGCCGCTTTCTTCTTCTTTTTCTGTTTCTGTCGATGAGACGGTCCAGGGCTTTCCGTTGACGACGCTGAGAAGTTCAACGTCTTCGGATCAGGAAGTGTTTTTTCCTGACGTTCGTCTATCAAATGTTGAGCTGTAGATTGGTACTCGTCGATGATATTTTGTAACTGATGACGTGTATTACGGGGTAACGTCTCTGCTAGGTTCGTAGGAAAATACGTCGATCCTGGCGAAATAGTAGAAGAACCGTCGTTATCTTGAACAATAGGAATTTGTAATGGTTCTTTGGATTTTCGACTCAGCCATAAATACTCGTCCAGTTCCTTTCTGTAAAGACGCCATTTCTGATCGTCTGATATATTTTTCATTTTCAGAATATCATTCATTTTTTTATCCAGAACGGATAATTTCTGAGTTACAGACGAGTCGGAAACACGAATACGTGCTAGCTGTTCCGGTGAAAGGACGATCATCTTTTTGTAGGAAGATGTCATTTCTCAATGAGGAATGAGAGTACCGAGAAGACCCGATAACAAAGAACCTAGAAGTAAGGGTAGAAATCCACCTTTTTGCACAAGAAGTTTTCTTCGTTTTTCGATGTTCACTCTCGGTTTCACGAGATTGCGTAAGACCGACTTGTAAGGTGTCAGACGACGTTTTGTGGACGGTTTAATTTTCACGTTTCCTTTTAAAACGTTCAGGCAGCATTCGCTGATGAAACGAATTGTCTTTTTCGGAGCACTTTTCAATAATGATTTACGGATTTTGGTCGGTGAATTTTTCAACACGTGCAAAAAAGGTGAATGTTTCTTGAAAGACGACGAATGTCTATTCCTGTTAGAACGTGATTTGGTACGTGTCTTCCTCGTTCTCCTCATCTCGATGTTTTAAACATTCCTGAGGAAGATATGCAGTTGAGTAATTCTGGTTAAAAATGTCTGTCTGATAACGTAAAGGATCCGGTGTTGACTGTGAAAGATCAATATACAAATAACTGAAAGGTTGAGTAGTAGCATCTATATATACTTTTTCGAGTTCCTTCATGCGGTGAGGATGAAGTTGTCGTGCAAACACAGTAAATTGGTTCATATCTCGAGGATTTTTAAAAATAACAAAATGTTTTACGTTCAGCGAAATGTCTCTGCAATTTTTCCCTTGATGAAAAAGATTCTGTGTTATGAACACCACCGAAATGTTTTTGTGATGACTGCCTTTTGTGAAAAGGTCGGCGACTTTTTCTCCTTGAGCAACCATCATAAGATCATCCAGGATTATGAGAGTAGGGGTTTTTCCGTTCCACGACTGCCAATCGACGATCCCTTTATGATATTGCACATCTCGAAGATTTTGCGGAATACTGTTTTCCTGATCGTAACACCATACAATTTTCTTGACGGGTCCTTCGACAAGATGAACGATGGAGTCAACCATATTTGTCACAAAAGTAGTTTTTCCACTTCCTGATGCTCCGCAGACCATCATGGTGAAAGGATGGGAAAGTTTAGGAAACATGTTTTATACTGGAGATTTGAAGAAAAATGAAGATCTGGCACATTGTAAACACATTTTATACACTGACGGGCCGAAGAAGGGTTCAAACTCTGGACCGCTACAGACATATTTTAGTCTGCACAGTATCCGAAGGGATACGATAAATGTTTATCGTCGAAACACCGTTTCAACAGTACCGGCTGAAACAGCTTTTTTTCATATGTACTGATTACTTGGAACTGTTTTGTTCTTCTGATCCTGAAAATATTTTCGACCATAACTTCAGGCTGCTCACTGTTTATCATGTCGCACATGGTATCAAAATTGACCAATTCCGATGTGGAGGTATTCAATGTGATTCCTTTCACTTTACAGATATACTGCGGTTCGGAGAACGGTTTTGTTATTTTCATGCTGTAACTTTTCGGCCCCGTTGAAACAAACTGTTCACAAACTGCACCGGGTCCGAAATCTGCCAATTCATCGGTGAGTTCTCCTAGTGCGTCACCTGTCTGGGGATGATATTCCATTTCAGGACTATCTACGTAAATTACAGAATCTGTATCACAGTAACATATCCTGTCACCCAATTTTTCGAGGAGTTCGTACAGTTTCAGACGAGCATGGCATGTTGTGAAGGCTCCGATAGGAACATTTACTTTCCTGTTCAGACTGACAGCCTCTTCAACATATTTCCAGTTCACTAAAACGGTGTCCTGATTGATGAATACGACTCCTCCAATCATTATATTTGGATCAGTCATTTTATCGAGAAAATCTTTCGATTCCTTGATGATGGACGTCTGGGAAAGGTTGTCCCGTTGACAGAACTTGCCCCATAAAGAATTAAGGCAAAGTTTAGCCAGAGTACGTTTACCAGGATTGACTTCGATACTGTTTTCTTCCAATAGAATACCCTCCTTATCGAAATATTTCTGTATGTACTTCTTCTTATCCTCGTCGTTCTGACACCATGAAGGCCAACCGCTCGCTTCCTGTTTTATTTTCAAGAAGGTGTTGACATAACCGGCAAAGAGTCCTCCAGTTTTTGTGACAGGGTCGTACATCGATGTTTCATACTTCCACACTTCCGACACTGACAGTACTCTGTAGCCTAAACTGTAAGCTTTACGCACCTCGGCGATGACCCAAGTCCCCGAAAGTGCGCGTTGTTCACCGGAATGGCTGCATGTACCTTCACATTTTAAGCTGATAGCACATTCGTTACACAAGACAAACATCAGTTTTCCATGCATTTTTGTAGGTAGAACAGGATGTAGAAGGGCTTTTGGTGGCAGAACAGTACATTTTATGAGCCCCTCCATGTTCAAAACCTCATTTACCGAAGGAATAGATGTTCCTAGAAATATGGTAGGATGTCCGACAGGATAGGCACAGTATTTGTTTACATAAGGGTACAAACTTGTAAAATCATAGTACTGTAATTTTTCATTTTCCTTGATTTTGTAATACGTCCTGACTGTTTCAACTCTTCCTCCATATAAGGCGTCTCGTGGATTTAAAGGAATGCAGCAAACGATAGGATGTGTCGATAGATGTCTATCGAGTTCAGGATCTGCTCGCAATATTTTTTTGAAATCGCATTCCCACATTGTGACGACACGGTATCCTTCAGAACGCAATGCCTCAAGTTTACGGCATGTTGTCTCGTATCTAAAGGCTGCTGTGTTCAACATATCGTTATATCTCTGACTGTTACTATCCTGATCTGTTTTTTCTTCTTCTTCGTCGTCTTTCGGATACATATCTCTGTTAATTGATATGCAGCGTTGACAACCATGCCAGTAGCATCCAAGCGCCTCGTACACTGTCTGCGTCTCCTCGTGATAGCCGTCCACTTTGTAACGTCCTCCTATGACATATTTTTCACGAGTACGTCCACCGTGAAGAAGTATTACATCATTTTGTTCTTCCACGTAGGTTAACCATTTCAATGCGAACTTGGACATCTGATCTGCATGATGGTAACCTCCTTTAGGGATTATTCCAATAGTTTTAGACGGCATAAATTTCTGTCTGTAAATTAATGAACAGGCAGATGCTATCGTGATGCAGTCCCTGAAAATGTCTATTTTGCATATGTCTAGAAAATTCTGTCTCAACTTTAGACATCCTTGTCTCAACAGGGTCACATCCTTGATGCAATATTGGTGAAGTTCGTTTTTGTTGCTAAAAGGTATATTTCTTTCACATTCATTGTTGTACCAGAACATGAAACGGTGTTGATCTTCAACCGTTTTCATATATTCATATCCGTATGCAGAAGGAGGAGGTGGTGGTCCTATGTAATTTCTATTCTTGTAAGTGTTCCACAAATGCGGATAATATCCTTTCTGCACAGGTAAACCAAACAGTTTTGAAAATCCTGCAAGATTTGACTGAACATAGTTGAGACTGTCCACAAAATGGAGATTTTGGTATGTCATGCAGACAATTTTGGTACCATCTAAGATAACACGAGGTTTCATTTCTCTTTCCAGCATTCTCCGTAATAGAAATGTACAATCGTAACCTCGTGCATTGTGTGCACAGATGGTTATATTGGTAAACTTATGTTGCAATTCGAGATACGACAGAAATGTATCTACAGGGTCATCCCAGAATATAAACTGCCTTGTTCCACAAACAGAACACGAAGCTGTTAAATCCTCTCTTTTGTGACATGCGTGACAGGCTGTCTGCACCACAATAAGATTCGGAACATGAAGAAAAGTTTTTTCTTTGTCAGAATAAGGAATATCAGTGTAGCATTCGAAATCGTAAAACACAAATAGAAATTTTGAGTTCTGTTTAGGTTTCGGTATAGGCATGTAGCAGAAATGATTTACAGGTTTCACACAATTACACACAGTACAATATTTCATGTTGCATCTATGTACTTTCTCATATCTATTGTTTGTGAGAATAATTCTGAAACATCGGGAACACTGTTGGATTTCGCTACAGACAGTACCGTTCCGGAATGGTGTAGAAACATGATTTGTGAAACACTGTTCATTTCTGAAATTTCTGTGACATGTCTGACATGTTCTACGGACACCCTGTTCAGGTACACACGGTGGAGTTGCACGGCACATACAACATAATTGCTTACACATGTGACTATGAGGTTTACCAAATATGAGCTGGTTACACCCATGACATTCTTGTTTTGCTGCAAATGCTCCAACACGGTTCACTATCACATCATAATGTTGTCTGGTATTATCATACAGAAGGTATATAAATTTTGAAACATGTTCAACCTGTCCTTCAAACAGAACATCTTTAGCATCACGAAGATTGTTGTATACAATAATTTTATGATCTGTGAGAACTTGCTGAAATTTTCTCAGTTCAGGAATTCCACTTCCGGCACACGCATTGTCTGTCAGATCTACATCTGCTTTCCGCATAAGTTCGAAAACAGGTTTAAGAAGATTTCTATTTCTTCGATACTGTGAATAGGACGGATCATTATCAGCATGGGCTTTTCCTATTACCAAAGCTTCAGCTAAACAGAGTGGTTTTTTCCTATTCGGCACACCGACGATACTCCTTTTTTGCGTGCTTAACATGTAATTAGGTAAGCAATATGTCCGCTTACCCCCACCTCCGACAGGTATGTTGACATGATCAGCACGCAAAATTAAGCGATCTGTAGCAGTGAAGGTTTTCGCACTTTGCAATATTTTGTACATGATGTTCCACACCATATCACTTTGTAACTGGTCACACCTATGCCACCCGATATAAATATCTTTCACGGTGGGGTCAGATATGTTAGATAGAGTTAAACCTATCTTGTCTTCATCCTTGGTGTCTTTCTTAACGTAGGTGAGAAGATTTTCGACACCTTCACGGATCCATGTGTGAGGATCGACATTTTCTGGAGAGTGCGAGAAACTGAATTCCACACGACGTCCTTTGGAACGGAATTTGGGATATTCGCGTTCTTGAATGTTATGTAATATTATGTTCCCTATTTGTTCACGCGGCACTGTATCACGTTTTCTTTTCTTACCTCTTCTATCTGATACAGAAGCACTTTGGGATGACAGTTCTGCTGAGGGTAAGGGATCCGGTCTCCATGACGGTCCTGGTAAAGGTTCCGGGTTTGATCCGGATGCGGTGTTTCTGGAAGTTCCTGGTGATGTGACGGTTATCTGCTTCTCCTCGGCAACTCTGGATACAGGATCGGGTGTCGGTGACTGGTCTGGCGACTCTTCGGAAATATCTTTCCATCCTTTTCCGGTAAGGTTGGGTACGAATGATGTCACGGTCTGTAGTAGATGGTCATACTCCTCTACTAGGGAGATACTTTCTCCCGCGATAATTTTTTGCGCGATGATAGTCAACACTTCCCGCAACTGTCTATGTGTTGTGAAATATCCATCACGATAACGTGCTAACAGATCGTCAGCGGATAACTGTACATCCATGATCGTACGATGACTGTTTCACGAACACTGTGTTGTGGAGAGAACGCTTTTCTTTATATACGCAAGCATGACAAAGCAGTTATTACTGTTCCTAACGGTTCAGCTGTCTGATCTGTAAACTCTCCGGAAATCTGTAACAGTCCTCTGGTAACCGTCTTCGCCTTTTCTGGCTGATATGAATGCTCATGTTAAATTCTCGGAAAAAGCTAACTGTCTTCACCAGATGTTTTTCTGGCTGATATCAAACCCATGTAAAATTCTCGGAAATAGCTAACTGTCCTCACCAGATGTTTTCCTGACTGCTATGAAACCATCTAAAATTCTCGGAACTACTTAACACTCTTTTCCAACCGAGCCTAATTGGACTAGAGTGAAGGCAATTGTAGATTCGGAATCTGTACGTCAACACCTTTAAATAGAGTATATGGTCGGAGGTCTACGGTCAAAATAACAAAAACCAAGATGGCGCCCCCATTGTCATGACGAGCTGAGATGACAATTAATTGTATAATATTACGTAGTAACCGTCGGTGATGTTTACTGTCACCTATCTGTTGTAGGTAAATTGAAAAACTCGAAAAACATGTCCGGAAAGTTTCGAAGGGTCGTCCACGCGTCCCTAATTGGACTAGAGTTAAAACAAATGTAGATTCGGAATCTGTACGTCAACACCTTTAAATAGAGTATATGGACGGCTGTCTACGATCAAAATAACAAAAACCAAGATGGCGGCCAAGATGGCGGCCCCCATTGTCATGACGAGCTGAGATGACAATTAATTGTATAATATTACGTAGTAACCGTCGGTGATGTTTACTGGCACCTATCTGTTGTAGGTAAATTGAAAAACTCGAAAAACATGTCCGGAAAATTTCGAAGGGCCGTCCAGCCGTCCCTAATTGGCCTAGAGTGAAAGCAATTGTAGATTCGGAATCTGTACGTCAACACCTTTAAATAGAGTATATGGACGGCGGTCTACGGTCAAAATAACAAAAACCAAGATGGCGGCCAAGATGGCGGCCCCCATTGTCATGACGAGCTGAGATGACAATTAATTGTATAATATTACGTAGTAACCGTCGGTGATGTTTACTGGTACCTATCTGTTGTAGGTAAATTGAAAAACCCGAAAAACATGTCCGGAAAGTTTCGAAGGGCCGTCCAGCCGTCCCTAATTGGACTAGAGTGATAGCAATTGTAGATTCGGAATCTGTACGTCAACACCTTTAAATAGAGTATATGGTCGGAGGTCTACGGTCAAAATAACAAAAACCAAGATGGTGGCCAAGATGGGGGCCCCCATTGTCATGACGAGCTGAGATGACAATTAATTGTATAATATTACGTAGTAACCGTCGGCGATGTTTACTGGCACCTATCTGTTGTAGGTAAATTGAAAAACTCAAACTCGAAAAAACATGTCCGGAAAATTTCGAAGGGCCGTTCAGCAGGCCCCTAACTGGACTAGAGTGAAGGCAATTGTAGATTCGGAATCTGTATGTCAAAAGTATATATGGAAGGGGTCTACGATCTGAAATACAGAAACCCTACATTGCCGTCAACATGTGGGACCCTATTGTCCGGCCCTGTGTGATTTAACATAAAATTGATTTACCATATCTGTGCATTTTCAAAGGGCGATTCCGACTCGGTTTGGCCCCGGGAAGAAATAATAGAAATAACTTTGCATTTTCAAGGGGGTTCGACTCCCCCCCTGTGTGTTCTAAAAACAAAAACAGACTGATTGCTTTAATTTTGTATTTTGCAACGAGTCCACTCAAACCCCGTAAAAACGAATTTTCCATATGTGTAGGTCAACTCTGATTCTGTTTATTTAAGAAACAAACGCAATTACAATAACGCTACATTTTCAACATCATCTATTTCACAATGCTGTTTCTCAGACGTTCTGCGAGGACATAACAAGGAAGTTGGTTTTGTAATTATATCTCCATACTTTTTTATCTGTCTGGATGAAACAAGGAAGTACTATGTACATAACGTTATCAGAGTCGACCGGATGCAACAAGGAACTGCTGTGAAACTCATCTCAGAACTGCAGGCCTCAGTCCCGCAATTTCCTCCTTGTAAATCTGTCATGATGTGATAAAGAACTCCAGTCACCGCAGTTTAATCTCTTCTACAGATTTCCGCGTAACACACTTGCTAATGACTTAAGCATGTAAGGAAGTCTGCAGAACTTCTGAAACAGATTTTCCTCCACTCATTCTGTTACTTCGTGTTGGGGCAGAACGTGCGATGGCTGATGGAAATTTCGTAAGTACCTATTTCATATTCATATTAAAAATAACATATTTTCTGTATACACCATATATTTTTATTACAAGAAACTGTTATACATATGTTATTATACCCATTAAATGAAATACCTCTCAATATAGACGTTATATGTACAATCTCGGGTTCGATTCCCGATGGAAACCTATGGTTCTGTGCATAAATTTAACATCAGATAGATCGTTTAATTATCCCACAACTGAACGAAACGTGTTAGTGTATTAGTAAGATTAGTAATGTTTATTCGTTCAGTTTTCTCTTTTTTAACATCTCCACCATCCGTTCCTCTAGCTCTTTCCCCGTCCCCCCTGTTTTCTTATTTTCTGCTCTTTCATTCCTTACACTTTTAAATAGTTCCATTAACTCGAAACATATTCTTAACGATAAATGCGAGGGTATATATTGGGCTCTCTGTATGTTTTCTACAAAATCACCAAACGCTGGCGCGTTTCTTTTTTTTTCAATAATGAAGCTGAATATTTTCACCAATGTGTCCACCTTCACTTCAAAATCTTTACACGTTTCTTCTAGTCGGCGCAATAAATCTTCGGCCAACCCGTTTTCTTCGCAGAAATTGACGTAGCTGCCTACATGCTTTTCTACTTGGCGTGCGTGAACTTTGCTCCACAAATTTCTTCTCTCTTCTGTTGTAGTCCCCGTCTCCTCTTTTACGTCTCCATACAACAGACTGAACCCTAGCGGAAGTGTAGTCATCTGAAATAGACAGAAAATATATTAGTTATATATATATATATATATATATATATTTCGGCCTCCCGATGGCGCAGTGGTAGCGTCGTCGCCTTGTAATCAATGGGTCCCGGGTTCGATACCCCGTGGAGGCACAAGTGGTTCGGATCCCACTTTAAACTGTAGGTCCAGTCCCAATTAGCCTTACTGTGCATAAAGTGGACTTCAAACAACTAATCAATCAATCAATATATATATTTTTTACACAAACTGTAATCACTGTTATATATTAATTCACACATATTTTCAGGAACGTAACATGCAGCAGGGGGAGGCTCTGCGGAATGCTTTTGATCAATATCAGATAGGTGTAGAAGAACAAGAGCACTTCGCAGAGCTCACCAGGGATGTCAGGAGGTGTTTGGAGGAGCAGGCTGACATCGAACGGGTATACGAGCAGACGTTGGCCGTAACAGCACTTCGGCGTCGACTCAATCGGGAGAGAATGGCCGACACTTTCCGCCATTACCGTCAAAGGTAATTATTTTAATTTATTTCTTATAACATTGTATATTTTGACATGGTCCGACAACCTATCGACTATCCTTGTAGCTCTATTATGGACAGACGGAAATTTAAATCTGAAAAATAAAATCGAAAATTTAAAATCGAAAAAATCGTAAAAGTTTAAAATGTTTTAAACAAGTTTAAAACGTTTTGAACAAAATTGAAATAACAGACCCTCAGTCACGGTCCTGTTTCTCCCAGACCTCACGTTTCAAAATATCCTCAGTTGCGGTCTGGTTTCACATGCATGTTCACCATTTTCCGGTTATATATGTCACATACCAGTTTTTCTTTTATAGCCAATATCTACATGGAACCGAATATATTTCTTTAATTATTATATATTGTTTTTCAGATTGGGTCGACGCAATGCTCGTAGAGCCGATAACCTTCTTCACCTAATACCTCCTGCGGTCCTCAGAGGCTACGTTCGTCCTCCTTCTCCTGCTCCGGAAGAGGAGGAAGATCCACCCCTCATCGATTTGGTGCAGCGGGAGGAGGAGGACGGACATCGTACGCCTCCATTACCTCCACCAGAGGACCGGGAACATCCAACCCCCCCACCATAGGCTGTACAACTCAAAAATAAACCTCTGCTGCCACAGGAAATGATTTTTATTTTCTCACCTTTCAAGCTGTATCGTTTTCTGCTTCCGACGTGTCAGTCTCCTCTATTATTTCGGGGAACTCACGATGGGGGCCTGTACCTCTTGAAAACTGCTCTTCAACTTTATGGACACTGGAAATAAAAGCATATTTTGATCTTAGATCGTTACGTCGTAACGGGTTGTAACAATAGTCGGCTAACTCTTCTAAATCTAATGCAGTACCTTTTACTCCTAATGTATCGCTTACCGACTCCTGTAGGGGTACACTGCTGTTAAACCACTGAAATATTTCACCCAGTGATAACATAGACTCCCGATATTGTTTTCTAAATATCTGCATCAGAGTTGCAACATCACTATAATCCACTATCATGTATTTTTTGTGACACCCCACTCGGTACAGCAGGGGAATCTCCTCATTCAGTAAATGTTCCAAATTTTCGTACCGTGTCAATTCGACAGCGGCACGCCCACAATTTAAACTCTCATCCGTCATCATAATATATTTTGTAACCAGACAACGTGGAGGAACATGCAGATCGGATATATCTACATGTTCCGAATTTAGTTCCGATTCTGTCTCCATACAGATGCAATCTTTTGAGGAAATTCCCGATACTACAGTAAAAGGTCCTGCATTATATCCGTGAGATGCTATCTCACCGGCTACACGATTGGTCCACACATGGTACGGCAAATGACCGTATACAGGTGCTCTTTCGAAAAGGTAATGTGTCTCACATAATCCTGTTCTACGACTCTTGATGTACTGCATGCTGATCGGAAAACCATTACTTTCAAGTTCCATAAAATTCTCATTCACTAGATCTCTATTGTAAAATGTTATTAAAAGAGATTCCCTGTACCTTACCGGACTATCAAAAACCAACACTTTGGGACTATTACTCTCAAATATTTTCGATTTAACACCTTGCAGTCTTTTCGAATCGGAGACTGTTACAGGGTATGCAAAACACATTGCCTTCCTCGGAGAACGCTCTATGTAACCGTACAAAGGATTATACTGCATATTTTTAGCAGCATCATGTTTTCTTCTCCTCAACGTTTCACCCCTACCACCACTACTTTTCTTTCCACAGCGTCTCAACTTCTCATATTTGTGTTGTGCAGCATTCTTTGCTTCCCACGATCTACGAAATTGCTGTTCCGTAAAATACTTAGGAACGCTCACGTACGGGCTGTCATCCTTAAACATTTCAGGCTGTACCGACGACCGTGGTGTCCGTGGAGGAGACGGCAGTAGACGACTACTTCGTGATGTCGTCGTCGCTGGCAACAAATCTGGAGCAGCAGGTTTCATCCCCATTACACTGCCGACAAATTGCAATATCCAGCCCCCTATACCCATTTTACACTTCTACTTACCTCAAGATAACCCACTATATATATATATATATATACCAGGTAGGATTGATCCGTTGAAACTGATCACTTTTCTCACTATAGTATCTGCAACCTGACAGGCGATTGTGCTGGCTGAGCTGTGGACAGTTATCCGGCGGACAGTTGTACCTCTTATGATGCATATCTGGTTCGTTCCATTTTATATACCTTCCTCCCGACGATCAACACAGTCATATTCGATACGTAATCTCTCGCGCAGAGCATCCAACGCCCACGTGCCTCTCCTATCTTCTTCCTGTCCTGGTACACTGTACACACTCAACTCTTCCGAGAATCGTACTTTTTTTACTCTGTAAATTTTATCTACATCCGTCTTCTCCGCCACTTTTTTCTCCTTATGCTCTTTCTCCATCACGTGCTATCCCACATGCTTTGCAGAGAGCCCTCCTTCCAGCACAGCATTCAACCATTCCGCACATCACTCATCCGGTCAATGCATATCACTCTCAACCGTCCACACACACACACATATCGCTCACCAATTCCTGGAACCACTTAACGATAATCTTTCTCGCAACACCAAGCCAATTAACACCAGACATCAAACATTACTCATTCCCCGAAACCCTACTCTCATCCCACACAATTCCTAGAACTCGAACACTCAACACTTCAACACCATCTGCTCGAACATTCACCAGACCCTGAAATAATCTCCCGACAAAATTCCTTGAAAAACAGACCTTAAAACACTTGACTCAAAACTGCAAAAGCAATTACCATTCCAGACCCATTACACAAACCACATCCATTAATTCTCACAACATTTCCTCGAACCAACACTCAACAAGCCACATTTTCCAAGAACAGCCACTTAACCTTCACCGCACGCCTTAAAAGCCTCATCAACGCCATCTGTTTTCAGACGCCGGAAATTCCGAGAAAACCAGCCGTCACCGGATAATCGTCGATACTTTTCCTCCTCCCCAACCCTAATTCCCAGAATTTCAGAATCATCCAACGCCATCTGTTTTCAGACGCAGGCAAAACGGGAAAAACCCGAATACTTTTCCTCCTACCCAACAACCAATCAAAACGCTCCTCACAAAATTAAGCCCCGCCCATTTTAAAACAGCCCACCAATCAGAATCATCCTCACAATTAAGCCACGCCCATTTTATGACGTCATCGCGAACAACAATAACACTTGCTTGCCCACACAACTACATCATCAATTGATCTTTGATCGATCTTTTCCAATCAATTGATTTATCGACTTCAAAAGGGGTGCATTACTACTATAATTATATAAAATTTCAAACTCGCATATCTCCTTTACTATTGAAGATACAGAAGTGATTTTGCACTCAATGGAATCAGGTCGACGCTCTCTATTGGCTCATGGGGAAAAATGTAATCCATGTGTAATATTCATGCTTAGTTACCATGGAAACTCTCGTAACAATAAATTAAACAATCTATTTAGACGCTATTTTAGTCGTTGTCGAGGAGATTTGAAATATAGATTTTGATTGTTGAAACATTATAAAACAATCGAATTATACACATTTTACGATAGAATTATATAAAATTTCAAACTCGCATATCTCCGTTACTGTTGAAGATACAGAAGTGATTTTACACTCAATGGAATTAGGTCGACCTAACCAAACCTAAACTGACCTGACCTAACCTAACCTAACCTTACTTTACTTAACCTAACCTAACCTAACCTAATAACAATAAAATAAAAACAATCTATTTGTGCCGATTGTAGTCGTTCTCGAGGAGATTTGAAATATAGATTTTGATTGTTGAAACATAAAACAATCGAATTATACACATTTTACGATAGAATTATATAAAATTTCAAACTCGCATATCTCCGTTACTGTTGAAGATACAGAAGTGATTTTACAGTCAATGGAATTAGGTCGACCTAACCTAACCTAAACTGACCTGACCTAACCTAATCTAACCTAACTTTACTTAACAAAACCTAACCTAACCTAATAACAATAAAATAAAAAACAATCTTTTTGTGACCGATTGTAGTCGTTCTCGATGAGATTTGAAATATAGATTTTGATTGTTGAAACATTATAAAACAATCGAATTCCAAACATTTTACAATATAATTATATAAAATTTCAAACTCGCATATCTCCTTTACTATTGAAGATACAGAAGTGATTTTGCACTTAATGGAATCAGGTCGACGCTCTCTATTGGCTCATGGGGAAAAATGTAATCCATGTGTAATATTCATGCTTAGTTACCATGGAAACTCTCGTAACAATAAATTAAACAATCTATTTAGACGCTATTGTAGTCGTTGTCGAGGAGATTTGAAATATAGATTTTGATTGTTGAAACATTATAAAACAATCGAATTATACACATTTTACGATAGAATTATATAAAATTTCAAACTCGCATATCTCCGTTACTGTTGAAGATACAGAAGTGATTTTACACTCAATGGAATTAGGTCGACCTAACCAAACCTAAACTGACCTGACCTAACCTAACCTAACCTTACTTTACTTAACCTAACCTAATCTAACCTAATAACAATAAAATAAAAACAATCTATTTGTGCCGATTGTAGTCGTTCTCGAGGAGATTTGAAATATAGATTTTGATTGTTGAAACATTATAAAACAATCGAATTATACACATTTTACAATAGAATTATATACAAATTCAAACTCGCATATCTCCGTTACTGTTGAAGATACAGAAGTGATTTTACAGTCAATGGAATTAGGTCGACCTAACCTAACCTAAACTGACCTGACCTAACCTAATCTAACCTAACTTTACTTAACAAAACCTAACCTAACCTAATAACAATAAAATAAAAACAATCTTTTTGTGACCGATTGTAGTCGTTCTCGAGGAGATTTGAAATATAGATTTTGATTGTTGAAACATTATAAAACAATCGAATTCCACACATTTTACAATATAATTATATAAAATTTCAAACTCGCATATCTCCGTTACTATTAAAGATACAAAAGTGATTTTGCACTCAATGGAATCAGGTCGACGCAATCTATTGGCTCATGGGGAAAAATGTAATCCATGTGTAATATTCATGCTTAGTTACCATGGAAACTCTCATAACAATAAATTAAACAATCTATTTAGACGCTATTGTAGTCGTTGTCGAGGAGATTTGAAATATAGATTTTGATTGTTGAAACATTATAAAACAATCGAATTATACACATTTTACGATAGAATTATATAAAATTTCAAACTCGCATATTTCCGTTACTGTTGAAGATACAGAAGTGATTTTACAGTCAATGGAATTAGGTCGACCTAACCTAACCTAAACTGACCTGACCTAACCTAATCTAACCTAACTTTACTTAACAAAACCTAACCTAACCTAATAACAATAAAATAAAAACAATCTTTTTGTGACCGATTGTAGTCGTTCTCGAGGAGATTTGAAATATAGATTTTGATTGTTGAAACATTATAAAACAATCGAATTCCACACATTTTACAATATAATTATATAAAATTTCAAACTCGCATATCTCCGTTACTATTGAAGATACAGAATTGATTTTGCACTCAATGGAATCAGGTCGACGCTCTCTATTGGCTCATGGGGAAAAATGTAATCCATGTGTAATATTCATGCTTAGTTACCATGGAAACTCTCGTAACAATAAATTAAACAATCTATTTAGACGCTATTGTAGTCGTTGTCGAGGAGATTTGAAATATAGATTTTGATTGTTGAAACATTATAAAACAATCGAATTATACACATTTTATGATAGAATTATATAAAATTTGAAACTCGCATATCTCCGTTACTATTGAAGATACAGAAGTAATTTTGCACTCAATGGAATCAAGTCGACGCTCTCTATTGGCTCATGGGGAAAAATGTAATCCATGTGTAATATTCATGCTTAGTTACCATGGAAACTCTCATAACATTAAATTAAACAATCTATTTAGACGCTATTGTAGTCGTTGTCGAGGAGATTTGAAATATAGATTTTGATTGTTGAAACATTATAAAACAATCGAATTATACACATTTTACGATAGAATTATATAAAATTTCAAACTCGCATATCTCCGTTACTGTTGAAGATACAGAATTGATTTTACACTCAATGGAATTAGGTCGACCTAACCTAACCTAAACTGACCTGACCTAACCTAATCTAACCTAACTTTACTTAACAAAACCTAACCTAACCTAATAACAATAAAATAAAAACAATCTATTTGTGCCGATTGTAGTCGTTCTCGAGGAGATTTGAAATATAGATTTTGATTGTTGAAACATTATAAAACAATCGAATTATACACATTTTACGATAGAGTTATATAAAATTTCAAACTCGCATATCTCCGTTACTGTTGAAGATACAGAAGTGATTTTACACTCAATGGAATTAGGTCGACCTAACCAAACCTAAACTGACCTGACCTAACCTAACCTAACCTTACTTTACTTAACCTAACCTAACCTAACCTAATAACAATAAAATAAAAACAATCTATTTGTGCCGATTGTAGTCGTTCTCGAGGAGATTTGAAATATAGATTTTGATTGTTGAAACATTATAAAACAATCGAATTATACACATTTTACAATAGAAATATATACAATTTCAAACTCGCATATCTCCGTTACTGTTGAAGATACAGAAGTGATTTTACAGTCAATGGAATTAGGTCGACCTAACCTAACCTAAACTGACCTGACCTAACCTAATCTAACCTAACTTTACTTAACAAAACCTAACCTAACCTAATAACAATAAAATAAAAACAATCTTTTTGTGACCGATTGTAGTCGTTCTCGAGGAGATTTGAAATATAGATTTTGATTGTTGAAACATTATAAAACAATCGAATTCCACACATTTTACAATATAATTATATAAAATTTCAAACTCGCATATCTCCGTTACTATTGAAGATACAAAAGTGATTTTGCACTCAATGGAATCAGGTCGACGCTCTCTATTGGCTCATTGGGAAAAATGTAATCCATGTGTAATATTCATGCTTAGTTACCATGGAAACTCTCGTAACAATAAATTAAACAATCTATTTAGACGCTATTGTAGTCGTTGTCGAGGAGATTTGAAATATAGATTTTGATTGTTGAAACATTATAAAACAATCGAATTATACACATTTTACGATAGAATTATATAAAATTTCAAACTCGCATATCTCCGTTACTGTTGAAGATACAGAAGTGATTTTACACTCAATGGAATTAGGTCGACCTAACCAAACCTAAACTGACCTGACCTAACCTAACCTAACCTTACTTTACTTAACCTAACCTAATCTAACCTAATAACAATAAAATAAAAACAATCTATTTGTGCCGATTGTAGTCGTTCTCGAGGAGATTTGAAATATAGATTTTGATTGTTGAAACATTATAAAACAATCGAATTATACACATTTTACAATAGAATTATATACAAATTCAAACTCGCATATCTCCGTTACTGTTGAAGATACAGAAGTGATTTTACAGTCAATGGAATTAGGTCGACCTAACCTAACCTAAACTGACCTGACCTAACCTAATCTAACCTAACTTTACTTAACAAAACCTAACCTAACCTAATAACAATAAAATAAAAACAATCTTTTTGTGACCGATTGTAGTCGTTCTCGAGGAGATTTGAAATATAGATTTTGATTGTTGAAACATTATAAAACAATCGAATTCCACACATTTTACAATATAATTATATAAAATTTCAAACTCGCATATCTCCGTTACTATTAAAGATACAAAAGTGATTTTGCACTCAATGGAATCAGGTCGACGCAATCTATTGGCTCATGGGGAAAAATGTAATCCATGTGTAATATTCATGCTTAGTTACCATGGAAACTCTCATAACAATAAATTAAACAATCTATTTAGACGCTATTGTAGTCGTTGTCGAGGAGATTTGAAATATAGATTTTGATTGTTGAAACATTATAAAACAATCGAATTATACACATTTTACGATAGAATTATATAAAATTTCAAACTCGCATATTTCCGTTACTGTTGAAGATACAGAAGTGATTTTACAGTCAATGGAATTAGGTCGACCTAACCTAACCTAAACTGACCTGACCTAACCTAATCTAACCTAACTTTACTTAACAAAACCTAACCTAACCTAATAACAATAAAATAAAAACAATCTTTTTGTGACCGATTGTAGTCGTTCTCGAGGAGATTTGAAATATAGATTTTGATTGTTGAAACATTATAAAACAATCGAATTCCACACATTTTACAATATAATTATATAAAATTTCAAACTCGCATATCTCCGTTACTATTGAAGATACAGAATTGATTTTGCACTCAATGGAATCAGGTCGACGCTCTCTATTGGCTCATGGGGAAAAATGTAATCCATGTGTAATATTCATGCTTAGTTACCATGGAAACTCTCGTAACAATAAATTAAACAATCTATTTAGACGCTATTGTAGTCGTTGTCGAGGAGATTTGAAATATAGATTTTGATTGTTGAAACATTATAAAACAATCGAATTATACACATTTTATGATAGAATTATATAAAATTTGAAACTCGCATATCTCCGTTACTATTGAAGATACAGAAGTAATTTTGCACTCAATGGAATCAAGTCGACGCTCTCTATTGGCTCATGGGGAAAAATGTAATCCATGTGTAATATTCATGCTTAGTTACCATGGAAACTCTCATAACATTAAATTAAACAATCTATTTAGACGCTATTGTAGTCGTTGTCGAGGAGATTTGAAATATAGATTTTGATTGTTGAAACATTATAAAACAATCGAATTATACACATTTTACGATAGAATTATATAAAATTTCAAACTCGCATATCTCCGTTACTGTTGAAGATACAGAAGTGATTTTACACTCAATGGAATTAGGTCGACCTAACCTAACCTAAACTGACCTGACCTAACCTAATCTAACCTAACTTTACTTAACAAAACCTAACCTAACCTAATAACAATAAAATAAAAACAATCTATTTGTGCCGATTGTAGTCGTTCTCGAGGAGATTTGAAATATAGATTTTGATTGTTGAAACATTATAAAACAATCGAATTATACACATTTTACGATAGAATTATATAAAATTTCAAACTCGCATATCTCCGTTACTGTTGAAGATACAGAAGTGATTTTACACTCAATGGAATTAGGTCGACCTAACCAAACCTAAACTGACCTGACCTAACCTAACCTAACCTTACTTTACTTAACCTAACCTAACCTAACCTAATAACAATAAAATAAAAACAATCTATTTGTGCCGATTGTAGTCGTTCTCGAGGAGATTTGAAATATAGATTTTGATTGTTGAAACATTATAAAACAATCGAATTATACACATTTTACAATAGAAATATATACAATTTCAAACTCGCATATCTCCGTTACTGTTGAAGATACAGAAGTGATTTTACAGTCAATGGAATTAGGTCGACCTAACCTAACCTAAACTGACCTGACCTAACCTAATCTAACCTAACTTTACTTAACAAAACCTAACCTAACCTAATAACAATAAAATAAAAACAATCTTTTTGTGACCGATTGTAGTCGTTCTCGAGGAGATTTGAAATATAGATTTTGATTGTTGAAACATTATAAAACAATCGAATTCCACACATTTTACAATATAATTATATAAAATTTCAAACTCGCATATCTCCGTTACTATTGAAGATACAAAAGTGATTTTGCACTCAATGGAATCAGGTCGACGCTCTCTATTGGCTCATTGGGAAAAATGTAATCCATGTGTAATATTCATGCTTAGTTACCATGGAAACTCTCATAACAATAAATTAAACAATCTATTTAGACGCTATTGTAGTCGTTGTCGAGGAGATTTGAAATATAGATTTTGATTGTTGAAACATTATAAAACAATCGAATTATACACATTTTACGATAGAATTATATAAAATTTCAAACTCGCATATCTCCGTTACTGTTGAAGATACAGAAGTGATTTTACAGTCAATGGAATTAGGTCGACCTAACCTAACCTAAACTGACCTGACCTAACCTAATCTAACCTAACTTTACTTAACAAAACCTAACCTAACCTAATAACAATAAAATAAAAACAATCTTTTTGTGACCGATTGTAGTCGTTCTCGAGGAGATTTGAAATATAGATTTTGATTGTTGAAACATTATAAAACAATCGAATTCCACACATTTTACAATATAATTATATAAAATTTCAAACTCGCATATCTCCGTTACTATTAAAGATACAAAAGTGATTTTGCACTCAATGGAATCAGGTCGACGCAATCTATTGGCTCATGGGGAAAAATGTAATCCATGTGTAATATTCATGCTTAGTTACCATGGAAACTCTCATAACAATAAATTAAACAATCTATTTAGACGCTATTGTAGTCGTTGTCGAGGAGATTTGAAATATAGATTTTGATTGTTGAAACATTATAAAACAATCGAATTATACACATTTTACGATAGAATTATATAAAATTTCAAACTCGCATATTTCCGTTACTGTTGAAGATACAGAAGTGATTTTACAGTCAATGGAATTAGGTCGACCTAACCTAACCTAAACTGACCTGACCTAACCTAATCTAACCTAACTTTACTTAACAAAACCTAACCTAACCTAATAACAATAAAATAAAAACAATCTTTTTGTGACCGATTGTAGTCGTTCTCGAGGAGATTTGAAATATAGATTTTGATTGTTGAAACATTATAAAACAATCGAATTCCACACATTTTACAATATAATTATATAAAATTTCAAACTCGCATATCTCCGTTACTATTGAAGATACAGAATTGATTTTGCACTCAATGGAATCAGGTCGACGCTCTCTATTGGCTCATGGGGAAAAATGTAATCCATGTGTAATATTCATGCTTAGTTACCATGGAAACTCTCGTAACAATAAATTAAACAATCTATTTAGACGCTATTGTAGTCGTTGTCGAGGAGATTTGAAATATAGATTTTGATTGTTGAAACATTATAAAACAATCGAATTATACACATTTTATGATAGAATTATATAAAATTTGAAACTCGCATATCTCCGTTACTATTGAAGATACAGAAGTAATTTTGCACTCAATGGAATCAAGTCGACGCTCTCTATTGGCTCATGGGGAAAAATGTAATCCATGTGTAATATTCATGCTTAGTTACCATGGAAACTCTCATAACATTAAATTAAACAATCTATTTAGACGCTATTGTAGTCGTTGTCGAGGAGATTTGAAATATAGATTTTGATTGTTGAAACATTATAAAACAATCGAATTATACACATTTTACGATAGAATTATATAAAATTTCAAACTCGCATATCTCCGTTACTGTTGAAGATACAGAAGTGATTTTACACTCAATGGAATTAGGTCGACCTAACCTAACCTAAACTGACCTGACCTAACCTAATCTAACCTAACTTTACTTAACAAAACCTAACCTAACCTAATAACAATAAAATAAAAACAATCTATTTGTGCCGATTGTAGTCGTTCTCGAGGAGATTTGAAATATAGATTTTGATTGTTGAAACATTATAAAACAATCGAATTATACACATTTTACGATAGAATTATATAAAATTTCAAACTCGCATATCTCCGTTACTGTTGAAGATACAGAAGTGATTTTACACTCAATGGAATTAGGTCGACCTAACCAAACCTAAACTGACCTGACCTAACCTAACCTAACCTTACTTTACTTAACCTAACCTAACCTAACCTAATAACAATAAAATAAAAACAATCTATTTGTGCCGATTGTAGTCGTTCTCGAGGAGATTTGAAATATAGATTTTGATTGTTGAAACATTATAAAACAATCGAATTATACACATTTTACAATAGAAATATATACAATTTCAAACTCGCATATCTCCGTTACTGTTGAAGATACAGAAGTGATTTTACAGTCAATGGAATTAGGTCGACCTAACCTAACCTAAACTGACCTGACCTAACCTAATCTAACCTAACTTTACTTAACAAAACCTAACCTAACCTAATAACAATAAAATAAAAACAATCTTTTTGTGACCGATTGTAGTCGTTCTCGAGGAGATTTGAAATATAGATTTTGATTGTTGAAACATTATAAAACAATCGAATTCCACACATTTTACAATATAATTATATAAAATTTCAAACTCGCATATCTCCGTTACTATTGAAGATACAAAAGTGATTTTGCACTCAATGGAATCAGGTCGACGCTCTCTATTGGCTCATGGGGAAAAATGTAATCCATGTGTAATATTCATGCTTAGTTACCATGGAAACTCTCATAACAATAAATTAAACAATCTATTTAGACGCTATTGTAGTCGTTGTCGAGGAGATTTGAAATATAGATTTTGATTGTTGAAACATTATAAAACAATCGAATTATACACATTTTACGATAGAATTATATAAAATTTCAAACTCGCATATTTCCGTTACTGTTGAAGATACAGAAGTGATTTTACAGTCAATGGAATTAGGTCGACCTAACCTAACCTAAACTGACCTGACCTAACCTAATCTAACCTAACTTTACTTAACAAAACCTAACCTAACCTAATAACAATAAAATAAAAACAATCTTTTTGTGACCGATTGTAGTCGTTCTCGAGGAGATTTGAAATATAGATTTTGATTGTTGAAACATTATAAAACAATCGAATTCCACACATTTTACAATATAATTATATAAAATTTCAAACTCGCATATCTCCTTTACTATTGAAGATACAGAAGTGATTTTGCACTCAATGGAATCAGGTCGACGCTCTCTATTGGCTCATGGGGAAAAATGTAATCCATGTGTAATATTCATGCTTAGTTACCATGGAAACTCTCGTAACAATAAATTAAACAATCTATTTAGACGCTATTGTAGTCGTTGTCGAGGAGATTTGAAATATAGATTTTGATTGTTGAAACATTATAAAACAATCGAATTATACACATTTTACGATAGAATTATATAAAATTTCAAACTCGCATATCTCCGTTACTGTTGAAGATACAGAAGTGATTTTACACTCAATGGAATTAGGTCGACCTAACCAAACCTAAACTGACCTGACCTAACCTAACCTAACCTTACTTTACTTAACCTAACCTAACCTAACCTAATAACAATAAAATAAAAACAATCTATTTGTGCCGATTGTAGTCGTTCTCGAGGAGATTTGAAATATAGATTTTGATTGTTGAAACATTATAAAACAATCGAATTATACACATTTTACGATAGAATTATATAAAATTTCAAACTCGCATATCTCCGTTACTGTTGAAGAAACAGAAGTGATTTTACAGTCAATGGAATTAGGTCGACCTAACCTAACCTAAACTGACCTGACCTAACCTAATCTAACCTAACTTTACTTAACAAAACCTAACCTAACCTAATAACAATAAAATAAAAAACAATCTTTTTGTGACCGATTGTAGTCGTTCTCGAGGATATTTGAAATATAGATTTTGATTGTTGAAACATTATAAAACAATCGAATTCCACACATTTTACAATATAATTATATAAAATTTCAAACTCGCATATCTCCGTTACTATTAAAGATACAAAAGTGATTTTGCACTCAATGGAATCAGGTCGACGCAATCTATTGGCTCATGGGGAAAAATGTAATCCATGTGTAATATTCATGCTTAGTTACCATGGAAACTCTCGTAACAATAAATTAAACAATCTATTTAGACGCTATTGTAGTCGTTGTCGAGGAGATTTGAAATATAGATTTTGATTGTTGAAACATTATAAAACAATCGAATTATACACATTTTACGATAGAATTATATAAAATTTCAAACTCGCATATTTCCGTTACTGTTGAAGATACAGAAGTGATTTTACAGTCAATGGAATTAGGTCGACCTAACCTAACCTAAACTGACCTGACCTAACCTAATCTAACCTAACTTTACTTAACAAAACCTAACCTAACCTAATAACAATAAAATAAAAACAATCTTTTTGTGACCGATTGTAGTCGTTCTCGAGGAGATTTGAAATATAGATTTTGATTGTTGAAACATTATAAAACAATCGAATTCCACACATTTTACAATATAATTATATAAAATTTCAAACTCGCATATCTCCTTTACTATTGAAGATACAGAAGTGATTTTGCACTCAATGGAATCAGGTCGACGCTCTCTATTGGCTCATGGGGAAAAATGTAATCCATGTGTAATATTCATGCTTAGTTACCATGGAAACTCTCGTAACAATAAATTAAACAATCTATTTAGACGCTATTGTAGTCGTTGTCGAGGAGATTTGAAATATAGATTTTGATTGTTGAAACATTATAAAACAATCGAATTATACACATTTTACGATAGAATTATATAAAATTTCAAACTCGCATATCTCCGTTACTGTTGAAGATACAGAAGTGATTTTACACTCAATGGAATTAGGTCGACCTAACCAAACCTAAACTGACCTGACCTAACCTAACCTAACCTTACTTTACTTAACCTAACCTAACCTAACCTAATAACAATAAAATAAAAACAATCTATTTGTGCCGATTGTAGTCGTTCTCGAGGAGATTTGAAATATAGATTTTGATTGTTGAAACATTATAAAACAATCGAATTATACACATTTTACGATAGAATTATATAAAATTTCAAACTCGCATATCTCCGTTACTGTTGAAGAAACAGAAGTGATTTTACAGTCAATGGAATTAGGTCGACCTAACCTAACCTAAACTGACCTGACCTAACCTAATCTAACCTAACTTTACTTAACAAAACCTAACCTAACCTAATAACAATAAAATAAAAAACAATCTTTTTGTGACCGATTGTAGTCGTTCTCGAGGATATTTGAAATATAGATTTTGATTGTTGAAACATTATAAAACAATCGAATTCCACACATTTTACAATATAATTATATAAAATTTCAAACTCGCATATCTCCGTTACTATTAAAGATACAAAAGTGATTTTGCACTCAATGGAATCAGGTCGACGCAATCTATTGGCTCATGGGGAAAAATGTAATCCATGTGTAATATTCATGCTTAGTTACCATGGAAACTCTCGTAACAATAAATTAAACAATCTATTTAGACGCTATTGTAGTCGTTGTCGAGGAGATTTGAAATATAGATTTTGATTGTTGAAACATTATAAAACAATCGAATTATACACATTTTACGATAGAATTATATAAAATTTCAAACTCGCATATCTCCGTTACTGTTGAAGATACAGAAGTGATTTTACACTCAATGGAATTAGGTCGACCTAACCAAACCTAAACTGACCTGACCTAACCTAACCTAACCTTACTTTACTTAACCTAACCTAATCTAACCTAATAACAATAAAATAAAAACAATCTATTTGTGCCGATTGTAGTCGTTCTCGAGGAGATTTGAAATATAGATTTTGATTGTTGAAACATTATAAAACAATCGAATTATACACATTTTACAATAGAATTATATACAAATTCAAACTCGCATATCTCCGTTACTGTTGAAGATACAGAAGTGATTTTACAGTCAATGGAATTAGGTCGACCTAACCTAACCTAAACTGACCTGACCTAACCTAATCTAACCTAACTTTACTTAACAAAACCTAACCTAACCTAATAACAATAAAATAAAAACAATCTTTTTGTGACCGATTGTAGTCGTTCTCGAGGAGATTTGAAATATAGATTTTGATTGTTGAAACATTATAAAACAATCGAATTCCACACATTTTACAATATAATTATATAAAATTTCAAACTCGCATATCTCCGTTACTATTAAAGATACAAAAGTGATTTTGCACTCAATGGAATCAGGTCGACGCAATCTATTGGCTCATGGGGAAAAATGTAATCCATGTGTAATATTCATGCTTAGTTACCATGGAAACTCTCATAACAATAAATTAAACAATCTATTTAGACGCTATTGTAGTCGTTGTCGAGGAGATTTGAAATATAGATTTTGATTGTTGAAACATTATAAAACAATCGAATTATACACATTTTACGATAGAATTATATAAAATTTCAAACTCGCATATTTCCGTTACTGTTGAAGATACAGAAGTGATTTTACAGTCAATGGAATTAGGTCGACCTAACCTAACCTAAACTGACCTGACCTAACCTAATCTAACCTAACTTTACTTAACAAAACCTAACCTAACCTAATAACAATAAAATAAAAACAATCTTTTTGTGACCGATTGTAGTCGTTCTCGAGGAGATTTGAAATATAGATTTTGATTGTTGAAACATTATAAAACAATCGAATTCCACACATTTTACAATATAATTATATAAAATTTCAAACTCGCATATCTCCGTTACTATTGAAGATACAGAATTGATTTTGCACTCAATGGAATCAGGTCGACGCTCTCTATTGGCTCATGGGGAAAAATGTAATCCATGTGTAATATTCATGCTTAGTTACCATGGAAACTCTCGTAACAATAAATTAAACAATCTATTTAGACGCTATTGTAGTCGTTGTCGAGGAGATTTGAAATATAGATTTTGATTGTTGAAACATTATAAAACAATCGAATTATACACATTTTATGATAGAATTATATAAAATTTGAAACTCGCATATCTCCGTTACTATTGAAGATACAGAAGTAATTTTGCACTCAATGGAATCAAGTCGACGCTCTCTATTGGCTCATGGGGAAAAATGTAATCCATGTGTAATATTCATGCTTAGTTACCATGGAAACTCTCATAACATTAAATTAAACAATCTATTTAGACGCTATTGTAGTCGTTGTCGAGGAGATTTGAAATATAGATTTTGATTGTTGAAACATTATAAAACAATCGAATTATACACATTTTACGATAGAATTATATAAAATTTCAAACTCGCATATCTCCGTTACTGTTGAAGATACAGAAGTGATTTTACACTCAATGGAATTAGGTCGACCTAACCTAACCTAAACTGACCTGACCTAACCTAATCTAACCTAACTTTACTTAACAAAACCTAACCTAACCTAATAACAATAAAATAAAAACAATCTATTTGTGCCGATTGTAGTCGTTCTCGAGGAGATTTGAAATATAGATTTTGATTGTTGAAACATTATAAAACAATCGAATTATACACATTTTACGATAGAATTATATAAAATTTCAAACTCGCATATCTCCGTTACTGTTGAAGATACAGAAGTGATTTTACACTCAATGGAATTAGGTCGACCTAACCAAACCTAAACTGACCTGACCTAACCTAACCTAACCTTACTTTACTTAACCTAACCTAACCTAACCTAATAACAATAAAATAAAAACAATCTATTTGTGCCGATTGTAGTCGTTCTCGAGGAGATTTGAAATATAGATTTTGATTGTTGAAACATTATAAAACAATCGAATTATACACATTTTACAATAGAAATATATACAATTTCAAACTCGCATATCTCCGTTACTGTTGAAGATACAGAAGTGATTTTACAGTCAATGGAATTAGGTCGACCTAACCTAACCTAAACTGACCTGACCTAACCTAATCTAACCTAACTTTACTTAACAAAACCTAACCTAACCTAATAACAATAAAATAAAAACAATCTTTTTGTGACCGATTGTAGTCGTTCTCGAGGAGATTTGAAATATAGATTTTGATTGTTGAAACATTATAAAACAATCGAATTCCACACATTTTACAATATAATTATATAAAATTTCAAACTCGCATATCTCCGTTACTATTGAAGATACAAAAGTGATTTTGCACTCAATGGAATCAGGTCGACGCTCTCTATTGGCTCATGGGGAAAAATGTAATCCATGTGTAATATTCATGCTTAGTTACCATGGAAACTCTCATAACAATAAATTAAACAATCTATTTAGACGCTATTGTAGTCGTTGTCGAGGAGATTTGAAATATAGATTTTGATTGTTGAAACATTATAAAACAATCGAATTATACACATTTTACGATAGAATTATATAAAATTTCAAACTCGCATATTTCCGTTACTGTTGAAGATACAGAAGTGATTTTACAGTCAATGGAATTAGGTCGACCTAACCTAACCTAAACTGACCTGACCTAACCTAATCTAACCTAACTTTACTTAACAAAACCTAACCTAACCTAATAACAATAAAATAAAAACAATCTTTTTGTGACCGATTGTAGTCGTTCTCGAGGAGATTTGAAATATAGATTTTGATTGTTGAAACATTATAAAACAATCGAATTCCACACATTTTACAATATAATTATATAAAATTTCAAACTCGCATATCTCCTTTACTATTGAAGATACAGAAGTGATTTTGCACTCAATGGAATCAGGTCGACGCTCTCTATTGGCTCATGGGGAAAAATGTAATCCATGTGTAATATTCATGCTTAGTTACCATGGAAACTCTCGTAACAATAAATTAAACAATCTATTTAGACGCTATTGTAGTCGTTGTCGAGGAGATTTGAAATATAGATTTTGATTGTTGAAACATTATAAAACAATCGAATTATACACATTTTACGATAGAATTATATAAAATTTCAAACTCGCATATCTCCGTTACTGTTGAAGATACAGAAGTGATTTTACACTCAATGGAATTAGGTCGACCTAACCAAACCTAAACTGACCTGACCTAACCTAACCTAACCTTACTTTACTTAACCTAACCTAACCTAACCTAATAACAATAAAATAAAAACAATCTATTTGTGCCGATTGTAGTCGTTCTCGAGGAGATTTGAAATATAGATTTTGATTGTTGAAACATTATAAAACAATCGAATTATACACATTTTACGATAGAATTATATAAAATTTCAAACTCGCATATCTCCGTTACTGTTGAAGAAACAGAAGTGATTTTACAGTCAATGGAATTAGGTCGACCTAACCTAACCTAAACTGACCTGACCTAACCTAATCTAACCTAACTTTACTTAACAAAACCTAACCTAACCTAATAACAATAAAATAAAAAACAATCTTTTTGTGACCGATTGTAGTCGTTCTCGAGGATATTTGAAATATAGATTTTGATTGTTGAAACATTATAAAACAATCGAATTCCACACATTTTACAATATAATTATATAAAATTTCAAACTCGCATATCTCCGTTACTATTAAAGATACAAAAGTGATTTTGCACTCAATGGAATCAGGTCGACGCAATCTATTGGCTCATGGGGAAAAATGTAATCCATGTGTAATATTCATGCTTAGTTACCATGGAAACTCTCATAACAATAAATTAAACAATCTATTTAGACGCTATTGTAGTCGTTGTCGAGGAGATTTGAAATATAGATTTTGATTGTTGAAACATTATAAAACAATCGAATTATACACATTTTACGATAGAATTATATAAAATTTCAAACTCGCATATTTCCGTTACTGTTGAAGATACAGAAGTGATTTTACAGTCAATGGAATTAGGTCGACCTAACCTAACCTAAACTGACCTGACCTAACCTAATCTAACCTAACTTTACTTAACAAAACCTAACCTAACCTAATAACAATAAAATAAAAACAATCTTTTTGTGACCGATTGTAGTCGTTCTCGAGGAGATTTGAAATATAGATTTTGATTGTTGAAACATTATAAAACAATCGAATTCCACACATTTTACAATATAATTATATAAAATTTCAAACTCGCATATCTCCGTTACTATTGAAGATACAGAATTGATTTTGCACTCAATGGAATCAGGTCGACGCTCTCTATTGGCTCATGGGGAAAAATGTAATCCATGTGTAATATTCATGCTTAGTTACCATGGAAACTCTCGTAACAATAAATTAAACAATCTATTTAGACGCTATTGTAGTCGTTGTCGAGGAGATTTGAAATATAGATTTTGATTGTTGAAACATTATAAAACAATCGAATTATACACATTTTATGATAGAATTATATAAAATTTGAAACTCGCATATCTCCGTTACTATTGAAGATACAGAAGTAATTTTGCACTCAATGGAATCAAGTCGACGCTCTCTATTGGCTCATGGGGAAAAATGTAATCCATGTGTAATATTCATGCTTAGTTACCATGGAAACTCTCATAACATTAAATTAAACAATCTATTTAGACGCTATTGTAGTCGTTGTCGAGGAGATTTGAAATATAGATTTTGATTGTTGAAACATTATAAAACAATCGAATTATACACATTTTACGATAGAATTATATAAAATTTCAAACTCGCATATCTCCGTTACTGTTGAAGATACAGAAGTGATTTTACACTCAATGGAATTAGGTCGACCTAACCTAACCTAAACTGACCTGACCTAACCTAATCTAACCTAACTTTACTTAACAAAACCTAACCTAACCTAATAACAATAAAATAAAAACAATCTATTTGTGCCGATTGTAGTCGTTCTCGAGGAGATTTGAAATATAGATTTTGATTGTTGAAACATTATAAAACAATCGAATTATACACATTTTACGATAGAATTATATAAAATTTCAAACTCGCATATCTCCGTTACTGTTGAAGATACAGAAGTGATTTTACACTCAATGGAATTAGGTCGACCTAACCAAACCTAAACTGACCTGACCTAACCTAACCTAACCTTACTTTACTTAACCTAACCTAACCTAACCTAATAACAATAAAATAAAAACAATCTATTTGTGCCGATTGTAGTCGTTCTCGAGGAGATTTGAAATATAGATTTTGATTGTTGAAACATTATAAAACAATCGAATTATACACATTTTACAATAGAAATATATACAATTTCAAACTCGCATATCTCCGTTACTGTTGAAGATACAGAAGTGATTTTACAGTCAATGGAATTAGGTCGACCTAACCTAACCTAAACTGACCTGACCTAACCTAATCTAACCTAACTTTACTTAACAAAACCTAACCTAACCTAATAACAATAAAATAAAAACAATCTTTTTGTGACCGATTGTAGTCGTTCTCGAGGAGATTTGAAATATAGATTTTGATTGTTGAAACATTATAAAACAATCGAATTCCACACATTTTACAATATAATTATATAAAATTTCAAACTCGCATATCTCCGTTACTATTGAAGATACAAAAGTGATTTTGCACTCAATGGAATCAGGTCGACGCTCTCTATTGGCTCATGGGGAAAAATGTAATCCATGTGTAATATTCATGCTTAGTTACCATGGAAACTCTCATAACAATAAATTAAACAATCTATTTAGACGCTATTGTAGTCGTTGTCGAGGAGATTTGAAATATAGATTTTGATTGTTGAAACATTATAAAACAATCGAATTATACACATTTTACGATAGAATTATATAAAATTTCAAACTCGCATATTTCCGTTACTGTTGAAGATACAGAAGTGATTTTACAGTCAATGGAATTAGGTCGACCTAACCTAACCTAAACTGACCTGACCTAACCTAATCTAACCTAACTTTACTTAACAAAACCTAACCTAACCTAATAACAATAAAATAAAAACAATCTTTTTGTGACCGATTGTAGTCGTTCTCGAGGAGATTTGAAATATAGATTTTGATTGTTGAAACATTATAAAACAATCGAATTCCACACATTTTACAATATAATTATATAAAATTTCAAACTCGCATATCTCCTTTACTATTGAAGATACAGAAGTGATTTTGCACTCAATGGAATCAGGTCGACGCTCTCTATTGGCTCATGGGGAAAAATGTAATCCATGTGTAATATTCATGCTTAGTTACCATGGAAACTCTCGTAACAATAAATTAAACAATCTATTTAGACGCTATTGTAGTCGTTGTCGAGGAGATTTGAAATATAGATTTTGATTGTTGAAACATTATAAAACAATCGAATTATACACATTTTACGATAGAATTATATAAAATTTCAAACTCGCATATCTCCGTTACTGTTGAAGATACAGAAGTGATTTTACACTCAATGGAATTAGGTCGACCTAACCAAACCTAAACTGACCTGACCTAACCTAACCTAACCTTACTTTACTTAACCTAACCTAACCTAACCTAATAACAATAAAATAAAAACAATCTATTTGTGCCGATTGTAGTCGTTCTCGAGGAGATTTGAAATATAGATTTTGATTGTTGAAACATTATAAAACAATCGAATTATACACATTTTACGATAGAATTATATAAAATTTCAAACTCGCATATCTCCGTTACTGTTGAAGAAACAGAAGTGATTTTACAGTCAATGGAATTAGGTCGACCTAACCTAACCTAAACTGACCTGACCTAACCTAATCTAACCTAACTTTACTTAACAAAACCTAACCTAACCTAATAACAATAAAATAAAAAACAATCTTTTTGTGACCGATTGTAGTCGTTCTCGAGGATATTTGAAATATAGATTTTGATTGTTGAAACATTATAAAACAATCGAATTCCACACATTTTACAATATAATTATATAAAATTTCAAACTCGCATATCTCCGTTACTATTGAAGATACAAAAGTGATTTTGCACTCAATGGAATCAGGTCGACGCTCTCTATTGGCTCATGGGGAAAATGTAATCCATGTGTAATATTCATGCTTAGTTACCATGGAAACTCTCATAACAATAAATTAAACAATCTATTTAGACGCTATTGTAGTCGTTGTCGAGGAGATTTGAAATATAGATTTTGATTGTTGAAACATTATAAAACAATCGAATTATACACATTTTACGATAGAATTATATAAAATATCAAACTCGCATATTTCCGTTACTGTTGAAGATACAGAAGTGATTTTACAGTCAATGGAATTAGGTCGACCTAACCTAACCTAAACTGACCTGACCTAACCTAATCTAACCTAACTTTACTTAACAAAACCTAACCTAACCTAATAACAATAAAATAAAAACAATCTTTTTGTGACCGATTGTAGTCGTTCTCGAGGAGATTTGAAATATAGATTTTGATTGTTGAAACATTATAAAACAATCGAATTCCACACATTTTACAATATAATTATATAAAATTTCAAACTCGCATATCTCCGTTACTATTGAAGATACAGAATTGATTTTGCACTCAATGGAATCAGGTCGACGCTCTCTATTGGCTCATGGGGAAAAATGTAATCCATGTGTAATATTCATGCTTAGTTACCATGGAAACTCTCGTAACAATAAATTAAACAATCTATTTAGACGCTATTGTAGTCGTTGTCGAGGAGATTTGAAATATAGATTTTGATTGTTGAAACATTATAAAACAATCGAATTATACACATTTTATGATAGAATTATATAAAATTTGAAACTCGCATATCTCCGTTACTATTGAAGATACAGAAGTGATTTTGCACTCAATGGAATCAGGTCGACGCTCTCTATTGGCTCATGGGGAAAAATGTAATCCATGTGTAATATTCATGCTTAGTTACCATGGAAACTCTCATAACATTAAATTAAACAATCTATTTAGACGCTATTGTAGTCGTTGTCGAGGAGATTTGAAATATAGATTTTGATTGTTGAAACATTATAAAACAATCGAATTATACACATTTTACGATAGAATTATATAAAATTTCAAACTCGCATATCTCCGTTACTGTTGAAGATACAGAAGTGATTTTACAGTCAATGGAATTAGGTCGACCTAACCTAACCTAAACTGACCTGACCTAACCTAATCTAACCTAACTTTACTTAACAAAACCTAACCTAACCTAATAACAATAAAATAAAAACAATCTTTTTGTGACCGATTGTAGTCGTTCTCGAGGAGATTTGAAATATAGATTTTGATTGTTGAAACATTATAAAACAATCGAATTCCACACATTTTACAATATAATTATATAAAATTTCAAACTCGCATATCTCCGTTACTATTGAAGATACAGAATTGATTTTGCACTCAATGGAATCAGGTCGACGCTCTCTATTGGCTCATGGGGAAAAATGTAATCCATGTGTAATATTCATGCTTAGTTACCATGGAAACTCTCGTAACAATAAATTAAACAATCTATTTAGACGCTATTGTAGTCGTTGTCGAGGAGATTTGAAATATAGATTTTGATTGTTGAAACATTATAAAACAATCGAATTATACACATTTTATGATAGAATTATATAAAATTTGAAACTCGCATATCTCCGTTACTATTGAAGATACAGAAGTAATTTTGCACTCAATGGAATCAAGTCGACGCTCTCTATTGGCTCATGGGGAAAAATGTAATCCATGTGTAATATTCATGCTTAGTTACCATGGAAACTCTCATAACATTAAATTAAACAATCTATTTAGACGCTATTGTAGTCGTTGTCGAGGAGATTTGAAATATAGATTTTGATTGTTGAAACATTATAAAACAATCGAATTATACACATTTTACGATAGAATTATATAAAATTTCAAACTCGCATATCTCCGTTACTGTTGAAGATACAGAAGTGATTTTACACTCAATGGAATTAGGTCGACCTAACCTAACCTAAACTGACCTGACCTAACCTAATCTAACCTAACTTTACTTAACAAAACCTAACCTAACCTAATAACAATAAAATAAAAACAATCTATTTGTGCCGATTGTAGTCGTTCTCGAGGAGATTTGAAATATAGATTTTGATTGTTGAAACATTATAAAACAATCGAATTATACACATTTTACGATAGAATTATATAAAATTTCAAACTCGCATATCTCCGTTACTGTTGAAGATACAGAAGTGATTTTACACTCAATGGAATTAGGTCGACCTAACCAAACCTAAACTGACCTGACCTAACCTAACCTAACCTTACTTTACTTAACCTAACCTAACCTAACCTAATAACAATAAAATAAAAACAATCTATTTGTGCCGATTGTAGTCGTTCTCGAGGAGATTTGAAATATAGATTTTGATTGTTGAAACATTATAAAACAATCGAATTATACACATTTTACAATAGAAATATATACAATTTCAAACTCGCATATCTCCGTTACTGTTGAAGATACAGAAGTGATTTTACAGTCAATGGAATTAGGTCGACCTAACCTAACCTAAACTGACCTGACCTAACCTAATCTAACCTAACTTTACTTAACAAAACCTAACCTAACCTAATAACAATAAAATAAAAACAATCTTTTTGTGACCGATTGTAGTCGTTCTCGAGGAGATTTGAAATATAGATTTTGATTGTTGAAACATTATAAAACAATCGAATTCCACACATTTTACAATATAATTATATAAAATTTCAAACTCGCATATCTCCGTTACTATTGAAGATACAAAAGTGATTTTGCACTCAATGGAATCAGGTCGACGCTCTCTATTGGCTCATGGGGAAAAATGTAATCCATGTGTAATATTCATGCTTAGTTACCATGGAAACTCTCATAACAATAAATTAAACAATCTATTTAGACGCTATTGTAGTCGTTGTCGAGGAGATTTGAAATATAGATTTTGATTGTTGAAACATTATAAAACAATCGAATTATACACATTTTACGATAGAATTATATAAAATTTCAAACTCGCATATTTCCGTTACTGTTGAAGATACAGAAGTGATTTTACAGTCAATGGAATTAGGTCGACCTAACCTAACCTAAACTGACCTGACCTAAGCTAATCTAACCTAACTTTACTTAACAAAACCTAACCTAACCTAATAACAATAAAATAAAAACAATCTTTTTGTGACCGATTGTAGTCGTTCTCGAGGAGATTTGAAATATAGATTTTGATTGTTGAAACATTATAAAACAATCGAATTCCACACATTTTACAATATAATTATATAAAATTTCAAACTCGCATATCTCCTTTACTATTGAAGATACAGAAGTGATTTTGCACTCAATGGAATCAGGTCGACGCTCTCTATTGGCTCATGGGGAAAAATGTAATCCATGTGTAATATTCATGCTTAGTTACCATGGAAACTCTCGTAACAATAAATTAAACAATCTATTTAGACGCTATTGTAGTCGTTGTCGAGGAGATTTGAAATATAGATTTTGATTGTTGAAACATTATAAAACAATCGAATTATACACATTTTACGATAGAATTATATAAAATTTCAAACTCGCATATCTCCGTTACTGTTGAAGATACAGAAGTGATTTTACACTCAATGGAATTAGGTCGACCTAACCAAACCTAAACTGACCTGACCTAACCTAACCTAACCTTACTTTACTTAACCTAACCTAACCTAACCTAATAACAATAAAATAAAAACAATCTATTTGTGCCGATTGTAGTCGTTCTCGAGGAGATTTGAAATATAGATTTTGATTGTTGAAACATTATAAAACAATCGAATTATACACATTTTACGATAGAATTATATAAAATTTCAAACTCGCATATCTCCGTTACTGTTGAAGAAACAGAAGTGATTTTACAGTCAATGGAATTAGGTCGACCTAACCTAACCTAAACTGACCTGACCTAACCTAATCTAACCTAACTTTACTTAACAAAACCTAACCTAACCTAATAACAATAAAATAAAAAACAATCTTTTTGTGACCGATTGTAGTCGTTCTCGAGGATATTTGAAATATAGATTTTGATTGTTGAAACATTATAAAACAATCGAATTCCACACATTTTACAATATAATTATATAAAATTTCAAACTCGCATATCTCCGTTACTATTAAAGATACAAAAGTGATTTTGCACTCAATGGAATCAGGTCGACGCAATCTATTGGCTCATGGGGAAAAATGTAATCCATGTGTAATATTCATGCTTAGTTACCATGGAAACTCTCGTAACAATAAATTAAACAATCTATTTAGACGCTATTGTAGTCGTTGTCGAGGAGATTTGAAATATAGATTTTGATTGTTGAAACATTATAAAACAATCGAATTATACACATTTTACGATAGAATTATATAAAATTTCAAACTCGCATATCTCCGTTACTGTTGAAGATACAGAAGTGATTTTACACTCAATGGAATTAGGTCGACCTAACCAAACCTAAACTGAACTGACCTAACCTAACCTAACCTTACTTTACTTAACCTAACCTAATCTAACCTAATAACAATAAAATAAAAACAATCTATTTGTGCCGATTGTAGTCGTTCTCGAGGAGATTTGAAATATAGATTTTGATTGTTGAAACATTATAAAACAATCGAATTATACACATTTTACAATAGAATTATATACAAATTCAAACTCGCATATCTCCGTTACTGTTGAAGATACAGAAGTGATTTTACAGTCAATGGAATTAGGTCGACCTAACCTAACCTAAACTGACCTGACCTAACCTAATCTAACCTAACTTTACTTAACAAAACCTAACCTAACCTAATAACAATAAAATAAAAACAATCTTTTTGTGACCGATTGTAGTCGTTCTCGAGGAGATTTGAAATATAGATTTTGATTGTTGAAACATTATAAAACAATCGAATTCCACACATTTTACAATATAATTATATAAAATTTCAAACTCGCATATCTCCGTTACTATTAAAGATACAAAAGTGATTTTGCACTCAATGGAATCAGGTCGACGCAATCTATTGGCTCATGGGGAAAAATGTAATCCATGTGTAATATTCATGCTTAGTTACCATGGAAACTCTCACAACAATAAATTAAACAATCTATTTAGACGCTATTGTAGTCGTTGTCGAGGAGATTTGAAATATAGATTTTGATTGTTGAAACATTATAAAACAATCGAATTATACACATTTTACGATAGAATTATATAAAATTTCAAACTCGCATATTTCCGTTACTGTTGAAGATACAGAAGTGATTTTACAGTCAATGGAATTAGGTCGACCTAACCTAACCTAAACTGACCTGACCTAACCTAATCTAACCTAACTTTACTTAACAAAACCTAACCTAACCTAATAACAATAAAATAAAAACAATCTTTTTGTGACCGATTGTAGTCGTTCTCGAGGAGATTTGAAATATAGATTTTGATTGTTGAAACATTATAAAACAATCGAATTCCACACATTTTACAATATAATTATATAAAATTTCAAACTCGCATATCTCCGTTACTATTGAAGATACAGAATTGATTTTGCACTCAATGGAATCAGGTCGACGCTCTCTATTGGCTCATGGGGAAAAATGTAATCCATGTGTAATATTCATGCTTAGTTACCATGGAAACTCTCGTAACAATAAATTAAACAATCTATTTAGACGCTATTGTAGTCGTTGTCGAGGAGATTTGAAATATAGATTTTGATTGTTGAAACATTATAAAACAATCGAATTATACACATTTTACGATAGAATTATATAAAATTTGAAACTCGCATATCTCCGTTACTATTGAAGATACAGAAGTAATTTTGCACTCAATGGAATCAAGTCGACGCTCTCTATTGGCTCATGGGGAAAAATGTAATCCATGTGTAATATTCATGCTTAGTTACCATGGAAACTCTCATAACATTAAATTAAACAATCTATTTAGACGCTATTGTAGTCGTTGTCGAGGAGATTTGAAATATAGATTTTGATTGTTGAAACATTATAAAACAATCGAATTATACACATTTTACGATAGAATTATATAAAATTTCAAACTCGCATATCTCCGTTACTGTTGAAGATACAGAAGTGATTTTACACTCAATGGAATTAGGTCGACCTAACCTAACCTAAACTGACCTGACCTAACCTAATCTAACCTAACTTTACTTAACAAAACCTAACCTAACCTAATAACAATAAAATAAAAACAATCTATTTGTGCCGATTGTAGTCGTTCTCGAGGAGATTTGAAATATAGATTTTGATTGTTGAAACATTATAAAACAATCGAATTATACACATTTTACGATAGAATTATATAAAATTTCAAACTCGCATATCTCCGTTACTGTTGAAGATACAGAAGTGATTTTACACTCAATGGAATTAGGTCGACCTAACCAAACCTAAACTGACCTGACCTAACCTAACCTAACCTTACTTTACTTAACCTAACCTAACCTAACCTAATAACAATAAAATAAAAACAATCTATTTGTGCCGATTGTAGTCGTTCTCGAGGAGATTTGAAATATAGATTTTGATTGTTGAAACATTATAAAACAATCGAATTATACACATTTTACAATAGAAATATATACAATTTCAAACTCGCATATCTCCGTTACTGTTGAAGATACAGAAGTGATTTTACAGTCAATGGAATTAGGTCGACCTAACCTAACCTAAACTGACCTGACCTAACCTAATCTAACCTAACTTTACTTAACAAAACCTAACCTAACCTAATAACAATAAAATAAAAACAATCTTTTTGTGACCGATTGTAGTCGTTCTCGAGGAGATTTGAAATATAGATTTTGATTGTTGAAACATTATAAAACAATCGAATTCCACACATTTTACAATATAATTATATAAAATTTCAAACTCGCATATCTCCGTTACTATTGAAGATACAAAAGTGATTTTGCACTCAATGGAATCAGGTCGACGCTCTCTATTGGCTCATGGGGAAAAATGTAATCCATGTGTAATATTCATGCTTAGTTACCATGGAAACTCTCATAACAATAAATTAAACAATCTATTTAGACGCTATTGTAGTCGTTGTCGAGGAGATTTGAAATATAGATTTTGATTGTTGAAACATTATAAAACAATCGAATTATACACATTTTACGATAGAATTATATAAAATTTCAAACTCGCATATTTCCGTTACTGTTGAAGATACAGAAGTGATTTTACAGTCAATGGAATTAGGTCGACCTAACCTAACCTAAACTGACCTGACCTAACCTAATCTAACCTAACTTTACTTAACAAAACCTAACCTAACCTAATAACAATAAAATAAAAACAATCTTTTTGTGACCGATTGTAGTCGTTCTCGAGGAGATTTGAAATATAGATTTTGATTGTTGAAACATTATAAAACAATCGAATTCCACACATTTTACAATATAATTATATAAAATTTCAAACTCGCATATCTCCTTTACTATTGAAGATACAGAAGTGATTTTGCACTCAATGGAATCAGGTCGACGCTCTCTATTGGCTCATGGGGAAAAATGTAATCCATGTGTAATATTCATGCTTAGTTACCATGGAAACTCTCGTAACAATAAATTAAACAATCTATTTAGACGCTATTGTAGTCGTTGTCGAGGAGATTTGAAATATAGATTTTGATTGTTGAAACATTATAAAACAATCGAATTATACACATTTTACGATAGAATTATATAAAATTTCAAACTCGCATATCTCCGTTACTGTTGAAGATACAGAAGTGATTTTACACTCAATGGAATTAGGTCGACCTAACCAAACCTAAACTGACCTGACCTAACCTAACCTAACCTTACTTTACTTAACCTAACCTAACCTAACCTAATAACAATAAAATAAAAACAATCTATTTGTGCCGATTGTAGTCGTTCTCGAGGAGATTTGAAATATAGATTTTGATTGTTGAAACATTATAAAACAATCGAATTATACACATTTTACGATAGAATTATATAAAATTTCAAACTCGCATATCTCCGTTACTGTTGAAGAAACAGAAGTGATTTTACAGTCAATGGAATTAGGTCGACCTAACCTAACCTAAACTGACCTGACCTAACCTAATCTAACCTAACTTTACTTAACAAAACCTAACCTAACCTAATAACAATAAAATAAAAAACAATCTTTTTGTGACCGATTGTAGTCGTTCTCGAGGATATTTGAAATATAGATTTTGATTGTTGAAACATTATAAAACAATCGAATTCCACACATTTTACAATATAATTATATAAAATTTCAAACTCGCATATCTCCGTTACTATTAAAGATACAAAAGTGATTTTGCACTCAATGGAATCAGGTCGACGCAATCTATTGGCTCATGGGGAAAAATGTAATCCATGTGTAATATTCATGCTTAGTTACCATGGAAACTCTCATAACAATAAATTAAACAATCTATTTAGACGCTATTGTAGTCGTTGTCGAGGAGATTTGAAATATAGATTTTGATTGTTGAAACATTATAAAACAATCGAATTATACACATTTTACGATAGAATTATATAAAATTTCAAACTCGCATATTTCCGTTACTGTTGAAGATACAGAAGTGATTTTACAGTCAATGGAATTAGGTCGACCTAACCTAACCTAAACTGACCTGACCTAACCTAATCTAACCTAACTTTACTTAACAAAACCTAACCTAACCTAATAACAATAAAATAAAAACAATCTTTTTGTGACCGATTGTAGTCGTTCTCGAGGAGATTTGAAATATAGATTTTGATTGTTGAAACATTATAAAACAATCGAATTCCACACATTTTACAATATAATTATATAAAATTTCAAACTCGCATATCTCCGTTACTATTGAAGATACAGAATTGATTTTGCACTCAATGGAATCAGGTCGACGCTCTCTATTGGCTCATGGGGAAAAATGTAATCCATGTGTAATATTCATGCTTAGTTACCATGGAAACTCTCGTAACAATAAATTAAACAATCTATTTAGACGCTATTGTAGTCGTTGTCGAGGAGATTTGAAATATAGATTTTGATTGTTGAAACATTATAAAACAATCGAATTATACACATTTTATGATAGAATTATATAAAATTTGAAACTCGCATATCTCCGTTACTATTGAAGATACAGAAGTAATTTTGCACTCAATGGAATCAAGTCGACGCTCTCTATTGGCTCATGGGGAAAAATGTAATCCATGTGTAATATTCATGCTTAGTTACCATGGAAACTCTCATAACATTAAATTAAACAATCTATTTAGACGCTATTGTAGTCGTTGTCGAGGAGATTTGAAATATAGATTTTGATTGTTGAAACATTATAAAACAATCGAATTATACACATTTTACGATAGAATTATATAAAATTTCAAACTCGCATATCTCCGTTACTGTTGAAGATACAGAAGTGATTTTACACTCAATGGAATTAGGTCGACCTAACCTAACCTAAACTGACCTGACCTAACCTAATCTAACCTAACTTTACTTAACAAAACCTAACCTAACCTAATAACAATAAAATAAAAACAATCTATTTGTGCCGATTGTAGTCGTTCTCGAGGAGATTTGAAATATAGATTTTGATTGTTGAAACATTATAAAACAATCGAATTATACACATTTTACGATAGAATTATATAAAATTTCAAACTCGCATATCTCCGTTACTGTTGAAGATACAGAAGTGATTTTACACTCAATGGAATTAGGTCGACCTAACCAAACCTAAACTGACCTGACCTAACCTAACCTAACCTTACTTTACTTAACCTAACCTAACCTAACATAATAACAATAAAATAAAAACAATCTATTTGTGCCGATTGTAGTCGTTCTCGAGGAGATTTGAAATATAGATTTTGATTGTTGAAACATTATAAAACAATCGAATTATACACATTTTACAATAGAAATATATACAATTTCAAACTCGCATATCTCCGTTACTGTTGAAGATACAGAAGTGATTTTACAGTCAATGGAATTAGGTCGACCTAACCTAACCTAAACTGACCTGACCTAACCTAATCTAACCTAACTTTACTTAACAAAACCTAACCTAACCTAATAACAATAAAATAAAAACAATCTTTTTGTGACCGATTGTAGTCGTTCTCGAGGAGATTTGAAATATAGATTTTGATTGTTGAAACATTATAAAACAATCGAATTCCACACATTTTACAATATAATTATATAAAATTTCAAACTCGCATATCTCCGTTACTATTGAAGATACAAAAGTGATTTTGCACTCAATGGAATCAGGTCGACGCTCTCTATTGGCTCATGGGGAAAAATGTAATCCATGTGTAATATTCATGCTTAGTTACCATGGAAACTCTCATAACAATAAATTAAACAATCTATTTAGACGCTATTGTAGTCGTTGTCGAGGAGATTTGAAATATAGATTTTGATTGTTGAAACATTATAAAACAATCGAATTATACACATTTTACGATAGAATTATATAAAATTTCAAACTCGCATATTTCCGTTACTGTTGAAGATACAGAAGTGATTTTACAGTCAATGGAATTAGGTCGACCTAACCTAACCTAAACTGACCTGACCTAACCTAATCTAACCTAACTTTACTTAACAAAACCTAACCTAACCTAATAACAATAAAATAAAAACAATCTTTTTGTGACCGATTGTAGTCGTTCTCGAGGAGATTTGAAATATAGATTTTGATTGTTGAAACATTATAAAACAATCGAATTCCACACATTTTACAATATAATTATATAAAATTTCAAACTCGCATATCTCCTTTACTATTGAAGATACAGAAGTGATTTTGCACTCAATGGAATCAGGTCGACGCTCTCTATTGGCTCATGGGGAAAAATGTAATCCATGTGTAATATTCATGCTTAGTTACCATGGAAACTCTCGTAACAATAAATTAAACAATCTATTTAGACGCTATTGTAGTCGTTGTCGAGGAGATTTGAAATATAGATTTTGATTGTTGAAACATTATAAAACAATCGAATTATACACATTTTACGATAGAATTATATAAAATTTCAAACTCGCATATCTCCGTTACTGTTGAAGATACAGAAGTGATTTTACACTCAATGGAATTAGGTCGACCTAACCAAACCTAAACTGACCTGACCTAACCTAACCTAACCTTACTTTACTTAACCTAACCTAACCTAACCTAATAACAATAAAATAAAAACAATCTATTTGTGCCGATTGTAGTCGTTCTCGAGGAGATTTGAAATATAGATTTTGATTGTTGAAACATTATAAAACAATCGAATTATACACATTTTACGATAGAATTATATAAAATTTCAAACTCGCATATCTCCGTTACTGTTGAAGAAACAGAAGTGATTTTACAGTCAATGGAATTAGGTCGACCTAACCTAACCTAAACTGACCTGACCTAACCTAATCTAACCTAACTTTACTTAACAAAACCTAACCTAACCTAATAACAATAAAATAAAAAAACAATCTTTTTGTGACCGATTGTAGTCGTTCTCGAGGATATTTGAAATATAGATTTTGATTGTTGAAACATTATAAAACAATCGAATTCCACACATTTTACAATATAATTATATAAAATTTCAAACTCGCATATCTCCGTTACTATTGAAGATACAAAAGTGATTTTGCACTCAATGGAATCAGGTCGACGCTCTCTATTGGCTCATGGGGAAAATGTAATCCATGTGTAATATTCATGCTTAGTTACCATGGAAACTCTCATAACAATAAATTAAACAATCTATTTAGACGCTATTGTAGTCGTTGTCGAGGAGATTTGAAATATAGATTTTGATTGTTGAAACATTATAAAACAATCGAATTATACACATTTTACGATAGAATTATATAAAATATCAAACTCGCATATTTCCGTTACTGTTGAAGATACAGAAGTGATTTTACAGTCAATGGAATTAGGTCGACCTAACCTAACCTAAACTGACCTGACCTAACCTAATCTAACCTAACTTTACTTAACAAAACCTAACCTAACCTAATAACAATAAAATAAAAACAATCTTTTTGTGACCGATTGTAGTCGTTCTCGAGGAGATTTGAAATATAGATTTTGATTGTTGAAACATTATAAAACAATCGAATTCCACACATTTTACAATATAATTATATAAAATTTCAAACTCGCATATCTCCGTTACTATTGAAGATACAGAATTGATTTTGCACTCAATGGAATCAGGTCGACGCTCTCTATTGGCTCATGGGGAAAAATGTAATCCATGTGTAATATTCATGCTTATTTACCATGGAAACTCTCGTAACAATAAATTAAACAATCTATTTAGACGCTATTGTAGTCGTTGTCGAGGAGATTTGAAATATAGATTTTGATTGTTGAAACATTATAAAACAATCGAATTATACACATTTTATGATAGAATTATATAAAATTTGAAACTCGCATATCTCCGTTACTATTGAAGATACAGAAGTGATTTTGCACTCAATGGAATCAGGTCGACGCTCTCTATTGGCTCATGGGGAAAAATGTAATCCATGTGTAATATTCATGCTTAGTTACCATGGAAACTCTCATAACATTAAATTAAACAATCTATTTAGACGCTATTGTAGTCGTTGTCGAGGAGATTTGAAATATAGATTTTGATTGTTGAAACATTATAAAACAATCGAATTATACACATTTTACGATAGAATTATATAAAATTTCAAACTCGCATATCTCCGTTACTGTTGAAGATACAGAAGTGATTTTACACTCAATGGAATTAGGTCGACCTAACCTAACCTAAACTGACCTGACCTAACCTAATCTAACCTAACTTTACTTAACAAAACCTAACCTAACCTAATAACAATAAAATAAAAACAATCTTTTTGTGACCGATTGTAGTCGTTCTCGAGGAGATTTGAAATATAGATTTTGATTGTTGAAACATTATAAAACAATCGAATTCCACACATTTTACAATATAATTATATAAAATTTCAAACTCGCATATCTCCGTTACTATTGAAGATACAGAATTGATTTTGCACTCAATGGAATCAGGTCGACGCTCTCTATTGGCTCATGGGGAAAAATGTAATCCATGTGTAATATTCATGCTTAGTTACCATGGAAACTCTCATAACAATAAATTAAACAATCTATTTAGACGCTATTGTAGTCGTTGTCGAGGAGATTTGAAATATAGATTTTGATTGTTGAAACATTATAAAACAATCGAATTATACACATTTTACGATAGAATTATATAAAATTTCAAACTCGCATATTTCCGTTACTGTTGAAGATACAGAAGTGATTTTACAGTCAATGGAATTAGGTCGACCTAACCTAACCTAAACTGACCTGACCTAACCTAATCTAACCTAACTTTACTTAACAAAACCTAACCTAACCTAATAACAATAAAATAAAAACAATCTTTTTGTGACCGATTGTAGTCGTTCTCGAGGAGATTTGAAATATAGATTTTGATTGTTGAAACATTATAAAACAATCGAATTCCACACATTTTACAATATAATTATATAAAATTTCAAACTCGCATATCTCCGTTACTATTGAAGATACAGAATTGATTTTGCACTCAATGGAATCAGGTCGACGCTCTCTATTGGCTCATGGGGAAAAATGTAATCCATGTGTAATATTCATGCTTAGTTACCATGGAAACTCTCGTAACAATAAATTAAACAATCTATTTAGACGCTATTGTAGTCGTTGTCGAGGAGATTTGAAATATAGATTTTGATTGTTGAAACATTATAAAACAATCGAATTATACACATTTTATGATAGAATTATATAAAATTTGAAACTCGCATATCTCCGTTACTATTGAAGATACAGAAGTAATTTTGCACTCAATGGAATCAAGTCGACGCTCTCTATTGGCTCATGGGGAAAAATGTAATCCATGTGTAATATTCATGCTTAGTTACCATGGAAACTCTCATAACATTAAATTAAACAATCTATTTAGACGCTATTGTAGTCGTTGTCGAGGAGATTTGAAATATAGATTTTGATTGTTGAAACATTATAAAACAATCGAATTATACACATTTTACGATAGAATTATATAAAATTTCAAACTCGCATATCTCCGTTACTGTTGAAGATACAGAAGTGATTTTACACTCAATGGAATTAGGTCGACCTAACCAAACCTAAACTGACCTGACCTAACCTAACCTAACCTTACTTTACTTAACCTAACCTAACCTAACCTAATAACAATAAAATAAAAACAATCTATTTGTGCCGATTGTAGTCGTTCTCGAGGAGATTTGAAATATAGATTTTGATTGTTGAAACATTATAAAACAATCGAATTATACACATTTTACGATAGAATTATATAAAATTTCAAACTCGCATATCTCCGTTACTGTTGAAGAAACAGAAGTGATTTTACAGTCAATGGAATTAGGTCGACCTAACCTAACCTAAACTGACCTGACCTAACCTAATCTAACCTAACTTTACTTAACAAAACCTAACCTAACCTAATAACAATAAAATAAAAAAACAATCTTTTTGTGACCGATTGTAGTCGTTCTCGAGGATATTTGAAATATAGATTTTGATTGTTGAAACATTATAAAACAATCGAATTCCACACATTTTACAATATAATTATATAAAATTTCAAACTCGCATATCTCCGTTACTATTGAAGATACAAAAGTGATTTTGCACTCAATGGAATCAGGTCGACGCTCTCTATTGGCTCATGGGGAAAATGTAATCCATGTGTAATATTCATGCTTAGTTACCATGGAAACTCTCATAACAATAAATTAAACAATCTATTTAGACGCTATTGTAGTCGTTGTCGAGGAGATTTGAAATATAGATTTTGATTGTTGAAACATTATAAAACAATCGAATTATACACATTTTACGATAGAATTATATAAAATATCAAACTCGCATATTTCCGTTACTGTTGAAGATACAGAAGTGATTTTACAGTCAATGGAATTAGGTCGACCTAACCTAACCTAAACTGACCTGACCTAACCTAATCTAACCTAACTTTACTTAACAAAACCTAACCTAACCTAATAACAATAAAATAAAAACAATCTTTTTGTGACCGATTGTAGTCGTTCTCGAGGAGATTTGAAATATAGATTTTGATTGTTGAAACATTATAAAACAATCGAATTCCACACATTTTACAATATAATTATATAAAATTTCAAACTCGCATATCTCCGTTACTATTGAAGATACAGAATTGATTTTGCACTCAATGGAATCAGGTCGACGCTCTCTATTGGCTCATGGGGAAAAATGTAATCCATGTGTAATATTCATGCTTATTTACCATGGAAACTCTCGTAACAATAAATTAAACAATCTATTTAGACGCTATTGTAGTCGTTGTCGAGGAGATTTGAAATATAGATTTTGATTGTTGAAACATTATAAAACAATCGAATTATACACATTTTATGATAGAATTATATAAAATTTGAAACTCGCATATCTCCGTTACTATTGAAGATACAGAAGTGATTTTGCACTCAATGGAATCAGGTCGACGCTCTCTATTGGCTCATGGGGAAAAATGTAATCCATGTGTAATATTCATGCTTAGTTACCATGGAAACTCTCATAACATTAAATTAAACAATCTATTTAGACGCTATTGTAGTCGTTGTCGAGGAGATTTGAAATATAGATTTTGATTGTTGAAACATTATAAAACAATCGAATTATACACATTTTACGATAGAATTATATAAAATTTCAAACTCGCATATCTCCGTTACTGTTGAAGATACAGAAGTGATTTTACACTCAATGGAATTAGGTCGACCTAACCTAACCTAAACTGACCTGACCTAACCTAATCTAACCTAACTTTACTTAACAAAACCTAACCTAACCTAATAACAATAAAATAAAAACAATCTTTTTGTGACCGATTGTAGTCGTTCTCGAGGAGATTTGAAATATAGATTTTGATTGTTGAAACATTATAAAACAATCGAATTCCACACATTTTACAATATAATTATATAAAATTTCAAACTCGCATATCTCCGTTACTATTGAAGATACAGAATTGATTTTGCACTCAATGGAATCAGGTCGACGCTCTCTATTGGCTCATGGGGAAAAATGTAATCCATGTGTAATATTCATGCTTAGTTACCATGGAAACTCTCATAACAATAAATTAAACAATCTATTTAGACGCTATTGTAGTCGTTGTCGAGGAGATTTGAAATATAGATTTTGATTGTTGAAACATTATAAAACAATCGAATTATACACATTTTACGATAGAATTATATAAAATTTCAAACTCGCATATTTCCGTTACTGTTGAAGATACAGAAGTGATTTTACAGTCAATGGAATTAGGTCGACCTAACCTAACCTAAACTGACCTGACCTAACCTAATCTAACCTAACTTTACTTAACAAAACCTAACCTAACCTAATAACAATAAAATAAAAACAATCTTTTTGTGACCGATTGTAGTCGTTCTCGAGGAGATTTGAAATATAGATTTTGATTGTTGAAACATTATAAAACAATCGAATTCCACACATTTTACAATATAATTATATAAAATTTCAAACTCGCATATCTCCGTTACTATTGAAGATACAGAATTGATTTTGCACTCAATGGAATCAGGTCGACGCTCTCTATTGGCTCATGGGGAAAAATGTAATCCATGTGTAATATTCATGCTTAGTTACCATGGAAACTCTCGTAACAATAAATTAAACAATCTATTTAGACGCTATTGTAGTCGTTGTCGAGGAGATTTGAAATATAGATTTTGATTGTTGAAACATTATAAAACAATCGAATTATACACATTTTATGATAGAATTATATAAAATTTGAAACTCGCATATCTCCGTTACTATTGAAGATACAGAAGTAATTTTGCACTCAATGGAATCAAGTCGACGCTCTCTATTGGCTCATGGGGAAAAATGTAATCCATGTGTAATATTCATGCTTAGTTACCATGGAAACTCTCATAACATTAAATTAAACAATCTATTTAGACGCTATTGTAGTCGTTGTCGAGGAGATTTGAAATATAGATTTTGATTGTTGAAACATTATAAAACAATCGAATTATACACATTTTACGATAGAATTATATAAAATTTCAAACTCGCATATCTCCGTTACTGTTGAAGATACAGAAGTGATTTTACACTCAATGGAATTAGGTCGACCTAACCTAACCTAAACTGACCTGACCTAACCTAATCTAACCTAACTTTACTTAACAAAACCTAACCTAACCTAATAACAATAAAATAAAAACAATCTATTTGTGCCGATTGTAGTCGTTCTCGAGGAGATTTGAAATATAGATTTTGATTGTTGAAACATTATAAAACAATCGAATTATACACATTTTACGATAGAATTATATAAAATTTCAAACTCGCATATCTCCGTTACTGTTGAAGATACAGAAGTGATTTTACACTCAATGGAATTAGGTCGACCTAACCAAACCTAAACTGACCTGACCTAACCTAACCTAACCTTACTTTACTTAACCTAACCTAACCTAACCTAATAACAATAAAATAAAAACAATCTATTTGTGCCGATTGTAGTCGTTCTCGAGGAGATTTGAAATATAGATTTTGATTGTTGAAACATTATAAAACAATCGAATTATACACATTTTACAATAGAAATATATACAATTTCAAACTCGCATATCTCCGTTACTGTTGAAGATACAGAAGTGATTTTACACTCAATGGAATTAGGTCGACCTAACCTAACCTAAACTGACCTGACCTAACCTAATCTAACCTAACTTTACTTAACAAAACCTAACCTAACCTAATAACAATAAAATAAAAACAATCTTTTTGTGACCGATTGTAGTCGTTCTCGAGGAGATTTGAAATATAGATTTTGATTGTTGAAACATTATAAAACAATCGAATTCCACACATTTTACAATATAATTATATAAAATTTCAAACTCGCATATCTCCGTTACTATTGAAGATACAAAAGTGATTTTGCACTCAATGGAATCAGGTCGACGCTCTCTATTGGCTCATGGGGAAAAATGTAATCCATGTGTAATATTCATGCTTAGTTACCATGGAAACTCTCATAACAATAAATTAAACAATCTATTTAGACGCTATTGTAGTCGTTGTCGAGGAGATTTGAAATATAGATTTTGATTGTTGAAACATTATAAAACAATCGAATTATACACATTTTACGATAGAATTATATAAAATTTCAAACTCGCATATTTCCGTTACTGTTGAAGATACAGAAGTGATTTTACAGTCAATGGAATTAGGTCGACCTAACCTAACCTAAACTGACCTGACCTAACCTAATCTAACCTAACTTTACTTAACAAAACCTAACCTAACCTAATAACAATAAAATAAAAACAATCTTTTTGTGACCGATTGTAGTCGTTCTCGAGGAGATTTGAAATATAGATTTTGATTGTTGAAACATTATAAAACAATCGAATTCCACACATTTTACAATATAATTATATAAAATTTCAAACTCGCATATCTCCTTTACTATTGAAGATACAGAAGTGATTTTGCACTCAATGGAATCAGGTCGACGCTCTCTATTGGCTCATGGGGAAAAATGTAATCCATGTGTAATATTCATGCTTAGTTACCATGGAAACTCTCGTAACAATAAATTAAACAATCTATTTAGGCGCTATTGTAGTCGTTGTCGAGGAGATTTGAAATATAGATTTTGATTGTTGAAACATTATAAAACAATCGAATTATACACATTTTACGATAGAATTATATAAAATTTCAAACTCGCATATCTCCGTTACTGTTGAAGATACAGAAGTGATTTTACACTCAATGGAATTAGGTCGACCTAACCAAACCTAAACTGACCTGACCTAACCTAACCTAACCTTACTTTACTTAACCTAACCTAACCTAACCTAATAACAATAAAATAAAAACAATCTATTTGTGCCGATTGTAGTCGTTCTCGAGGAGATTTGAAATATAGATTTTGATTGTTGAAACATTATAAAACAATCGAATTATACACATTTTACGATAGAATTATATAAAATTTCAAACTCGCATATCTCCGTTACTGTTGAAGAAACAGAAGTGATTTTACAGTCAATGGAATTAGGTCGACCTAACCTAACCTAAACTGACCTGACCTAACCTAATCTAACCTAACTTTACTTAACAAAACCTAACCTAACCTAATAACAATAAAATAAAAACAATCTTTTTGTGACCGATTGTAGTCGTTCTCGAGGAGATTTGAAATATAGATTTTGATTGTTGAAACATTATAAAACAATCGAATTCCACACATTTTACAATATAATTATATAAAATTTCAAACTCGCATATCTCCGTTACTATTGAAGATACAAAAGTGATTTTGCACTCAATGGAATCAGGTCGACGCTCTCTATTGGCTCATGGGGAAAAATGTAATCCATGTGTAATATTCATGCTTAGTTACCATGGAAACTCTCATAACAATAAATTAAACAATCTATTTAGACGCTATTGTAGTCGTTGTCGAGGAGATTTGAAATATAGATTTTGATTGTTGAAACATTATAAAACAATCGAATTATACACATTTTACGATAGAATTATATAAAATTTCAAACTCGCATATTTCCGTTACTGTTGAAGATACAGAAGTGATTTTACAGTCAATGGAATTAGGTCGACCTAACCTAACCTAAACTGACCTGACCTAACCTAATCTAACCTAACTTTACTTAACAAAACCTAACCTAACCTAATAACAATAAAATAAAAACAATCTTTTTGTGACCGATTGTAGTCGTTCTCGAGGAGATTTGAAATATAGATTTTGATTGTTGAAACATTATAAAACAATCGAATTCCACACATTTTACAATATAATTATATAAAATTTCAAACTCGCATATCTCCGTTACTATTGAAGATACAGAATTGATTTTGCACTCAATGGAATCAGGTCGACGCTCTCTATTGGCTCATGGGGAAAAATGTAATCCATGTGTAATATTCATGCTTAGTTACCATGGAAACTCTCGTAACAATAAATTAAACAATCTATTTAGACGCTATTGTAGTCGTTGTCGAGGAGATTTGAAATATAGATTTTGATTGTTGAAACATTATAAAACAATCGAATTATACACATTTTATGATAGAATTATATAAAATTTGAAACTCGCATATCTCCGTTACTATTGAAGATACAGAAGTGATTTTGCACTCAATCGAATCAGGTCGACGCTCTCTATTGGCTCATGGGGAAAAATGTAATCCATGTGTAATATTCATGCTTAGTTACCATGGAAACTCTCATAACATTAAATTAAACAATCTATTTAGACGCTATTGTAGTCGTTGTCGAGGAGATTTCATATATAGATTTTGATTGTTGAAACAATATAAAACAATCGAATTATACACATTTTACGATAGAATTATATAAAATTTCAAACTCGCATATCTCCGTTACTGTTGAAGATACAGAAGTGATTTTACACTCAATGGAATTAGGTCGACCTAACCTAACCTAAACTGACCTGACCTAACCTAATCTAACCTAACTTTACTTAACAAAACCTAACCTAACCTAATAACAATAAAATAAAAACAATCTTTTTGTGACCGATTGTAGTCGTTCTCGAGGAGATTTGAAATATAGATTTTGATTGTTGAAACATTATAAAACAATCGAATTCCACACATTTTACAATATAATTATATAAAATTTCAAACTCGCATATCTCCGTTACTATTGAAGATACAGAATTGATTTTGCACTCAATGGAATCAGGTCGACGCTCTCTATTGGCTCATGGGGAAAAATGTAATCCATGTGTAATATTCATGCTTAGTTACCATGGAAACTCTCGTAACAATAAATTAAACAATCTATTTAGACGCTATTGTAGTCGTTGTCGAGGAGATTTGAAATATAGATTTTGATTGTTGAAACATTATAAAACAATCGAATTATACACATTTTACGATAGAATTATATAAAATTTCAAACTCGCATATCTCCGTTACTGTTGAAGATACAGAAGTGATTTTACACTCAATGGAATTAGGTCGACCTAACCAAACCTAAACTGACCTGACCTAACCTAACCTAACCTTACTTTACTTAACCTAACCTAACCTAACCTAATAACAATAAAATAAAAACAATCTATTTGTGCCGATTGTAGTCGTTCTCGAGGAGATTTGAAATATAGATTTTGATTGTTGAAACATTATAAAACAATCGAATTATACACATTTTACGATAGAATTATATAAAATTTCAAACTCGCATATCTCCGTTACTGTTGAAGATACAGAAGTGATTTTACAGTCAATGGAATTAGGTCGACCTAACCTAACCTAAACTGACCTGACCTAACCTAATCTAACCTAACTTTACTTAACAAAACCTAACCTAACCTAATAACAATAAAATAAAAAACAATCTTTTTGTGACCGATTGTAGTCGATCTCGAGGAGATTTGAAATATAGATTTTGATTGTTGAAACATTATAAAACAATCGAATTCCACACATTTTACAATATAATTATATAAAATTTCAAACTCGCATATCTCCTTTACTATTGAAGATACAGAAGTGATTTTGCACTCAATGGAATCAGGTCGACGCTCTCTATTGGCTCATGGGGAAAAATGTAATCCATGTGTAATATTCATGCTTAGTTACCATGGAAACTCTCGTAACAATAAATTAAACAATCTATTCAGACGCTATTGTAGTCGTTGTCGAGGAGATTTGAAATATAGATTTTGATTGTTGAAACATAAAACAATCGAATTATACACATTTTACGATAGAATTATATAAAATTTCAAACTCGCATATCTCCGTTACTGTTGAAGATACAGAAGTGATTTTACACTCAATGGAATTAGGTCGACCTAACCAAACCTAAACTGACCTGACCTAACCTAACCTAACCTTACTTTACTTAACCTAACCTAACCTAACCTAATAACAATAAAATAAAAACAATCTATTTGTGCCGATTGTAGTCGTTCTCGAGGAGATTTGAAATATAGATTTTGATTGTTGAAACATTATAAAACAATCGAATTATACACATTTTACGATAGAATTATATAAAATTTCAAACTCGCATATCTCCGTTACTGTTGAAGAAACAGAAGTGATTTTACAGTCAATGGAATTAGGTCGACCTAACCTAACCTAAACTGACCTGACCTAACCTAATCTAACCTAACTTTACTTAACAAAACCTAACCTAACCTAATAACAATAAAATAAAAAACAATCTTTTTGTGACCGATTGTAGTCGTTCTCGAGGAGATTTGAAATATAGATTTTGATTGTTGAAACATTATAAAACAATCGAATTCCACACATTTTACAATATAATTATATAAAATTTCAAACTCGCATATCTCCTTTACTATTGAAGATACAGAAGTGATTTTGCACTCAATGGAATCAGGTCGACGCTCTCTATTGGCTCATGGGGAAAAATGTAATCCATGTGTAATATTCATGCTTAGTTACCATGGAAACTCTCATAACATTAAATTAAACAATCTATTTAGACGCTATTGTAGTCGTTGTCGAGGAGATTTGAAATATAGATTTTGATTGTTGAAACATTATAAAACAATCGAATTATACACATTTTATGATAGAATTATATAAAATTTGAAACTCGCATATCTCCGTTACTATTGAAGATACAGAAGTGATTTTGCACTCAATGGAATCAGGTCGACGCTCTCTATTGGCTCATGGGGAAAAATGTAATCCATGTGTAATATTCATGCTTAGTTACCATGGAAACTCTCATAACATTAAATTAAACAATCTATTTAGACGCTATTGTAGTCGTTGTCGAGGAGATTTGAAATATAGATTTTGATTGTTGAAACATTATAAAACAATCGAATTATACACATTTTACGATAGAATTATATAAAATTTCAAACTCGCATATCTCCGTTACTGTTGAAGATACAGAAGTGATTTTACACTCAATGGAATTAGGTCGACCTAACCTAACCTAAACTGACCTGACCTAACCTAATCTAACCTAACTTTACTTAACAAAACCTAACCTAACCTAATAACAATAAAATAAAAACAATCTTTTTGTGACCGATTGTAGTCGTTCTCGAGGAGATTTGAAATATAGATTTTGATTGTTGAAACATTATAAAACAATCGAATTCCACACATTTTACAATATAATTATATAAAATTTCAAACTCGCATATCTCCGTTACTATTGAAGATACAGAATTGATTTTGCACTCAATGGAATCAGGTCGACGCTCTCTATTGGCTCATGGGGAAAAATGTAATCCATGTGTAATATTCATGCTTAGTTACCATGGAAACTCTCGTAACAATAAATTAAACAATCTATTTAGACGCTATTGTAGTCGTTGTCGAGGAGATTTGAAATATAGATTTTGATTGTTGAAACATTATAAAACAATCGAATTATACACATTTTACGATAGAATTATATAAAATTTCAAACTCGCATATCTCCGTTACTGTTGAAGATACAGAAGTGATTTTACACTCAATGGAATTAGGTCGACCTAACCAAACCTAAACTGACCTGACCTAACCTAACCTAACCTTACTTTACTTAACCTAACCTAACCTAACCTAATAACAATAAAATAAAAACAATCTATTTGTGCCGATTGTAGTCGTTCTCGAGGAGATTTGAAATATAGATTTTGATTGTTGAAACATTATAAAACAATCGAATTATACACATTTTACGATAGAATTATATAAAATTTCAAACTCGCATATCTCCGTTACTGTTGAAGATACAGAAGTGATTTTACAGTCAATGGAATTAGGTCGACCTAACCTAACCTAAACTGACCTGACCTAACCTAATCTAACCTAACTTTACTTAACAAAACCTAACCTAACCTAATAACAATAAAATAAAAAACAATCTTTTTGTGACCGATTGTAGTCGTTCTCGAGGAGATTTGAAATATAGATTTTGATTGTTGAAACATTATAAAACAATTGAATTCCACACATTTTACAATATAATTATATAAAATTTCAAACTCGCATATCTCCTTTACTATTGAAGATACAGAAGTGATTTTGCACTTAATGGAATCAGGTCGACGCTCTCTATTGGCTCATGGGGAAAAATGTAATCCATGTGTAATATTCATGCTTAGTTACCATGGAAACTCTCGTAACAATAAATTAAACAATCTATTTAGACGCTATTGTAGTCGTTGTCGAGGAGATTTGAAATATAGATTTTGATTGTTGAAACATTATAAAACAATCGAATTATACACATTTTACGATAGAATTATATAAAATTTCAAACTCGCATATCTCCGTTACTGTTGAAGATACAGAAGTGATTTTACACTCAATGGAATTAGGTCGACCTAACCAAACCTAAACTGACCTGACCTAACCTAACCTAACCTTACTTTACTTAACCTAACCTAACCTAACCTAATAACAATAAAATAAAAACAATCTATTTGTGCCGATTGTAGTCGTTCTCGAGGAGATTTGAAATATAGATTTTGATTGTTGAAACATTATAAAACAATCGAATTATACACATTTTACAATAGAATTATATAAAATTTCAAACTCGCATATCTCCGTTACTGTTGAAGATACAGAAGTGATTTTACAGTCAATGGAATTAGGTCGACCTAACCTAACCTAAACTGACCTGACCTAACCTAATCTAACCTAACTTTACTTAACAAAACCTAACCTAAACTAATAACAATAAAATAAAAACAATCTTTTTGTGACCGATTGTAGTCGTTCTCGAGGAGATTTGAAATATAGATTTTGATTGTTGAAACATTATAAAACAATCGAATTCCACACATTGTACAATATAATTATATAAAATTTCAAACTCGCATATCTCCTTTACTATTGAAGATACAGAAGTGATTTTGCACTTAATGGAATCTGGTCGACGCTCTCTATTGGCTCATGGGGAAAAATGTAATCCATGTGTAATATTCATGCTTAGTTACCATGGAAACTCTCGTAACAATAAATTAAACAATCTATTTAGACGCTATTGTAGTCGTTGTCGAGGAGATTTGAAATATAGATTTTGATTGTTGAAACATTATAAAACAATCGAATTATACACATTTTACGATAGAATTATATAAAATTTCAAACTCGCATATCTCCGTTACTGTTGAAGATACAGAAGTGATTTTACACTCAATGGAATTAGGTCGACCTAACCTAACCTAAACTGACCTGACCTAACCTAATCTAACCTAACTTTACTTAACAAAACCTAACCTAACCTAATAACAATAAAATAAAAAACAATCTTTTTGTGACCGATTGTAGTCGTTCTCGAGGAGATTTGAAATATAGATTTTGATTGTTGAAACATTATAAAACAATCGAATTCCACACATTTTACAATATAATTATATAAAATTTCAAACTCGCATATCTCCTTTACTATTGAAGATACAGAAGTGATTTTGCACTCAATGGAATCAGGTCGACGCTCTCTATTGGCTCATGGGGAAAAATGTAATCCATGTGTAATATTCATGCTTAGTTACCATGGAAACTCTCGTAACAATAAATTAAACAATCTATTCAGACGCTATTGTAGTCGTTGTCGAGGAGATTTGAAATATAGATTTTGATTGTTGAAACATTATAAAACAATCGAATTATACACATTTTACGATAGAATTATATAAAATTTCAAACTCGCATATCTCCGTTACTGTTGAAGATACAGAAGTGATTTTACACTCAATGGAATTAGGTCGACCTAACCAAACCTAAACTGACCTGACCTAACCTAACCTAACCTTACTTTACTTAACCTAACCTAACCTAACCTAATAACAATAAAATAAAAACAATCTATTTGTGCCGATTGTAGTCGTTCTCGAGGAGATTTGAAATATAGATTTTGATTGTTGAAACATTATAAAACAATCGAATTATACACATTTTACGATAGAATTATATAAAATTTCAAACTCGCATATCTCCGTTACTGTTGAAGAAACAGAAGTGATTTTACAGTCAATGGAATTAGGTCGACCTAACCTAACCTAAACTGACCTGACCTAACCTAATCTAACCTAACTTTACTTAACAAAACCTAACCTAACCTAATAACAATAAAATAAAAAACAATCTTTTTGTGACCGATTGTAGTCGTTCTCGAGGAGATTTGAAATATAGATTTTGATTGTTGAAACATTATAAAACAATCGAATTCCACACATTTTACAATATAATTATATAAAATTTCAAACTCGCATATCTCCTTTACTATTGAAGATACAGAAGTGATTTTGCACTCAATGGAATCAGGTCGACGCTCTCTATTGGCTCATGGGGAAAAATGTAATCCATGTGTAATATTCATGCTTAGTTACCATGGAAACTCTCGTAACAATAAATTAAACAATCTATTTAGACGCTATTGTAGTCGTTGTCGAGGAGATTTGAAATATAGATTTTGATTGTTGAAACATTATAAAACAATCGAATTATACACATTTTACGATAGAATTATATAAAATTTCAAACTCGCATATCTCCGTTACTGTTGAAGATACAGAAGTGATTTTACACTCAATGGAATTAGGTCGACCTAACCAAACCTAAACTGACCTGACCTAACCTAACCTAACCTTACTTTACTTAACCTAACCTAACCTAACCTAATAACAATAAAATAAAAACAATCTATTTGTGCCGATTGTAGTCGTTCTCGAGGAGATTTGAAATATAGATTTTGATTGTTGAAACATTATAAAACAATCGAATTATACACATTTTACAATAGAATTATATAAAATTTCAAACTCGCATATCTCCGTTACTGTTGAAGATACAGAAGTGATTTTACAGTCAATGGAATTAGGTCGACCTAACCTAACCTAAACTGACCTGACCTAACCTAATCTAACCTAACTTTACTTAACAAAACCTAACCTAAACTAATAACAATAAAATAAAAACAATCTTTTTGTGACCGATTGTAGTCGTTCTCGAGGAGATTTGAAATATAGATTTTGATTGTTGAAACATTATAAAACAATCGAATTCCACACATTTTACAATATAATTATATAAAATTTCAAACTCGCATATCTCCTTTACTATTGAAGATACAGAAGTGATTTTGCACTTAATGGAATCAGGTCGACGCTCTCTATTGGCTCATGGGGAAAAATGTAATCCATGTGTAATATTCATGCTTAGTTACCATGGAAACTCTCGTAACAATAAATTAAACAATCTATTTAGACGCTATTGTAGTCGTTGTCGAGGAGATTTGAAATATAGATTTTGATTGTTGAAACATTATAAAACAATCGAATTATACACATTTTATGATAGAATTATATAAAATTTGAAACTCGCATATCTCCGTTACTATTGAAGATACAGAAGTGATTTTGCACTCAATGGAATCAGGTCGACGCTCTCTATTGGCTCATGGGGAAAAATGTAATCCATGTGTAATATTCATGCTTAGTTACCATGGAAACTCTCATAACATTAAATTAAACAATCTATTTAGACGCTATTGTAGTCGTTGTCGAGGAGATTTGAAATATAGATTTTGATTGTTGAAACATTATAAAACAATCGAATTATACACATTTTACGATAGAATTATATAAAATTTCAAACTCGCATATCTCCGTTACTGTTGAAGATACAGAAGTGATTTTACACTCAATGGAATTAGGTCGACCTAACCTAACCTAAACTGACCTGACCTAACCTAATCTAACCTAACTTTACTTAACAAAACCTAACCTAACCTAATAACAATAAAATAAAAAACAATCTTTTTGTGACCGATTGTAGTCGTTCTCGAGGAGATTTGAAATATAGATTTTGATTGTTGAAACATTATAAAACAATTGAATTCCACACATTTTACAATATAATTATATAAAATTTCAAACTCGCATATCTCCTTTACTATTGAAGATACAGAAGTGATTTTGCACTTAATGGAATCAGGTCGACGCTCTCTATTGGCTCATGGGGAAAAATGTAATCCATGTGTAATATTCATGCTTAGTTACCATGGAAACTCTCGTAACAATAAATTAAACAATCTATTTAGACGCTATTGTAGTCGTTGTCGAGGAGATTTGAAATATAGATTTTGATTGTTGAAACATTATAAAACAATCGAATTATACACATTTTACGATAGAATTATATAAAATTTCAAACTCGCATATCTCCGTTACTGTTGAAGATACAGAAGTGATTTTACACTCAATGGAATTAGGTCGACCTAACCAAACCTAAACTGACCTGACCTAACCTAACCTAACCTTACTTTACTTAACCTAACCTAACCTAACCTAATAACAATAAAATAAAAACAATCTATTTGTGCCGATTGTAGTCGTTCTCGAGGAGATTTGAAATATAGATTTTGATTGTTGAAACATTATAAAACAATCGAATTATACACATTTTACAATAGAATTATATAAAATTTCAAACTCGCATATCTCCGTTACTGTTGAAGATACAGAAGTGATTTTACAGTCAATGGAATTAGGTCGACCTAACCTAACCTAAACTGACCTGACCTAACCTAATCTAACCTAACTTTACTTAACAAAACCTAACCTAAACTAATAACAATAAAATAAAAACAATCTTTTTGTGACCGATTGTAGTCGTTCTCGAGGAGATTTGAAATATAGATTTTGATTGTTGAAACATTATAAAACAATCGAATTCCACACATTGTACAATATAATTATATAAAATTTCAAACTCGCATATCTCCTTTACTATTGAAGATACAGAAGTGATTTTGCACTTAATGGAATCAGGTCGACGCTCTCTATTGGCTCATGGGGAAAAATGTAATCCATGTGTAATATTCATGCTTAGTTACCATGGAAACTCTCGTAACAATAAATTAAACAATCTATTTAGACGCTATTGTAGTCGTTGTCGAGGAGATTTGAAATATAGATTTTGATTGTTGAAACATTATAAAACAATCGAATTATACACATTTTATGATAGAATTATATAAAATTTGAAACTCGCATATCTCCGTTACTATTGAAGATACAGAAGTGATTTTGCACTCAATGGAATCAGGTCGACGCTCTCTATTGGCTCATGGGGAAAAATGTAATCCATGTGTAATATTCATGCTTAGTTACCATGGAAACTCTCATAACATTAAATTAAACAATCTATTTAGACGCTATTGTAGTCGTTGTCGAGGAGATTTCAAATATAGATTTTGATTGTTGAAACATTATAAAACAATCGAATTATACACATTTTACGATAGAATTATATAAAATTTCAAACTCGCATATCTCCGTTACTGTTGAAGATACAGAAGTGATTTTACACTCAATGGAATTAGGTCGACCTAACCTAACCTAAACTGACCTGACCTAACCTAATCTAACCTAACTTTACTTAACAAAACCTAACCTAACCTAATAACAATAAAATAAAAAACAATCTTTTTGTGACCGATTGTAGTCGTTCTCGAGGAGATTTGAAATATAGATTTTGATTGTTGAAACATTATAAAACAATCGAATTCCACACATTTTACAATATAATTATATAAAATTTCAAACTCGCATATCTCCTTTACTATTGAAGATACAGAAGTGATTTTGCACTCAATGGAATCAGGTCGACGCTCTCTATTGGCTCATGGGGAAAAATGTAATCCATGTGTAATATTCATGCTTAGTTACCATGGAAACTCTCGTAACAATAAATTAAACAATCTATTCAGACGCTATTGTAGTCGTTGTCGAGGAGATTTGAAATATAGATTTTGATTGTTGAAACATTATAAAACAATCGAATTATACACATTTTACGATAGAATTATATAAAATTTCAAACTCGCATATCTCCGTTACTGTTGAAGATACAGAAGTGATTTTACACTCAATGGAATTAGGTCGACCTAACCAAACCTAAACTGACCTGACCTAACCTAACCTAACCTTACTTTACTTAACCTAACCTAACCTAACCTAATAACAATAAAATAAAAACAATCTATTTGTGCCGATTGTAGTCGTTCTCGAGGAGATTTGAAATATAGATTTTGATTGTTGAAACATTATAAAACAATCGAATTATACACATTTTACGATAGAATTATATAAAATTTCAAACTCGCATATCTCCGTTACTGTTGAAGAAACAGAAGTGATTTTACAGTCAATGGAATTAGGTCGACCTAACCTAACCTAAACTGACCTGACCTAACCTAATCTAACCTAACTTTACTTAACAAAACCTAACCTAACCTAATAACAATAAAATAAAAAACAATCTTTTTGTGACCGATTGTAGTCGTTCTCGAGGAGATTTGAAATATAGATTTTGATTGTTGAAACATTATAAAACAATCGAATTCCACACATTTTACAATATAATTATATAAAATTTCAAACTCGCATATCTCCTTTACTATTGAAGATACAGAAGTGATTTTGCACTCAATGGAATCAGGTCGACGCTCTCTATTGGCTCATGGGGAAAAATGTAATCCATGTGTAATATTCATGCTTAGTTACCATGGAAACTCTCGTAACAATAAATTAAACAATCTATTTAGACGCTATTGTAGTCGTTGTCGAGGAGATTTGAAATATAGATTTTGATTGTTGAAACATTATAAAACAATCGAATTATACACATTTTACGATAGAATTATATAAAATTTCAAACTCGCATATCTCCGTTACTGTTGAAGATACAGAAGTGATTTTACACTCAATGGAATTAGGTCGACCTAACCAAACCTAAACTGACCTGACCTAACCTAACCTAACCTTACTTTACTTAACCTAACCTAACCTAACCTAATAACAATAAAATAAAAACAATCTATTTGTGCCGATTGTAGTCGTTCTCGAGGAGATTTGAAATATAGATTTTGATTGTTGAAACATTATAAAACAATCGAATTATACACATTTTACAATAGAATTATATAAAATTTCAAACTCGCATATCTCCGTTACTGTTGAAGATACAGAAGTGATTTTACAGTCAATGGAATTAGGTCGACCTAACCTAACCTAAACTGACCTGACCTAACCTAATCTAACCTAACTTTACTTAACAAAACCTAACCTAAACTAATAACAATAAAATAAAAACAATCTTTTTGTGACCGATTGTAGTCGTTCTCGAGGAGATTTGAAATATAGATTTTGATTGTTGAAACATTATAAAACAATCGAATTCCACACATTTTACAATATAATTATATAAAATTTCAAACTCGCATATCTCCTTTACTATTGAAGATACAGAAGTGATTTTGCACTTAATGGAATCAGGTCGACGCTCTCTATTGGCTCATGGGGAAAAATGTAATCCATGTGTAATATTCATGCTTAGTTACCATGGAAACTCTCGTAACAATAAATTAAACAATCTATTTAGACGCTATTGTAGTCGTTGTCGAGGAGATTTGAAATATAGATTTTGATTGTTGAAACATTATAAAACAATCGAATTATACACATTTTATGATAGAATTATATAAAATTTGAAACTCGCATATCTCCGTTACTATTGAAGATACAGAAGTGATTTTGCACTCAATGGAATCAGGTCGACGCTCTCTATTGGCTCATGGGGAAAAATGTAATCCATGTGTAATATTCATGCTTAGTTACCATGGAAACTCTCATAACATTAAATTAAACAATCTATTTAGACGCTATTGTAGTCGTTGTCGAGGAGATTTGAAATATAGATTTTGATTGTTGAAACATTATAAAACAATCGAATTATACACATTTTACGATAGAATTATATAAAATTTCAAACTCGCATATCTCCGTTACTGTTGAAGATACAGAAGTGATTTTACACTCAATGGAATTAGGTCGACCTAACCTAACCTAAACTGACCTGACCTAACCTAATCTAACCTAACTTTACTTAACAAAACCTAACCTAACCTAATAACAATAAAATAAAAAACAATCTTTTTGTGACCGATTGTAGTCGTTCTCGAGGAGATTTGAAATATAGATTTTGATTGTTGAAACATTATAAAACAATCGAATTCCACACATTTTACAATATAATTATATAAAATTTCAAACTCGCATATCTCCTTTACTATTGAAGATACAGAAGTGATTTTGCACTCAATGGAATCAGGTCGACGCTCTCTATTGGCTCATGGGGAAAAATGTAATCCATGTGTAATATTCATGCTTAGTTACCATGGAAACTCTCGTAACAATAAATTAAACAATCTATTCAGACGCTATTGTAGTCGTTGTCGAGGAGATTTGAAATATAGATTTTGATTGTTGAAACATTATAAAACAATCGAATTATACACATTTTACGATAGAATTATATAAAATTTCAAACTCGCATATCTCCGTTACTGTTGAAGATACAGAAGTGATTTTACACTCAATGGAATTAGGTCGACCTAACCAAACCTAAACTGACCTGACCTAACCTAACCTAACCTTACTTTACTTAACCTAACCTAACCTAACCTAATAACAATAAAGTAAAAACAATCTATTTGTGCCGATTGTAGTCGTTCTCGAGGAGATTTGAAATATAGATTTTGATTGTTGAAACATTATAAAACAATCGAATTATACACATTTTACGATAGAATTATATAAAATTTCAAACTCGCATATCTCCGTTACTGTTGAAGAAACAGAAGTGATTTTACAGTCAATGGAATTAGGTCGACCTAACCTAACCTAAACTGACCTGACCTAACCTAATCTAACCTAACTTTACTTAACAAAACCTAACCTAACCTAATAACAATAAAATAAAAAACAATCTTTTTGTGACCGATTGTAGTCGTTCTCGAGGAGATTTGAAATATAGATTTTGATTGTTGAAACATTATAAAACAATCGAATTCCACACATTTTACAATATAATTATATAAAATTTCAAACTCGCATATCTCCTTTACTATTGAAGATACAGAAGTGATTTTGCACTCAATGGAATCAGGTCGACGCTCTCTATTGGCTCATGGGGAAAAATGTAATCCATGTGTAATATTCATGCTTAGTTACCATGGAAACTCTCATAACATTAAATTAAACAATCTATTTAGACGCTATTGTAGTCGTTGTCGAGGAGATTTGAAATATAGATTTTGATTGTTGAAACATTATAAAACAATCGAATTATACACATTTTATGATAGAATTATATAAAATTTGAAACTCGCATATCTCCGTTACTATTGAAGATACAGAAGTGATTTTGCACTCAATGGAATCAGGTCGACGCTCTCTATTGGCTCATGGGGAAAAATGTAATCCATGTGTAATATTCATGCTTAGTTACCATGGAAACTCTCATAACATTAAATTAAACAATCTATTTAGACGCTATTGTAGTCGTTGTCGAGGAGATTTGAAATATAGATTTTGATTGTTGAAACATTATAAAACAATCGAATTATACACATTTTACGATAGAATTATATAAAATTTCAAACTCGCATATCTCCGTTACTGTTGAAGATACAGAAGTGATTTTACACTCAATGGAATTAGGTCGACCTAACCTAACCTAAACTGACCTGACCTAACCTAATCTAACCTAACTTTACTTAACAAAACCTAACCTAACCTAATAACAATAAAATAAAAACAATCTTTTTGTGACCGATTGTAGTCGTTCTCGAGGAGATTTGAAATATAGATTTTGATTGTTGAAACATTATAAAACAATCGAATTCCACACATTTTACAATATAATTATATAAAATTTCAAACTCGCATATCTCCGTTACTATTGAAGATACAGAATTGATTTTGCACTCAATGGAATCAGGTCGACGCTCTCTATTGGCTCATGGGGAAAAATGTAATCCATGTGTAATATTCATGCTTAGTTACCATGGAAACTCTCGTAACAATAAATTAAACAATCTATTTAGACGCTATTGTAGTCGTTGTCGAGGAGATTTGAAATATAGATTTTGATTGTTGAAACATTATAAAACAATCGAATTATACACATTTTACGATAGAATTATATAAAATTTCAAACTCGCATATCTCCGTTACTGTTGAAGATACAGAAGTGATTTTACACTCAATGGAATTAGGTCGACCTAACCAAACCTAAACTGACCTGACCTAACCTAACCTAACCTTACTTTACTTAACCTAACCTAACCTAACCTAATAACAATAAAATAAAAACAATCTATTTGTGCCGATTGTAGTCGTTCTCGAGGAGATTTGAAATATAGATTTTGATTGTTGAAACATTATAAAACAATCGAATTATACACATTTTACGATAGAATTATATAAAATTTCAAACTCGCATATCTCCGTTACTGTTGAAGATACAGAAGTGATTTTACAGTCAATGGAATTAGGTCGACCTAACCTAACCTAAACTGACTTGACCTAACCTAATCTAACCTAACTTTACTTAACAAAACCTAACCTAACCTAATAACAATAAAATAAAAAACAATCTTTTTGTGACCGATTGTAGTCGTTCTCGAGGAGATTTGAAATATAGATTTTGAGTGTTGAAACATTATAAAACAATTGAATTCCACACATTTTACAATATAATTATATAAAATTTCAAACTCGCATATCTCCTTTACTATTGAAGATACAGAAGTGATTTTGCACTTAATGGAATCAGGTCGACGCTCTCTATTGGCTCATGGGGAAAAATGTAATCCATGTGTAATATTCATGCTTAGTTACCATGGAAACTCTCGTAACAATAAATTAAACAATCTATTTAGACGCTATTGTAGTCGTTGTCGAGGAGATTTGAAATATAGATTTTGATTGTTGAAACATTATAAAACAATCGAATTATACACATTTTACGATAGAATTATATAAAATTTCAAACTCGCATATCTCCGTTACTGTTGAAGATACAGAAGTGATTTTACACTCAATGGAATTAGGTCGACCTAACCAAACCTAAACTGACCTGACCTAACCTAACCTAACCTTACTTTACTTAACCTAACCTAACCTAACCTAATAACAATAAAATAAAAACAATCTATTTGTGCCGATTGTAGTCGTTCTCGAGGAGATTTGAAATATAGATTTTGATTGTTGAAACATTATAAAACAATCGAATTATACACATTTTACAATAGAATTATATAAAATTTCAAACTCGCATATCTCCGTTACTGTTGAAGATACAGAAGTGATTTTACAGTCAATGGAATTAGGTCGACCTAACCTAACCTAAACTGACCTGACCTAACCTAATCTAACCTAACTTTACTTAACAAAACCTAACCTAAACTAATAACAATAAAATAAAAACAATCTTTTTGTGACCGATTGTAGTCGTTCTCGAGGAGATTTGAAATATAGATTTTGATTGTTGAAACATTATAAAACAATCGAATTCCACACATTGTACAATATAATTATATAAAATTTCAAACTCGCATATCTCCTTTACTATTGAAGATACAGAAGTGATTTTGCACTTAATGGAATCAGGTCGACGCTCTCTATTGGCTCATGGGGAAAAATGTAATCCATGTGTAATATTCATGCTTAGTTACCATGGAAACTCTCGTAACAATAAATTAAACAATCTATTTAGACGCTATTGTAGTCGTTGTCGAGGAGATTTGAAATATAGATTTTGATTGTTGAAACATTATAAAACAATCGAATTATACACATTTTATGATAGAATTATATAAAATTTGAAACTCGCATATCTCCTTTACTATTGAAGATACAGAAGTGATTTTGCACTTAATGGAATCAGGTCGACGCTCTCTATTGGCTCATGGGGAAAAATGTAATCCATGTGTAATATTCATGCTTAGTTACCATGGAAACTCTCGTAACAATAAATTAAACAATCTATTCAGACGCTATTGTAGTCGTTGTCGAGGAGATTTGAAATATAGATTTTGATTGTTGAAACATTATAAAACAATCGAATTATACACATTTTACGATAGAATTATATAAAATTTCAAACTCGCATATCTCCGTTACTGTTGAAGATACAGAAGTGATTTTACACTCAATGGAATTAGGTCGACCTAACCTAACCTAAACTGACCTGACCTAACCTAATCTAACCTAACTTTACTTAACAAAACCTAACCTAACCTAATAACAATAAAATAAAAACAATCTTTTTGTGACCGATTGTAGTCGTTCTCGAGGAGATTTGAAATATAGATTTTGATTGTTGAAACATTATAAAACAATCGAATTCCACACATTTTACAATATAATTATATAAAATTTCAAACTCGCATATCTCCGTTACTATTGAAGATACAGAATTGATTTTGCACTCAATGGAATCAGGTCGACGCTCTCTATTGGCTCATGGGGAAAAATGTAATCCATGTGTAATATTCATGCTTAGTTACCATGGAAACTCTCGTAACAATAAATTAAACAATCTATTTAGACGCTATTGTAGTCGTTGTCGAGGAGATTTGAAATATAGATTTTGATTGTTGAAACATTATAAAACAATCGAATTATACACATTTTACGATAGAATTATATAAAATTTCAAACTCGCATATCTCCGTTACTGTTGAAGATACAGAAGTGATTTTACACTCAATGGAATTAGGTCGACCTAACCAAACCTAAACTGACCTGACCTAACCTAACCTAACCTTACTTTACTTAACCTAACCTAACCTAACCTAATAACAATAAAATAAAAACAATCTATTTGTGCCGATTGTAGTCGTTCTCGAGGAGATTTGAAATATAGATTTTGATTGTTGAAACATTATAAAACAATCGAATTATACACATTTTACGATAGAATTATATAAAATTTCAAACTCGCATATCTCCGTTACTGTTGAAGATACAGAAGTGATTTTACAGTCAATGGAATTAGGTCGACCTAACCTAACCTAAACTGACTTGACCTAACCTAATCTAACCTAACTTTACTTAACAAAACCTAACCTAACCTAATAACAATAAAATAAAAAACAATCTTTTTGTGACCGATTGTAGTCGTTCTCGAGGAGATTTGAAATATAGATTTTGAGTGTTGAAACATTATAAAACAATTGAATTCCACACATTTTACAATATAATTATATAAAATTTCAAACTCGCATATCTCCTTTACTATTGAAGATACAGAAGTGATTTTGCACTTAATGGAATCAGGTCGACGCTCTCTATTGGCTCATGGGGAAAAATGTAATCCATGTGTAATATTCATGCTTAGTTACCATGGAAACTCTCGTAACAATAAATTAAACAATCTATTTAGACGCTATTGTAGTCGTTGTCGAGGAGATTTGAAATATAGATTTTGATTGTTGAAACATTATAAAACAATCGAATTATACACATTTTACGATAGAATTATATAAAATTTCAAACTCGCATATCTCCGTTACTGTTGAAGATACAGAAGTGATTTTACACTCAATGGAATTAGGTCGACCTAACCAAACCTAAACTGACCTGACCTAACCTAACCTAACCTTACTTTACTTAACCTAACCTAACCTAACCTAATAACAATAAAATAAAAACAATCTATTTGTGCCGATTGTAGTCGTTCTCGAGGAGATTTGAAATATAGATTTTGATTGTTGAAACATTATAAAACAATCGAATTATACACATTTTACAATAGAATTATATAAAATTTCAAACTCGCATATCTCCGTTACTGTTGAAGATACAGAAGTGATTTTACAGTCAATGGAATTAGGTCGACCTAACCTAACCTAAACTGACCTGACCTAACCTAATCTAACCTAACTTTACTTAACAAAACCTAACCTAAACTAATAACAATAAAATAAAAACAATCTTTTTGTGACCGATTGTAGTCGTTCTCGAGGAGATTTGAAATATAGATTTTGATTGTTGAAACATTATAAAACAATCGAATTCCACACATTGTACAATATAATTATATAAAATTTCAAACTCGCATATCTCCTTTACTATTGAAGATACAGAAGTGATTTTGCACTTAATGGAATCAGGTCGACGCTCTCTATTGGCTCATGGGGAAAAATGTAATCCATGTGTAATATTCATGCTTAGTTACCATGGAAACTCTCGTAACAATAAATTAAACAATCTATTTAGACGCTATTGTAGTCGTTGTCGAGGAGATTTGAAATATAGATTTTGATTGTTGAAACATTATAAAACAATCGAATTATACACATTTTATGATAGAATTATATAAAATTTGAAACTCGCATATCTCCTTTACTATTGAAGATACAGAAGTGATTTTGCACTTAATGGAATCAGGTCGACGCTCTCTATTGGCTCATGGGGAAAAATGTAATCCATGTGTAATATTCATGCTTAGTTACCATGGAAACTCTCGTAACAATAAATTAAACAATCTATTCAGACGCTATTGTAGTCGTTGTCGAGGAGATTTGAAATATAGATTTTGATTGTTGAAACATTATAAAACAATCGAATTATACACATTTTACGATAGAATTATATAAAATTTCAAACTCGCATATCTCCGTTACTGTTGAAGATACAGAAGTGATTTTACACTCAATGGAATTAGGTCGACCTAACCAAACCTAAACTGACCTGACCTAACCTAACCTAACCTTACTTTACTTAACCTAACCTAACCTAACCTAATAACAATAAAATAAAAACAATCTATTTGTGCCGATTGTAGTCGTTCTCGAGGAGATTTGAAATATAGATTTTGATTGTTGAAACATTATAAAACAATCGAATTATACACATTTTACGATAGAATTATATAAAATTTCAAACTCGCATATCTCCGTTACTGTTGAAGAAACAGAAGTGATTTTACAGTCAATGGAATTAGGTCGACCTAACCTAACCTAAACTGACCTGACCTAACCTAATCTAACCTAACTTTAATTAACAAAACCTAACCTAACCTAATAACAATAAAATAAAAAACAATCTTTTTGTGACCGATTGTAGTCGTTCTCGAGGAGATTTGAAATATAGATTTTGATTGTTGAAACATTATAAAACAATCGAATTCCACACATTTTACAATATAATTATATAAAATTTCAAACTCGCATATCTCCTTTACTATTGAAGATACAGAAGTGATTTTGCACTCAATGGAATCAGGTCGACGCTCTCTATTGGCTCATGGGGAAAAATGTAATCCATGTGTAATATTCATGCTTAGTTACCACGGAAACTCTCGTAACAATAAATTAAACAATCTATTTAGACGCTATTGTAGTCGTTGTCGAGGAGATTTGAAATATAGATTTTGATTGTTGAAACATTATAAAACAATCGAATTATACACATTTTACGATAGAATTATATAAAATTTCAAACTCGCATATCTCCGTTACTGTTGAAGATACAGAAGTGATTTTACACTCAATGGAATTAGGTCGACCTAACCAAACCTAAACTGACCTGACCTAACCTAACCTAACCTTACTTTACTTAACCTAACCTAACCTAACCTAATAACAATAAAATAAAAACAATCTATTTGTGCCTATTGTAGTCGTTCTCGAGGAGATTTGAAATATAGATTTTGATTGTTGAAACATTATAAAACAATCGAATTATACACATTTTACAATAGAATTATATAAAATTTCAAACTCGCATATCTCCGTTACTGTTGAAGATACAGAAGTGATTTTACAGTCAATGGAATTAGGTCGACCTAACCTAACCTAAACTGACCTGACCTAACCTAATCTAACCTAACTTTACTTAACAAAACCTAACCTAACCTAATAACAATAAAATAAAAACAATCTTTTTGTGACCGATTGTAGTCGTTCTCGAGGAGATTTGAAATATAGATTTTGATTGTTGAAACATTATAAAACAATCGAATTCCACACATTTTACAATATAATTATATAAAATTTCAAACTCGCATATCTCCGTTACTATTGAAGATACAGAATTGATTTTGCACTCAATGGAATCAGGTCGACGCTCTCTATTGGCTCATGGGGAAAAATGTAATCCATGTGTAATATTCATGCTTAGTTACCATGGAAACTCTCATAACATTAAATTAAACAATCTATTTAGACGCTATTGTAATCGTTGTCGAGGAGATTTGAAATATAGATTTTGATTGTTGAAACATTATAAAACAATCGAATTATACACATTTTATGATAGAATTATATAAAATTTGAAACTCGCATATCTCCGTTACTATTGAAGATACAGAAGTGATTTTGCACTCAATGGAATCAGGTCGACGCTCTCTATTGGCTCATGGGGAAAAATGTAATCCATGTGTAATATTCATGCTTAGTTACCATGGAAACTCTCGTAACAATAAATTAAACAATCTATTTAGACGCTATTGTAGTCGTTGTCGAGGAGATTTGAAATATAGATTTTGATTGTTGAAACATTATAAAACAATCGAATTATACACATTTTACGATAGAATTATATAAAATTTCAAACTCGCATATCTCCGTTACTGTTGAAGATACAGAAGTGATTTTACACTCAATGGAATTAGGTCGACCTAACCAAACCTAAACTGACCTGACCTAACCTAACCTAACCTTATTTTACTTAACCTAACCTAACCTAACCTAATAACAATAAAATAAAAACAATCTATTTGTGCCGATTGTAGTCGTTCTCGAGGAGATTTGAAATATAGATTTTGATTGTTGAAACATTATAAAACAATCGAATTATACACATTTTACGATAGAATTATATAAAATTTCAAACTCGCATATCTCCGTTACTGTTGAAGAAACAGAAGTGATTTTACAGTCAATGGAATTAGGTCGACCTAACCTAACCTAAACTGACCTGACCTAACCTAATCTAACCTAACTTTACTTAACAAAACCTAACCTAACCTAATAACAATAAAATAAAAAACAATCTTTTTGTGACCGATTGTAGTCGTTCTCGAGGAGATTTGAAATATAGATTTTGATTGTTGAAACATTATAAAACAATCGAATTCCACACATTTTACAATATAATTATATAAAATTTCAAACTCGCATATCTCCTTTACTATTGAAGATACAGAAGTGATTTTGCACTCAATGGAATCAGGTCGACGCTCTCTATTGGCTCATGGGGAAAAATGTAATCCATGTGTAATATTCATGCTTAGTTACCATGGAAACTCTCGTAACAATAAATTAAACAATCTATTTAGACGCTATTGTAGTCGTTGTCGAGGAGATTTGAAATATAGATTTTGATTGTTGAAACATTATAAAACAATCGAATTATACACATTTTACGATAGAATTATATAAAATTTCAAACTCGCATATCTCCGTTACTGTTGAAGATACAGAAGTGATTTTACAGTCAATGGAATTAGGTCGACCTAACCTAACCTAAACTGACCTGACCTAACCTAATCTAACCTAACTTTACTTAACAAAACCTAACCTAACCTAATAACAATAAAATAAAAACAATCTATTTGTGCCCGATTGTAGTCGTTCTCGAGGAGATTTGAAATATAGATTTTGATTTTTGAAACATTATAAAACAATCTAATTATACACATTTTATGATAGAATTATATAAAATTTCAAACTCGAATATCTCCGTTAATGTTGAAGATACAGAAGTGATTTTACACTCAATGGAATTAGGTCGAACTAACCAAACCTAAACTGACCTGACCTAACCTAACCTAACCTTACTTTACTTAACCTAACCTAACCTAACCTAATAACAATAAAGTAAAAACAATCTATTTGTGCCGATTGTAGTCGTTCTCGAGGAGATTTGAAATATAGATTTTGATTGTTGAAACATTATAAAACAATCGAATTATACACATTTTACGATAGAATTATATAAAATTTCAAACTCGCATATCTCCGTTACTGTTGAAGAAACAGAAGTGATTTTACAGTCAATGGAATTAGGTCGACCTAACCTAACCTAAACTGACCTGACCTAACCTAATCTAACCTAACTTTACTTAACAAAACCTAACCTAACCTAATAACAATAAAATAAAAAACAATCTTTTTGTGACCGATTGTAGTCGTTCTCGAGGAGATTTGAAATATAGATTTTGATTGTTGAAACATTATAAAACAATCGAATTCCACACATTTTACAATATAATTATATAAAATTTCAAACTCGCATATCTCCTTTACTATTGAAGATACAGAAGTGATTTTGCACTCAATGGAATCAGGTCGACGCTCTCTATTGGCTCATGGGGAAAAATGTAATCCATGTGTAATATTCATGCTTAGTTACCATGGAAACTCTCATAACATTAAATTAAACAATCTATTTAGACGCTATTGTAGTCGTTGTCGAGGAGATTTGAAATATAGATTTTGATTGTTGAAACATTATAAAACAATCGAATTATACACATTTTATGATAGAATTATATAAAATTTGAAACTCGCATATCTCCGTTACTATTGAAGATACAGAAGTGATTTTGCACTCAATGGAATCAGGTCGACGCTCTCTATTGGCTCATGGGGAAAAATGTAATCCATGTGTAATATTCATGCTTAGTTACCATGGAAACTCTCATAACATTAAATTAAACAATCTATTTAGACGCTATTGTAGTCGTTGTCGAGGAGATTTGAAATATAGATTTTGATTGTTGAAACATTATAAAACAATCGAATTATACACATTTTACGATAGAATTATATAAAATTTCAAACTCGCATATCTCCGTTACTGTTGAAGATACAGAAGTGATTTTACACTCAATGGAATTAGGTCGACCTAACCTAACCTAAACTGACCTGACCTAACCTAATCTAACCTAACTTTACTTAACAAAACCTAACCTAACCTAATAACAATAAAATAAAAACAATCTTTTTGTGACCGATTGTAGTCGTTCTCGAGGAGATTTGAAATATAGATTTTGATTGTTGAAACATTATAAAACAATCGAATTCCACACATTTTACAATATAATTATATAAAATTTCAAACTCGCATATCTCCGTTACTATTGAAGATACAGAATTGATTTTGCACTCAATGGAATCAGGTCGACGCTCTCTATTGGCTCATGGGGAAAAATGTAATCCATGTGTAATATTCATGCTTAGTTACCATGGAAACTCTCGTAACAATAAATTAAACAATCTATTTAGACGCTATTGTAGTCGTTGTCGAGGAGATTTGAAATATAGATTTTGATTGTTGAAACATTATAAAACAATCGAATTATACACATTTTACGATAGAATTATATAAAATTTCAAACTCGCATATCTCCGTTACTGTTGAAGATACAGAAGTGATTTTACACTCAATGGAATTAGGTCGACCTAACCAAACCTAAACTGACCTGACCTAACCTAACCTAACCTTACTTTACTTAACCTAACCTAACCTAACCTAATAACAATAAAATAAAAACAATCTATTTGTGCCGATTGTAGTCGTTCTCGAGGAGATTTGAAATATAGATTTTGATTGTTGAAACATTATAAAACAATCGAATTATACACATTTTACGATAGAATTATATAAAATTTCAAACTCGCATATCTCCGTTACTGTTGAAGATACAGAAGTGATTTTACAGTCAATGGAATTAGGTCGACCTAACCTAACCTAAACTGACTTGACCTAACCTAATCTAACCTAACTTTACTTAACAAAACCTAACCTAACCTAATAACAATAAAATAAAAAACAATCTTTTTGTGACCGATTGTAGTCGTTCTCGAGGAGATTTGAAATATAGATTTTGAGTGTTGAAACATTATAAAACAATTGAATTCCACACATTTTACAATATAATTATATAAAATTTCAAACTCGCATATCTCCTTTACTATTGAAGATACAGAAGTGATTTTGCACTTAATGGAATCAGGTCGACGCTCTCTATTGGCTCATGGGGAAAAATGTAATCCATGTGTAATATTCATGCTTAGTTACCATGGAAACTCTCGTAACAATAAATTAAACAATCTATTTAGACGCTATTGTAGTCGTTGTCGAGGAGATTTGAAATATAGATTTTGATTGTTGAAACATTATAAAACAATCGAATTATACACATTTTACGATAGAATTATATAAAATTTCAAACTCGCATATCTCCGTTACTGTTGAAGATACAGAAGTGATTTTACACTCAATGGAATTAGGTCGACCTAACCAAACCTAAACTGACCTGACCTAACCTAACCTAACCTTACTTTACTTAACCTAACCTAACCTAACCTAATAACAATAAAATAAAAACAATCTATTTGTGCCGATTGTAGTCGTTCTCGAGGAGATTTGAAATATAGATTTTGATTGTTGAAACATTATAAAACAATCGAATTATACACATTTTACAATAGAATTATATAAAATTTCAAACTCGCATATCTCCGTTACTGTTGAAGATACAGAAGTGATTTTACAGTCAATGGAATTAGGTCGACCTAACCTAACCTAAACTGACCTGACCTAACCTAATCTAACCTAACTTTACTTAACAAAACCTAACCTAAACTAATAACAATAAAATAAAAACAATCTTTTTGTGACCGATTGTAGTCGTTCTCGAGGAGATTTGAAATATAGATTTTGATTGTTGAAACATTATAAAACAATCGAATTCCACACATTGTACAATATAATTATATAAAATTTCAAACTCGCATATCTCCTTTACTATTGAAGATACAGAAGTGATTTTGCACTTAATGGAATCAGGTCGACGCTCTCTATTGGCTCATGGGGAAAAATGTAATCCATGTGTAATATTCATGCTTAGTTACCATGGAAACTCTCGTAACAATAAATTAAACAATCTATTTAGACGCTATTGTAGTCGTTGTCGAGGAGATTTGAAATATAGATTTTGATTGTTGAAACATTATAAAACAATCGAATTATACACATTTTATGATAGAATTATATAAAATTTGAAACTCGCATATCTCCTTTACTATTGAAGATACAGAAGTGATTTTGCACTTAATGGAATCAGGTCGACGCTCTCTATTGGCTCATGGGGAAAAATGTAATCCATGTGTAATATTCATGCTTAGTTACCATGGAAACTCTCGTAACAATAAATTAAACAATCTATTCAGACGCTATTGTAGTCGTTGTCGAGGAGATTTGAAATATAGATTTTGATTGTTGAAACATTATAAAACAATCGAATTATACACATTTTACGATAGAATTATATAAAATTTCAAACTCGCATATCTCCGTTACTGTTGAAGATACAGAAGTGATTTTACACTCAATGGAATTAGGTCGACCTAACCAAACCTAAACTGACCTGACCTAACCTAACCTAACCTTACTTTACTTAACCTAACCTAACCTAACCTAATAACAATAAAATAAAAACAATCTATTTGTGCCGATTGTAGTCGTTCTCGAGGAGATTTGAAATATAGATTTTGATTGTTGAAACATTATAAAACAATCGAATTATACACATTTTACGATAGAATTATATAAAATTTCAAACTCGCATATCTCCGTTACTGTTGAAGAAACAGAAGTGATTTTACAGTCAATGGAATTAGGTCGACCTAACCTAACCTAAACTGACCTGACCTAACCTAATCTAACCTAACTTTAATTAACAAAACCTAACCTAACCTAATAACAATAAAATAAAAAACAATCTTTTTGTGACCGATTGTAGTCGTTCTCGAGGAGATTTGAAATATAGATTTTGATTGTTGAAACATTATAAAACAATCGAATTCCACACATTTTACAATATAATTATATAAAATTTCAAACTCGCATATCTCCTTTACTATTGAAGATACAGAAGTGATTTTGCACTCAATGGAATCAGGTCGACGCTCTCTATTGGCTCATGGGGAAAAATGTAATCCATGTGTAATATTCATGCTTAGTTACCACGGAAACTCTCGTAACAATAAATTAAACAATCTATTTAGACGCTATTGTAGTCGTTGTCGAGGAGATTTGAAATATAGATTTTGATTGTTGAAACATTATAAAACAATCGAATTATACACATTTTACGATAGAATTATATAAAATTTCAAACTCGCATATCTCCGTTACTGTTGAAGATACAGAAGTGATTTTACACTCAATGGAATTAGGTCGACCTAACCAAACCTAAACTGACCTGACCTAACCTAACCTAACCTTACTTTACTTAACCTAACCTAACCTAACCTAATAACAATAAAATAAAAACAATCTATTTGTGCCTATTGTAGTCGTTCTCGAGGAGATTTGAAATATAGATTTTGATTGTTGAAACATTATAAAACAATCGAATTATACACATTTTACAATAGAATTATATAAAATTTCAAACTCGCATATCTCCGTTACTGTTGAAGATACAGAAGTGATTTTACAGTCAATGGAATTAGGTCGACCTAACCTAACCTAAACTGACCTGACCTAACCTAATCTAACCTAACTTTACTTAACAAAACCTAACCTAACCTAATAACAATAAAATAAAAACAATCTTTTTGTGACCGATTGTAGTCGTTCTCGAGGAGATTTGAAATATAGATTTTGATTGTTGAAACATTATAAAACAATCGAATTCCACACATTTTACAATATAATTATATAAAATTTCAAACTCGCATATCTCCGTTACTATTGAAGATACAGAATTGATTTTGCACTCAATGGAATCAGGTCGACGCTCTCTATTGGCTCATGGGGAAAAATGTAATCCATGTGTAATATTCATGCTTAGTTACCATGGAAACTCTCATAACATTAAATTAAACAATCTATTTAGACGCTATTGTAATCGTTGTCGAGGAGATTTGAAATATAGATTTTGATTGTTGAAACATTATAAAACAATCGAATTATACACATTTTATGATAGAATTATATAAAATTTGAAACTCGCATATCTCCGTTACTATTGAAGATACAGAAGTGATTTTGCACTCAATGGAATCAGGTCGACGCTCTCTATTGGCTCATGGGGAAAAATGTAATCCATGTGTAATATTCATGCTTAGTTACCATGGAAACTCTCGTAACAATAAATTAAACAATCTATTTAGACGCTATTGTAGTCGTTGTCGAGGAGATTTGAAATATAGATTTTGATTGTTGAAACATTATAAAACAATCGAATTATACACATTTTACGATAGAATTATATAAAATTTCAAACTCGCATATCTCCGTTACTGTTGAAGATACAGAAGTGATTTTACACTCAATGGAATTAGGTCGACCTAACCAAACCTAAACTGACCTGACCTAACCTAACCTAACCTTATTTTACTTAACCTAACCTAACCTAACCTAATAACAATAAAATAAAAACAATCTATTTGTGCCGATTGTAGTCGTTCTCGAGGAGATTTGAAATATAGATTTTGATTGTTGAAACATTATAAAACAATCGAATTATACACATTTTACGATAGAATTATATAAAATTTCAAACTCGCATATCTCCGTTACTGTTGAAGAAACAGAAGTGATTTTACAGTCAATGGAATTAGGTCGACCTAACCTAACCTAAACTGACCTGACCTAACCTAATCTAACCTAACTTTACTTAACAAAACCTAACCTAACCTAATAACAATAAAATAAAAAACAATCTTTTTGTGACCGATTGTAGTCGTTCTCGAGGAGATTTGAAATATAGATTTTGATTGTTGAAACATTATAAAACAATCGAATTCCACACATTTTACAATATAATTATATAAAATTTCAAACTCGCATATCTCCTTTACTATTGAAGATACAGAAGTGATTTTGCACTCAATGGAATCAGGTCGACGCTCTCTATTGGCTCATGGGGAAAAATGTAATCCATGTGTAATATTCATGCTTAGTTACCATGGAAACTCTCGTAACAATAAATTAAACAATCTATTTAGACGCTATTGTAGTCGTTGTCGAGGAGATTTGAAATATAGATTTTGATTGTTGAAACATTATAAAACAATCGAATTATACACATTTTACGATAGAATTATATAAAATTTCAAACTCGCATATCTCCGTTACTGTTGAAGATACAGAAGTGATTTTACAGTCAATGGAATTAGGTCGACCTAACCTAACCTAAACTGACCTGACCTAACCTAATCTAACCTAACTTTACTTAACAAAACCTAACCTAACCTAATAACAATAAAATAAAAACAATCTATTTGTGCCCGATTGTAGTCGTTCTCGAGGAGATTTGAAATATAGATTTTGATTTTTGAAACATTATAAAACAATCTAATTATACACATTTTATGATAGAATTATATAAAATTTCAAACTCGAATATCTCCGTTAATGTTGAAGATACAGAAGTGATTTTACACTCAATGGAATTAGGTCGAACTAACCTAACCTAAACTGACCTGACCTAACCTAACCTAACCTAACTTTACTTAACCTAACCTAACCTAACCTAATAACAATAAAATAAAAACAATCTATTTGTGCCGATTGTAGTCGTTCTCGAGGAGATTTGAAATATAGATTTTGATTGTTGAAACATTATAAAACAATCGAATTCCATACATTTTACAATATAATTATATAAAATTTCAAACTCGCATATCTCCGTTACTATTGAAGATACAGAAGTGATTTTGCACTCAAAGGAATTAGGTCGACCTAACCTAACCTAAACTGACCTTACCTAACCTAACCTAACCTAACTTTACTTAACCTAACCTAACCTAATAACAATAAAATAAAAACAATCTATTTGTGCCGATTGTAGTCGTTCTCGAGGAGATTTGAAATATAGATTTTGATTGTTGAAACATTATAAAACAATCGAATTCCACACATTTTACAATATAATTATATAAAATTTCAAACTCGTATATCTCCGTTACTATTGAAGATACAGAAGTGATTTTGCACTCAATGGAATCAGGTCGACGCTCTCTATTGGCTCATGGGGAAAAATGTAATCCATGTGTAATATTCATGCTTAGTTACCGTGGAAACTCTCATAACAATAAATTAAACAATCTATTTAGAAGCTATTGTAGTCGTTGTCGAGGAGATTTGAAATACAGATTTTGATTGTTGAAACATTATAAAACAATCGAATTATACACATTTTACGATAGAATTATATTAAATTTCAAACTCGCATATCTCCGTTAATGTTGAAGATACAGAAGTGATTTTACACTCAATGGAATTAGGTTGACCTAACCTAACCTAAACTGACCTAACCTAACCTAACCTAACTTTACTTAACCTAACCTAACCTAACCTAATAAAAATAAAATAAATACAATCTATTTGTGCCCGATTGTAGTCGTTCTCGAGGAGATTTGAAATATAGATTTTGATTTTTGAAACATTATAAAACAATCTAATTATACACATTTTATGATAGAATTATATAAAATTTCAAACTCGAATATCTCCGTTAATGTTGAAGATACAGAAGTGATTTGGCACTCATTGGAATCAGGTCGACGCTCTCTATTGGCTCATGGGGAAAATGTAATCCATGTGTAATATTCATGCTTAGTTACCATGGAAACTCTTATAACAATAAATTATACAATCTATTTAGGCGCTATTTTAGTCGTCCAGGAGATTAAAAATATAGATTTTGATTGTTGAAACATTATAAAACAATCGAATTATACACTTTTTACGATAGAATTATATAAAATTTCAAACTCGCATATCTCCGTTACTGTTGAAGATACAGAAGTGATTTTACAGTCAATGGAATTAGGTCGACTTAACCTAACCTAAACTGACCTGACCAAACATAATCTAACCTAACTTTACTTAACAAAACCTAACCTAACCTAATAACACTAAAATAAAAACAATCTTTTTGTGACCGATTGTAGTCGTTGTCTAGGAGATTTGAAATATAGATTTCGATGGTTGAAACATTATAAAACAATCGAATTCCACACATTTTACAATATAATTATATAAAATTTCAAACTCGCATATCTCCGTTACTGTTGAAGATACAGAAGTGAAGTTGCACTCAATGGAATCAGGTCGACGCTCTCTATTGGCTCATGGGGAAAATGTAATCCATGTGTAATATTCATGCTTAGTTACCATGGAAACTCTCATAACAATAAATTAAACAATCTATTTAGACGCTATTGTAGTAGTTGTCGAGGAGATTTCAAATATAGATTTTGATTGTTGAAACATTATAAAACAATCGAATTATACACATTTTACGATAAAATTATATAAAATTTCAAACTCGCATATCTCCGTTACTGTTGAAGATACAGAAGTGATTTTACACTCAATGGAATTAGGTCGAACTAACCTAACCTAAACTGACCTGACCAAACCTAACCTAACCTAACTTTACTTAACCTAACCTAACCTAACCTAATAACAATAAAATAAAAACAATCTATTTGTGCCGATTGTAGTCGTTCCCGAGGAGATTTGAAATATAGATTTTGATTGTTGAAACATTATAAAACAATCGAATTCCATACATTTTACAATATAATTATATAAAATTTCAAACTCGCATATCTCCGTTACTATTGAAGATACAGAAGTGATTTTGCACTCAAAGGAATTAGGTCGACCTAACCTAACCTAAACTGACCTTACCTAACCTAACCTAACCTAACTTTACTTAACCTAACCTAACCTAATAACAATAAAATAAAAACAATCTATTTGTGCCGATTGTAGTCGTTCTCGAGGAGATTTGAAATATAGATTTTGATTTTTGAAACATTATAAAACAATCGAATTCCACACATTTTACAATATAATTATATAAAATTTCAAACTCGTATATCTCCGTTACTATTGAAGATACAGAAGTGATTTTGCACTCAATGGAATCAGGTCGACGCTCTCTATTGGCTCATGGGGAAAAATGTAATCCATGTGTAATATTCATGCTTAGTTACCGTGGAAACTCTCATAACAATAAATTAAACAATCTATTTAGAAGCTATTGTAGTCGTTGTCGAGGAGATTTGAAATACAGATTTTGATTGTTGAAACATTATAAAACAATCGAATTATACACATTTTACGATAGAATTATATTAAATTTCAAACTCGCATATCTCCGTTAATGTTGAAGATACAGAAGTGATTTTACACTCAATGGAATTAGGTTGACCTAACCTAACCTAAACTGACCTGACCTAACCTAACCTAACCTAACCTAACTTTACTTAACCTAACCTAACCTAACCTAATAAAAATAAAATAAAAACAATCTATTTGTGCCCGATTGTAGTCGTTCTCGAGGAGATTTGAAATATAGATTTTGATTTTTGAAACATTATAAAACAATATAATTATACACATTTTATGATAGAATTATATAAAATTTCAAACTCGAATATCTCCGTTAATGTTGAAGATACAGAAGTGATTTGGCACTCATTGGAATCAGGTCGACGCTCTCTATTGGCTCATGGGAAAATGTAATCCATGTGTAATATTCATGCTTAGTTACCATGGAAACTCTTATAACAATAAATTATACAATCTATTTAGGCGCTATTTTAGTCGTCCAGGAGATTGAAAATATAGATTTTGATTGTTGAAACATTATAAAACAATCGAATTATACACTTTTTACGATAGAATTATATAAAATTTCAAACTCGCATATCTCCGTTACTGTTGAAGATACAGAAGTGATTTTACAGTCAATGGAATTAGGTCGACTTAACCTAACCTAAACTGACCTGACCTAACATAATCTAACCTAACTTTACTTAACAAAACCTAACCTAACCTAATAACACTAAAATAAAATCAATCTTTTTGTGACCGATTGTAGTCGTTGTCTAGGAGATTTGAAATATAGATTTCGATGGTTGAAACATTATAAAACAATCGAATTCCACACATTTTACAATATAATTATATAAAATTTCAAACTCGCATATCTCCGTTACTGTTGAAGATACAGAAGTGAAGTTGCACTCAATGGAATCAGGTCGACGCTCTCTATTGGCTCATGGGGAAAATGTAATCCATGTGTAATATTCATGCTTAGTTACCATGGAAACTCTCATAACAATAAATTAAACAATCTATTTAGACGCTATTGTAGTAGTTGTCGAGGAGATTTCAAATATAGATTTTGATTGTTGAAACATTATAAAACAATCGAATTATACACATTTTACGATAAAATTATATAAAATTTCAAACTCGCATATCTCCGTTACTGTTGAAGATACAGAAGTGATTTTACACTCAATGGAATTAGGTCGAACTAACCTAACCTAAACTGACCTGACCTAACCTAACCTAACCTAACTTTACTTAACCTAACCTAACCTAACCTAATAACAATAAAATAAAAACAATCTATTTGTGCCGATTGTAGTCGTTCTCGAGGAGATTTGAAATATAGATTTTGATTGTTGAAACATTATAAAACAATCGAATTCCATACATTTTACAATATAATTATATAAAATTTCAAACTCGCATATCTCCGTTACTATTGAAGATACAGAAGTGATTTTGCACTCAAAGGAATTAGGTCGACCTAACCTAACCTAAACTGACCTTACCTAACCTAACCTAACCTAACTTTACTTAACCTAACCTAACCTAATAACAATAAAATAAAAAACAATCTATTTGTGCCGATTGTAGTCGTTCTCGAGGAGATTTGAAATATAGATTTTGATTGTTGAAACATTATAAAACAATCGAATTCCACACATTTTACAATATAATTATATAAAATTTCAAACTCGTATATCTCCGTTACTATTGAAGATACAGAAGTGATTTTGCACTCAATGGAATCAGGTCGACGCTCTCTATTGGCTCATGGGGCAAAATGTAATCCATGTGTAATATTCATGCTTAGTTACCGTGGAAACTCTCATAACAATAAATTAAACAATCTATTTAGAAGCTATTGTAGTCGTTGTCGAGGAGATTTGAAATACAGATTTTGATTGTTGAAACATTATAAAACAATCGAATTATACACATTTTACGATAGAATTATATAAAATTTCAAACTCGCATATCTCCGTTAATGTTGAAGATACAGAAGTGATTTTACACTCAATGGAATTAGGTTGACCTAACCTAACCTAAACTGACCTGACCTAACCTAACCTAACCTAACCTAACTTTACTTAACCTAACCTAACCTAACCTAATAAAAATAAAATAAAAACAATCTATTTGTGCCCGATTGTAGTCGTTCTCGAGGAGATTTGAAATATAGATTTTGATTTTTGAAACATTATAAAACAATCTAATTATACACATTTTATGATAGAATTATATAAAATTTCAAACTCGAATATCTCCGTTAATGTTGAAGATACAGAAGTGATTTGGCACTCATTGGAATCAGGTCGACGCTCTCTATTGGCTCATGGGAAAATGTAATCCATGTGTAATATTCATGCTTAGTTACCATGGAAACTCTTATAACAATAAATTATACAATCTATTTAGGCGCTATTTTAGTCGTCCAGGAGATTAAAAATATAGATTTTGATTGTTGAAACATTATAAAACAATCGAATTATACACTTTTTACGATAGAATTATATAAAATTTCAAACTCGCATATCTCCGTTACTGTTGAAGATACAGAAGTGATTTTACAGTCAATGGAATTAGGTCGACTTAACCTAACCTAAACTGACCTGACCTAACATAATCTAACCTAACTTTACTTAACAAAACCTAACCTAACCTAATAACACTAAAATAAAAACAATCTTTTTGTGACCGATTGTAGTCGTTGTCTAGGAGATTTGAAATATAGATTTCGATGGTTGAAACATTATAAAACAATCGAATTCCACACATTTTACAATATAATTATATAAAATTTCAAACTCGCATATCTCCGTTACTGTTGAAGATACAGAAGTGAAGTTGCACTCAATGGAATCAGGTCGACGCTCTCTATTGGCTCATGGGGAAAATGTAATCCATGTGTAATATTCATGCTTAGTTACCATGGAAACTCTCATAACAATAAATTAAACAATCTATTTAGACGCTATTGTAGTAGTTGTCGAGGAGATTTCAAATATAGATTTTGATTGTTGAAACATTATAAAACAATCGAATTATACACATTTTACGATAAAATTATATAAAATTTCAAACTCGCATATCTCCGTTACTGTTGAAGATACAGAAGTGATTTTACACTCAATGGAATTAGGTCGAACTAACCTAACCTAAACTGACCTGACCTAACCTAACCTAACCTAACTTTACTTAACCTAACCTAACCTAACCTAATAACAATAAAATAAAAACAATCTATTTGTGCCGATTGTAGTCGTTCTCGAGGAGATTTGAAATATAGATTTTGATTGTTGAAACATTATAAAACAATCGAATTCCATACATTTTACAATATAATTATATAAAATTTCAAACTCGCATATCTCCGTTACTATTGAAGATACAGAAGTGATTTTGCACTCAAAGGAATTAGGTCGACCTAACCTAACCTAAACTGACCTTACCTAACCTAACCTAACTTAACTTTACTTAACCTAACCTAACCTAATAACAATAAAATAAAAACAATCTATTTGTGCCGATTGTAGTCGTTCTCGAGGAGATTTGAAATATAGATTTTGATTGTTGAAACATTATAAAACAATCGAATTCCACACATTTTACAATATAATTATATAAAATTTCAAACTCGTATATCTCCGTTACTATTGAAGATACAGAAGTGATTTTGCACTCAATGGAATCAGGTCGACGCTCTCTATTGGCTCATGGGGAAAAATGTAATCCATGTGTAATATTCATGCTTAGTTACCGTGGAAACTCTCATAACAATAAATTAAACAATCTATTTAGAAGCTATTGTAGTCGTTGTCGAGGAGATTTGAAATACAGATTTTGATTGTTGAAACATTATAAAACAATCGAATTATACACATTTTACGATAGAATTATATAAAATTTCAAACTCGCATATCTCCGTTAATGTTGAAGATACAGAAGTGATTTTACACTCAATGGAATTAGGTTGACCTAACCTAACCTAAACTGACCTGACCTAACCTAACCTAACCTAACTTTACTTAACCTAACCTAACCTAACCTAATAAAAATAAAATAAAAACAATCTATTTGTGCCCGATTGTAGTCGTTCTCGAGGAGATTTGAAATATAGATTTTGATTTTTGAAACATTATAAAACAATCTAATTATACACATTTTATGATAGAATTATATAAAATTTCAAACTCGAATATCTCCGTTAATGTTGAAGATACAGAAGTGATTTGGCACTCATTGGAATCAGGTCGACGCTCTCTATTGGCTCATGGGGAAAATGTAATCCATGTGTAATATTCATGCTTAGTTACCATGGAAACTCTTATAACAATAAATTATACAATCTATTTAGGCGCTATTTTAGTCGTCCAGGAGATTAAAAATATAGATTTTGATTGTTGAAACATTATAAAACAATCGAATTATACACTTTTTACGATAGAATTATATAAAATTTCAAACTCGCATATCTCCGTTACTGTTGAAGATACAGAAGTGATTTTACAGTCAATGGAATTAGGTCGACTTAACCTAACCTAAACTGACCTGACCTAACATAATCTAACCTAACTTTACTTAACAAAACCTAACCTAACCTAATAACACTAAAATAAAAACAATCTTTTTGTGACCGATTGTAGTCGTTGTCTAGGAGATTTGAGATATAGATTTAGATGGTTGAAACATTATAAAACAATCGAATTCCACACATTTTACAATATAATTATATAAAATTTCAAACTCGCATATCTCCGTTACTGTTGAAGATACAGAAGTGAAGTTGCACTCAATGGAATCAGGTCGACGCTCTCTATTGGCTCATGGGGAAAATGTAATCCATGTGTAATATTCATGCTTAGTTACCATGGAAACTCTCATAACAATAAATTAAACAATCTATTTAGACGCTATTGTAGTAGTTGTCGAGGAGATTTCAAATATAGATTTTGATTGTTGAAACATTATAAAACAATCGAATTATACACATTTTACGATAAAATTATATAAAATTTCAAACTCGCATATCTCCGTTACTGTTGAAGATACAGAAGTGATTTTACACTCAATGGAATTAGGTCGAACTAACCTAACCTAAACTGACCTGACCAAACCTAACCTAACCTAACTTTACTTAACCTAACCTAACCTAACCTAATAACAATAAAATAAAAACAATCTATTTGTGCCGATTGTAGTCGTTCCCGAGGAGATTTGAAATATAGATTTTGATTGTTGAAACATTATAAAACAATCGAATTCCATACATTTTACAATATAATTATATAAAATTTCAAACTCGCATATCTCCGTTACTATTGAAGATACAGAAGTGATTTTGCACTCAAAGGAATTAGGTCGACCTAACCTAACCTAAACTGACCTTACCTAACCTAACCTAACCTAACTTTACTTAACCTAACCTAACCTAATAACAATAAAATAAAAACAATCTATTTGTGCCGATTGTAGTCGTTCTCGAGGAGATTTGAAATATAGATTTTGATTGTTGAAACATTATAAAACAATCGAATTCCACACATTTTACAATATAATTATATAAAATTTCAAACTCGTATATCTCCGTTACTATTGAAGATACAGAAGTGATTTTGCACTCAATGGAATCAGGTCGACGCTCTCTATTGGCTCATGGGGAAAAATGTAATCCATGTGTAATATTCATGCTTAGTTACCGTGGAAACTCTCATAACAATAAATTAAACAATCTATTTAGAAGCTATTGTAGTCGTTGTCGAGGAGATTTGAAATACAGATTTTGATTGTTGAAACATTATAAAACAATCGAATTATACACATTTTACGATAGAATTATATTAAATTTCAAACTCGCATATCTCCGTTAATGTTGAAGATACAGAAGTGATTTTACACTCAATGGAATTAGGTTGACCTAACCTAACCTAAACTGACCTGACCTAACCTAACCTAACCTAACCTAACTTTACTTAACCTAACCTAACCTAACCTAATAAAAATAAAATAAAAACAATCTATTTGTGCCCGATTGTAGTCGTTCTCGAGGAGATTTGAAATATAGATTTTGATTTTTGAAACATTATAAAACAATCTAATTATACACATTTTATGATAGAATTATATAAAATTTCAAACTCGAATATCTCCGTTAATGTTGAAGATACAGAAGTGATTTGGCACTCATTGGAATCAGGTCGACGCTCTCTATTGGCTCATGGGAAAATGTAATCCATGTGTAATATTCATGCTTAGTTACCATGGAAACTCTTTTAACAATAAATTATACAATCTATTTAGGCGCTATTTTAGTCGTCCAGGAGATTAAAAATATAGATTTTGATTGTTGAAACATTATAAAACAATCGAATTATACACTTTTTACGATAGAATTATATAAAATTTCAAACTCGCATATCTCCGTTACTGTTGAAGATACAGAAGTGATTTTACAGTCAATGGAATTAGGTCGACTTAACCTAACCTAAACTGACCTGACCTAACATAATCTAACCTAACTTTACTTAACAAAACCTAACCTAACCTAATAACACTAAAATAAAATCAATCTTTTTGTGACCGATTGTAGTCGTTGTCTAGGAGATTTGAAATATAGATTTCGATGGTTGAAACATTATAAAACAATCGAATTCCACACATTTTACAATATAATTATATAAAATTTCAAACTCGCATATCTCCGTTACTGTTGAAGATACAGAAGTGAAGTTGCACTCAATGGAATCAGGTCGACGCTCTCTATTGGCTCATGGGGAAAATGTAATCCATGTGTAATATTCATGCTTAGTTACCATGGAAACTCTCATAACAATAAATTAAACAATCTATTTAGACGCTATTGTAGTAGTTGTCGAGGAGATTTCAAATATAGATTTTGATTGTTGAAACATTATAAAACAATCGAATTATACACATTTTACGATAAAATTATATAAAATTTCAAACTCGCATATCTCCGTTACTGTTGAAGATACAGAAGTGATTTTACACTCAATGGAATTAGGTCGAACTAACCTAACCTAAACTGACCTGACCTAACCTAACCTAACCTAACTTTACTTAACCTAACCTAACCTAACCTAATAACAATAAAATAAAAACAATCTATTTGTGCCGATTGTAGTCGTTCTCGAGGAGATTTGAAATATAGATTTTGATTGTTGAAACATTATAAAACAATCGAATTCCATACATTTTACAATATAATTATATAAAATTTCAAACTCGCATATCTCCGTTACTATTGAAGATACAGAAGTGATTTTGCACTCAAAGGAATTAGGTCGACCTAACCTAACCTAAACTGACCTTACCTAACCTAACCTAACCTAACTTTACTTAACCTAACCTAACCTAATAACAATAAAATAAAAACAATCTATTTGTGCCGATTGTAGTCGTTCTCGAGGAGATTTGAAATATAGATTTTGATTTTTGAAACATTATAAAACAATCTAATTATACACATTTTATGATAGAATTATATAAAATTTCAAACTCGAATATCTCCGTTAATGTTGAAGATACAGAAGTGATTTTGCACTCAATGGAATCAGGTCGACGCTCTCTATTGGCTCATGGGGAAAATGTAATCCATGTGTAATATTCATGCTTAGTTACCATGGAAACTCTTATAACAATAAATTATACAATCTATTTAGGCGCTATTTTAGTCGTCCAGGAGATTAAAAATATAGATTTTGATTGTTGAAACATTATAAAACAATCGAATTATACACTTTTTACGATAGAATTATATAAAATTTCAAACTCGCATATCTCCGTTACTGTTGAAGATACAGAAGTGATTTTACAGTCAATGGAATTAGGTCGACTTAACCTAACCTAAACTGACCTGACCTAACATAATCTAACCTAACTTTACTTAACAAAACCTAACCTAACCTAATAACACTAAAATAAAAACAATCTTTTTGTGACCGATTGTAGTCGTTGTCTAGGAGATTTGAAATATAGATTTCGATGGTTGAAACATTATAAAACAATCGAATTCCACACATTTTACAATATAATTATATAAAATTTCAAACTCGCATATCTCCGTTACTGTTGAAGATACAGAAGTGAAGTTGCACTCAATGGAATCAGGTCGACGCTCTCTATTGGCTCATGGGGAAAATCTAATCCATGTGTAATATTCATGCTTAGTTACCATGGAAACTCTCATAACAATAAATTAAACAATCTATTTAGACGCTATTGTAGTAGTTGTCGAGGAGATTTCAAATATAGATTTTGATTGTTGAAACATTATAAAACAATCGAATTATACACATTTTACGATAAAATTATATAAAATTTCAAACTCGCATATCTCCGTTACTGTTGAAGATACAGAAGTGATTTTACACTCAATGGAATTAGGTCGAACTAACCTAACCTAAACTGACCTGACCTAACCTAACCTAACCTAACTTTACTTAACCTAACCTAACCTAACCTAATAACAATAAAATAAAAACAATCTATTTGTGCCGATTGTAGTCGTTCTCGAGGAGATTTGAAATATAGATTTTGATTGTTGAAACATTATAAAACAATCGAATTCCATACATTTTACAATATAATTATATAAAATTTCAAACTCGCATATCTCCGTTACTATTGAAGATACAGAAGTGATTTTGCACTCAAAGGAATTAGGTCGACCTAACCTAACCTAAACTGACCTTACCTAACCTAACCTAACCTAACTTTACTTAACCTAACCTAACCTAATAACAATAAAATAAAAACAATCTATTTGTGCCGATTGTAGTCGTTCTCGAGGAGATTTGAAATATAGATTTTGATTGTTGAAACATTATAAAACAATCGAATTCCACACATTTTACAATATAATTATATAAAATTTCAAACTCGTATATCTCCGTTACTATTGAAGATACAGAAGTGATTTTGCACTCAATGGAATCAGGTCGACGCTCTCTATTGGCTCATGGGGAAAAATGTAATCCATGTGTAATATTCATGCTTAGTTACCGTGGAAACTCTCATAACAATAAATTAAACAATCTATTTAGACGCTATTGTAGTCGTTGTCGAGGAGATTTGAAATACAGATTTTGATTGTTGAAACATTATAAAACAATCGAATTATACACATTTTACGATAGAATTATATAAAATTTCAAACTCGCATATCTCCGTTAATGTTGAAGATACAGAAGTGATTTTACACTCAATGGAATTAGGTTGACCTAACCTAACCTAAACTGACCTGACCTAACCTAACCTAACCTAACTTTACTTAACCTAACCTAACCTAACCTAATAAAAATAAAATAAAAACAATCTATTTGTGCCCGATTGTAGTCGTTCTCGAGGAGATTTGAAATATAGATTTTGATTTTTGAAACATTATAAAACAATCTAATTATACACATTTTATGATAGAATTATATAAAATTTCAAACTCGAATATCTCCGTTAATGTTGAAGATACAGAAGTGATTTGGCACTCATTGGAATCAGGTCGACGCTCTCTATTGGCTCATGGGGAAAATGTAATCCATGTGTAATATTCATGCTTAGTTACCATGGAAACTCTTATAACAATAAATTATACAATCTATTTAGGCGCTATTTTAGTCGTCCAGGAGATTAAAAATATAGATTTTGATTGTTGAAACATTATAAAACAATCGAATTATACACTTTTTACGATAGAATTATATAAAATTTCAAACTCGCATATCTCCGTTACTGTTGAAGATACAGAAGTGATTTTACAGTCAATGGAATTAGGTCGACTTAACCTAACCTAAACTGACCTGACCTAACATAATCTAACCTAACTTTACTTAACAAAACCTAACCTAACCTAATAACACTAAAATAAAAACAATCTTTTTGTGACCGATTGTAGTCGTTGTCTAGGAGATTTGAAATATAGATTTCGATGGTTGAAACATTATAAAACAATCGAATTCCACATATTTTACAATATAATTATATAAAATTTCAAACTCGCATATCTCCGTTACTGTTGAAGATACAGAAGTGAATTTGCACTCAATGGAATCAGGTCGACGCTCTCTATTGGCTCATGGGGAAAATGTATCCATGTGTAATATTCATGCTTAGTTACCATGGAAACTCTCATAACAATAAATTAAACAATCTATTTAGACGCTATTGTAGTAGTTGTCGAGGAGATTTCAAATATAGATTTTGATTGTTGAAACATTATAAAACAATCGAATTATACACATTTTACGATAAAATTATATAAAATTTCAAACTCGCATATCTCCGTTACTGTTGAAGATACAGAAGTGATTTTACACTCAATGGAATTAGGTCGTACTAACCTAACCTAAAGTGACCTGACCTAACCTAACCTAACCTAACTTTATTAACCTAACTTAACCTAACCTAATAACAATAAAATAAAAACAATCTATTTGTGCCGATTGTAGTCGTTCTCGAGGAGATTTGAAATATAGATTTTGATTGTTGAAACATTATAAAACAATCGAATTCCACACATTTTACAATATAATTATATAAAATTTCAAACTCGCATATCTCCGTTACTATTGAAGATACAGAAGTGATTTTGCACTCAAAGGAATTAGGTCGACCTAACCTAACCTAAACTGACCTTACCTAACCTAACCTAACCTAACTTTACTTAACCTAACCTAACCTAACCTAATAACAATAAAATAAAAACAATCTATTTGTGCCGATTGTAGTCGTTCTCGAGGAGATTTGAAATATAGATTTTGATTGTTGAAACATTATAAAACAATCGAATTCCACACATTTTACAATATAATTATATAAAATTTCAAACTCGTATTTCTCCGTTACTATTGAAGATACAGAAGTGATTTTGCACTCAATGGAATCAGGTCGACGCTCTCTATTGGCTCATGGGGAATATGTAATCCATGTGTAATATTCATGCTTAGTTACCATGGAAACTCTTATAACAATAAATTATACAATCTATTTAGGCGCTATTTTAGTCGTCCAGGAGATTAAAAATATAGATTTTGATTGTTGAAACATTATAAAACAATCGAATTATACACTTTTTACGATAGAATTATATAAAATTTCAAACTCGCATATCTCCGTTACTGTTGAAGATACAGAAGTGATTTTACAGTCAATGGAATTAGGTCGACTTAACCTAACCTAAACTGACCTGACCTAACATAATCTAACCTAACTTTACTTAACAAAACCTAACCTAACCTAATAACACTAAAATAAAAACAATCTTTTTGTGACCGATTGTAGTCGTTGTCTAGGAGATTTGAAATATAGATTTCGATGGTTGAAACATTATAAAACAATCGAATTCCACACATTTTACAATATAATTATATAAAATTTCAAACTCGCATATCTGCGTTACTGTTGAAGATACAGAAGTGAAGTTGCACTCAATGGAATCAGGTCGACGCTCTCTATTGGCTCATGGGGAAAATGTAATCCATGTGTAATATTCATGCTTAGTTACCATGGAAACTCTCATAACAATAAATTAAACAATCTATTTAGACGCTATTGTAGTAGTTGACGAGGAGATTTCAAATATAGATTTTGATTGTTGAAACATTATAAAACAATCGAATTATACACATTTTACGATAAAATTATATAAAATTTCAAACTCGCATATCTCCGTTACTGTTGAAGATACAGAAGTGATTTTACACTCAATGGAATTAGGTCGAACTAACCTAACCTAAACTGACCTGACCTAACCTAACCTAACCTAACTTTACTTAACCTAACCTAACCTAACCTAATAACAATAAAATAAAAACAATCTATTTGTGCCGATTGTAGTCGTTCTCGAGGAGATTTGAAATATAGATTTTGATTGTTGAAACATTATAAAACAATCGAATTCCATACATTTTACAATATAATTATATAAAATTTCAAACTCGCATATCTCCGTTACTATTGAAGATACAGAAGTGATTTTGCACTCAAAGGAATTAGGTCGACCTAACCTAACCTAAACTGACCTTACCTAACCTAACCTAACCTAACTTTACTTAACCTAACCTAACCTAATAACAATAAAATAAAAACAATCTATTTGTGCCGATTGTAGTCGTTCTCGAGGAGATTTGAAATATAGATTTTGATTGTTGAAACATTATAAAACAATCGAATTCCACACATTTTACAATATAATTATATAAAATTTCAAACTCGTATATCTCCGTTACTATTGAAGATACAGAAGTGATTTTGCACTCAATGGAATCAGGTCGACGCTCTCTATTGGCTCATGGGGAAAAATGTAATCCATGTGTAATATTCATGCTTAGTTACCGTGGAAACTCTCATAACAATAAATTAAACAATCTATTTAGACGCTATTGTAGTCGTTGTCGAGGAGATTTGAAATACAGATTTTGATTGTTGAAACATTATAAAACAATCGAATTATACACATTTTACGATAGAATTATATAAAATTTCAAACTCGCATATCTCCGTTAATGTTGAAGATACAGAAGTGATTTTACACTCAATGGAATTAGGTTGACCTAACCTAACCTAAACTGACCTGACCTAACCTAACCTAACCTAACTTTACTTAACCTAACCTAACCTAACCTAATAAAAATAAAATTAAAAAAATCATTTTGTGCCCGATTGTAGTCGTTCTCGAGGAGATTTGAAATATAGATTTTGAATTTTGAAACATTAAAAAACAATCTAATTATACACATTTTATGATATAATTATATAAAATTTCAAACTCGAATATCTCCGTTAATGTTGAAGATACAGAAGTGATTTGGCACTCATTGGAATCAGGTCGACGCTATCTATTGGCTCATGGGGAAAATGTAATCCATGTGTAATATTCATGCTTAGTTACCATGGAAACTCTTATAACAATAAATTATACAATCTATTTAGGCGCTATTTTAGTCGTCCAGGAGATTAAAAATATAGATTTTGATTGTTGAAACATTATAAAACAATCGAATTATACACATTTTACGATAGAATTATATAAAATTTCAAACTCGCATATCTCCGTTAATGTTGAAGATACAGAAGTGATTTGGCACTCATTGGAATCAGGTCGACGCTCTCTATTGGCTCATGGGGAAAATGTAATCCATGTGTAATATTCATGCTTAGTTACCGTGGAAACTCTCATAACAATAAATTAAACAATCTATTTAGACGCTATTGTAGTCGTTGTCGAGGAGATTTGAAATACAGATTTTGATTGTTGAAACATTATAAAACAATCGAATTATACACATTTTACGATAGAATTATATAAAATTTCAAACTCGCATATCTCCGTTAATGTTGAAGATACAGAAGTGATTTTACACTCAATGGAATTAGGTTGACCTAACCTAACCTAAACTGACCTGACCTAACCTAACCTAACCTAACTTTACTTAACCTAACCTAACCTAACCTAATAAAAATAAAATTAAAAAAATCATTTTGTGCCCGATTGTAGTCGTTCTCGAGGAGATTTGAAATATAGATTTCGATGGTTGAAACATTATAAAACAATCGAATTCCACATATTTTACAATATAATTATATAAAATTTCAAACTCGCATATCTCCGTTACTGTTGAAGATACAGAAGTGAATTTGCACTCAATGGAATCAGGTCGACGCTCTCTATTGGCTCATGGGGAAAATGTATCCATGTGTAATATTCATGCTTAGTTACCATGGAAACTCTCATAACAATAAATTAAACAATCTATTTAGACGCTATTGTAGTAGTTGTCGAGGAGATTTCAAATATAGATTTTGATTGTTGAAACATTATAAAACAATCGAATTATACACATTTTACGATAAAATTATATAAAATTTCAAACTCGCATATCTCCGTTACTGTTGAAGATACAGAAGTGATTTTACACTCAATGGAATTAGGTCGTACTAACCTAACCTAAAGTGACCTGACCTAACCTAACCTAACCTAACTTTATTAACCTAACTTAACCTAACCTAATAACAATAAAATAAAAACAATCTATTTGTGCCGATTGTAGTCGTTCTCGAGGAGATTTGAAATATAGATTTTGATTGTTGAAACATTATAAAACAATCGAATTCCACACATTTTACAATATAATTATATAAAATTTCAAACTCGCATATCTCCGTTACTATTGAAGATACAGAAGTGATTTTGCACTCAAAGGAATTAGGTCGACCTAACCTAACCTAAACTGACCTTACCTAACCTAACCTAACCTAACTTTACTTAACCTAACCTAACCTAACCTAATAACAATAAAATAAAAACAATCTATTTGTGCCGATTGTAGTCGTTCTCGAGGAGATTTGAAATATAGATTTTGATTGTTGAAACATTATAAAACAATCGAATTCCACACATTTTACAATATAATTATATAAAATTTCAAACTCGTATTTCTCCGTTACTATTGAAGATACAGAAGTGATTTTGCACTCAATGGAATCAGGTCGACGCTCTCTATTGGCTCATGGGGAATATGTAATCCATGTGTAATATTCATGCTTAGTTACCATGGAAACTCTTATAACAATAAATTATACAATCTATTTAGGCGCTATTTTAGTCGTCCAGGAGATTAAAAATATAGATTTTGATTGTTGAAACATTATAAAACAATCGAATTATACACTTTTTACGATAGAATTATATAAAATTTCAAACTCGCATATCTCCGTTACTGTTGAAGATACAGAAGTGATTTTACAGTCAATGGAATTAGGTCGACTTAACCTAACCTAAACTGACCTGACCTAACATAATCTAACCTAACTTTACTTAACAAAACCTAACCTAACCTAATAACACTAAAATAAAAACAATCTTTTTGTGACCGATTGTAGTCGTTGTCTAGGAGATTTGAAATATAGATTTCGATGGTTGAAACATTATAAAACAATCGAATTCCACACATTTTACAATATAATTATATAAAATTTCAAACTCGCATATCTGCGTTACTGTTGAAGATACAGAAGTGAAGTTGCACTCAATGGAATCAGGTCGACGCTCTCTATTGGCTCATGGGGAAAATGTAATCCATGTGTAATATTCATGCTTAGTTACCATGGAAACTCTCATAACAATAAATTAAACAATCTATTTAGACGCTATTGTAGTAGTTGACGAGGAGATTTCAAATATAGATTTTGATTGTTGAAACATTATAAAACAATCGAATTATACACATTTTACGATAAAATTATATAAAATTTCAAACTCGCATATCTCCGTTACTGTTGAAGATACAGAAGTGATTTTACACTCAATGGAATTAGGTCGAACTAACCTAACCTAAACTGACCTGACCTAACCTAACCTAACCTAACTTTACTTAACCTAACCTAACCTAACCTAATAACAATAAAATAAAAACAATCTATTTGTGCCGATTGTAGTCGTTCTCGAGGAGATTTGAAATATAGATTTTGATTGTTGAAACATTATAAAACAATCGAATTCCATACATTTTACAATATAATTATATAAAATTTCAAACTCGCATATCTCCGTTACTATTGAAGATACAGAAGTGATTTTGCACTCAAAGGAATTAGGTCGACCTAACCTAACCTAAACTGACCTTACCTAACCTAACCTAACCTAACTTTACTTAACCTAACCTAACCTAATAACAATAGAATAAAAACAATCTATTTGTGCCGATTGTAGTCGTTCTCGAGGAGATTTGAAATATAGATTTTGATTGTTGAAACATTATAAAACAATCGAATTCCACACATTTTACAATATAATTATATAAAATTTCAAACTCGTATATCTCCGTTACTATTGAAGATACAGAAGTGATTTTGCACTCAATGGAATCAGGTCGACGCTCTCTATTGGCTCATGGGGAAAAATGTAATCCATGTGTAATATTCATGCTTAGTTACCGTGGAAACTCTCATAACAATAAATTAAACAATCTATTTAGACGCTATTGTAGTCGTTGTCGAGGAGATTTGAAATACAGATTTTGATTGTTGAAACATTATAAAACAATCGAATTATACACATTTTACGATAGAATTATATAAAATTTCAAACTCGCATATCTCCGTTAATGTTGAAGATACAGAAGTGATTTTACACTCAATGGAATTAGGTTGACCTAACCTAACCTAAACTGACCTGACCTAACCTAACCTAACCTAACTTTACTTAACCTAACCTAACCTAACCTAATAAAAATAAAATTAAAAAAATCATTTTGTGCCCGATTGTAGTCGTTCTCGAGGAGATTTGAAATATAGATTTTGATTTTTGAAACATTAAAAAACAATCTAATTATACACATTTTATGATATAATTATATAAAATTTCAAACTCGAATATCTCCGTTAATGTTGAAGATACAGAAGTGATTTGGCACTCATTGGAATCAGGTCGACGCTCTCTATTGGCTCATGGGGAAAATGTAATCCATGTGTAATATTCATGCTTAGTTACCATGGAAACTCTTATAACAATAAATTATACAATCTATTTAGGCGCTATTTTAGTCGTCCAGGAGATTAAAAATATAGATTTTGATTGTTGAAACATTATAAAACAATCGAATTATACACTTTTTACGATAGAATTATATAAAATTTCAAACTCGCATATCTCCGTTACTGTTGAAGATACAGAAGTGATTTTACAGTCAATGGAATTAGGTCGACTTAACCTAACCTAAACTGACCTGACCTAACATAATCTAACCTAACTTTACTTAACAAAACCTAACCTAACCTAATAACACTAAAATAAAAACAATCTTTTTGTGACCGATTGTAGTCGTTGTCTAGGAGATTTGAAATATAGATTTCGATGGTTGAAACATTATAAAACAATCGAATTCCACATATTTTACAATATAATTATATAAAATTTCAAACTCGCATATCTCCGTTACTGTTGAAGATACAGAAGTGAATTTGCACTCAATGGAATCAGGTCGACGCTCTCTATTGGCTCATGGGGAAAATGTAATCCATGTGTAATATTCATGCTTAGTTACCATGGAAACTCTCATAACAATAAATTAAACAATCTATTTAGACGCTATTGTAGTAGTTGTCGAGGAGATTTCAAATATAGATTTTGATTGTTGAAACATTATAAAACAATCGAATTATACACATTTTACGATAAAATTATATAAAATTTCAAACTCGCATATCTCCGTTACTGTTGAAGATACAGAAGTGATTTTACACTCAATGGAATTAGGTCGAACTAACCTAACCTAAAGTGACCTGACCTAACCTAACCTAACCTAACTTTATTAACCTAACTTAACCTAACCTAATAACAATAAAATAAAAACAATCTATTTGTGCCGATTGTAGTCGTTCTCGAGGAGATTTGAAATATAGATTTTGATTGTTGAAACATTATAAAACAATCGAATTCCACACATTTTACAAAATAATTATATAAAATTTCAAACTCGCATATCTCCGTTACTATTGAAGATACAGAAGTGATTTTGCACTCAAAGGAATTAGGTCGACCTAACCTAACCTAAACTGACCTTACCTAACCTAACCTAACCTAACTTTACTTAACCTAACATAACCTAATAACAATAAAATAAAAACAATCTATTTGTGCCGATTGTAGTCGTTCTCGAGGAGATTTGAAATATAGATTTTGATTGTTGAAACATTATAAAACAATCGAATTCCACACATTTTACAATATAATTATATAAAATTTCAAACTCGTATATCTCCGTTACTATTGAAGATACAGAAGTGATTTTACACTCAATGGAATTAGGTTGACCTAACCTAACCTAAACTGACCTGACCTAACCTAACCTAACCTAACCTAACTTTACTTAACCTAACCTAACCTAACCTAATAAAAATAAAATAAAAACAATCTATTTGTGCCCGATTGTAGTCGTTCTCGAGGAGATTTGAAATATAGATTTTGATTTTTGAAACATTATAAAACAATCTAATTATACACATTTTATGATAGAATTATATAAAATTTCAAACTCGAATATCTCCGTTAATGTTGAAGATACAGAAGTGATTTGGCACTCATTGGAATCAGGTCGACGCTCTCTATTGGCTCATGGGGAAAATGTAATCCATGTGTAATATTCATGCTTAGTTACCATGGAAACTCTTATAACAATAAATTATACAATCTATTTAGGCGCTATTTTAGTCGTCCAGGAGATTAAAAATATAGATTTTGATTGTTGAAACATTATAAAACAATCGAATTATACACTTTTTACGATAGAATTATATAAAATTTCAAACTCGCATATCTCCGTTACTGTTGAAGATACAGAAGTGATTTTACAGTCAATGGAATTAGGTCGACTTAACCTAACCTAAACTGACCTGACCTAACATAATCTAACCTAACTTTACTTAACAAAACCTAACCTAACCTAATAACACTAAAATAAAAACAATCTTTTTGTGACCGATTGTAGTCGTTGTCTAGGAGATTTGAAATATAGATTTCAATGGTTGAAACATTATAAAACAATCGAATTCCACATATTTTACAATATAATTATATAAAATTTCAAACTCGCATATCTCCGCTACTGTTGAAGATACAGAAGTGAATTTGCACTCAATGGAATCAGGTCGACGCTCTCTATTGGCTCATGGGGAAAATGTAATCCATGTGTAATATTCATGCTTAGTTACCATGGAAACTCTCATAACAATAAATTAAACAATCTATTTAGACGCTATTGTAGTAGTTGTCGAGGAGATTTCAAATATAGATTTTGATTGTTGAAACATTATAAAACAATCGAATTATACACATTTTACGATAAAATTATATAAAATTTCAAACTCGCATATCTCCGTTACTGTTGAAGATACAGAAGTGATTTTACACTCAATGGAATTAGGTCGAACTAACCTAACCTAAAGTGACCTGACCTAACCTAACCTAACCTAACTTTATTAACCTAACTTAACCTAACCTAATAACAATAAAATAAAAACAATCTATTTGTGCCGATTGTAGTCGTTCTCGAGGAGATTTGAAATATAGATTTTGATTGTTGAAACATTATAAAACAATCGAATTCCACACATTTTACAATATAATTATATAAAATTTCAAACTCGCATATCTCCGTTACTATTGAAGATACAGAAGTGATTTTGCACTCAAAGGAATTAGGTCGACCTAACCTAACCTAAACTGACCTTACCTAACCTAACCTAACCTAACTTTACTTAACCTAACCTAACCTAATAACAATAAAATAAAAACAATCTATTTGTGCCGATTGTAGTCGTTCTCGAGGAGATTTGAAATATAGATTTTGATTGTTGAAACATTATAAAACAATCGAATTCCACACATTTTACAATATAATTATATAAAATTTCAAACTCGTATATCTCCGTTACTATTGAAGATACAGAAGTGATTTTGCACTCAATGGAATCAGGTCGACGCTCTCTATTGGCTCATGGGGAAAAATGTAATCCATGTGTAATATTCATGCTTAGTTACCGTGGAAACTCTCATAACAATAAATTAAACAATCTATTTAGAAGCTATTGTAGTCGTTGTCGAGGAGATTTGAAATACAGATTTTGATTGTTGAAACATTATAAAACAATCGAATTATACACATTTTACGATAGAATTATATAAAATTTCAAACTCGCATATCTCCGTTAATGTTGAAGATACAGAAGTGATTTTACACTCAATGGAATTAGGTTGACCTAACCTAACCTAAACTGACCTGACCTAACCTAACCTAACCTAACCTAACTTTACTTAACCTAACCTAACCTAACCTAATAAAAATAAAATAAAAACAATCTATTTGTGCCCGATTTTAGTCGTTCTCGAGGAGATTTGAAATATAGATTTTGATTTTTGAAACATTATAAAACAATCTAATTATACACATTTTATGATAGAATTATATAAAATTTCAAACTCGAATATCTCCGTTAATGTTGAAGATACAGAAGTGATTTGGCACTCATTGGAATCAGGTCGACGCTCTCTATTGGCTCATGGGGAAAATGTAATCCATGTGTAATATTCATGCTTAGTTACCATGGAAACTCTTATAACAATAAATTATACAATCTATTTAGGCGCTATTTTAGTCGTCCAGGAGATTAAAAATATAGATTTTGATTGTTGAAACATTATAAAACAATCGAATTATACACTTTTTACGATAGAATTATATAAAATTTCAAACTCGCATATCTCCGTTACTGTTGAAGATACAGAAGTGATTTTACAGTCAATGGAATTAGGTCGACTTAACCTAACCTAAACTGACCTGACCTAACATAATCTAACCTAACTTTACTTAACAAAACCTATCCTAACCTAATAACACTAAAATAAAAACAATCTTTTTGTGACCGATTGTAGTCGTTGTCTAGGAGATTTGAAATATAGATTTCGATGGTTGAAACATTATAAAACAATCGAATTCCACACATTTTACAATATAATTATATAAAATTTCAAACTCGCATATCTCCGTTACTGTTGAAGATACAGAAGTGAAGTTGCACTCAATGGAATCAGGTCGACGCTCTCTATTGGCTCATGGGGAAAATGTAATCCATGTGTAATATTCATGCTTAGTTACCATGGAAACTCTCATAACAATAAATTAAACAATCTATTTAGACGCTATTGTAGTAGTTGTCGAGGAGATTTCAAATATAGATTTTGATTGTTGAAACATTATAAAACAATCGAATTATACACATTTTACGATAAAATTATATAAAATTTCAAACTCGCATATCTCCGTTACTGTTGAAGATACAGAAGTGATTTTACACTCAATGGAATTAGGTCGAACTAACCTAACCTAAACTGACCTGACCTAACCTAACCTAACCTAACTTTACTTAACCTAACCTAACCTAACCTAATAACAATAAAATAAAAACAATCTATTTGTGCCGATTGTAGTCGTTCTCGAGGAGATTTGAAATATAGATTTTGATTGTTGAAACATTATAAAACAATCGAATTCCATACATTTTACAATATAATTATATAAAATTTCAAACTCGCATATCTCCGTTACTATTGAAGATACAGAAGTGATTTTGCACTCAAAGGAATTAGGTCGACCTAACCTCACCTAAACTGACCTTACCTAACCTAACCTAACCTAACTTTACTTAACCTTACCTAACCTAATAACAATAAAATAAAAACAATCTATTTGTGCCGATTGTAGTCGTTCTCGAGGAGATTTGAAATATAGATTTTGATTGTTGAAACATTATAAAACAATCGAATTCCACACATTTTACAATATAATTATATAAAATTTCAAACTCGTATATCTCCGTTACTATTGAAGATACAGAAGTGATTTTGCACTCAATGGAATCAGGTCGACGCTCTCTATTGGCTCATGGGGAAAAATGTAATCCATGTGTAATATTCATGCTTAGTTACCGTGGAAACTCTCATAACAATAAATTAAACAATCTATTTAGAAGCTATTGTAGTCGTTGTCGAGGAGATTTGAAATACAGATTTTGATTGTTGAAACATTATAAAACAATCGAATTATACACATTTTACGATAGAATTATATAAAATTTCAAACTCGCATATCTCCGTTAATGTTGAAGATACAGAAGTGATTTTACACTCAATGGAATTAGGTTGACCTAACCTAACCTAAACTGACCTGACCTAACCTAACCTAACCTAACTTTACTTAACCTAACCTAACCTAACCTAATAAAAATAAAATAAAAACAATCTATTTGTGCCCGATTGTAGTCGTTCTCGAGGAGATTTGAAATATAGATTTTGATTTTTGAAACATTATAAAACAATCTAATTATACACATTTTATGATAGAATTATATAAAATTTCAAACTCGAATATCTCCGTTAATGTTGAAGATACAGAAGTGATTTGGCACTCATTGGAATCAGGTCGACGCTCTCTATTGGCTCATGGGGAAAATGTAATCCATGTGTAATATTCATGCTTAGTTACCATGGAAACTCTTATAACAATAAATTATACAATCTATTTAGGCCCTATTTTAGTCGTCCAGGAGATTAAAAATATAGATTTTGATTGTTGAAACATTATAAAACAATCGAATTATACACTTTTTACGATAGAATTATATAAAATTTCAAACTCGCATATCTCCGTTACTGTTGAAGATACAGAAGTGATTTTACAGTCAATGGAATTAGGTCGACTTAACCTAACCTAAACTGACCTGACCTAACATAATCTAACCTAACTTTACTTAACAAAACCTAACCTAACCTAATAACACTAAAATAAAAACAATCTTTTTGTGACCGATTGTAGTCGTTGTCTAGGAGATTTGAAATATAGATTTCGATGGTTGAAACATTATAAAACAATCGAATTCCACACATTTTACAATATAATTATATAAAATTTCAAACTCGCATATCTCCGTTACTGTTGAAGATACAGAAGTGAAGTTGCACTCAATGGAATCAGGTCGACGCTCTCTATTGGCTCATGGGGAAAATGTAATCCATGTGTAATATTCATGCTTAGTTACCATGGAAACTCTCATAACAATAAATTAAACAATCTATTTAGACGCTATTGTAGTAGTTGTCGAGGAGATTTCAAATATAGATTTTGATTGTTGAAACATTATAAAACAATCGAATTATACACATTTTACGATAAAATTATATAAAATTTCAAACTCGCATATCTCCGTTACTGTTGAAGATACAGAAGTGATTTTACACTCAATGGAATTAGGTCGAACTAACCTAACCTAAACTGACCTGACCTAACCTAACCTAACCTAACTTTACTTAACCTAACCTAACCTAACCTAATAACAATAAAATAAAAACAATCTATTTGTGCCGATTGTAGTCGTTCTCGAGGAGATTTGAAATATAGATTTTGATTGTTGAAACATTATAAAACAATCGAATTCCATACATTTTACAATATAATTATATAAAATTTCAAACTCGCATATCTCCGTTACTATTGAAGATACAGAAGTGATTTTGCACTCAAAGGAATTAGGTCGACCTAACCTAACCTAAACTGACCTTACCTAACCTAACCTAACCTAACTTTACTTAACCTAACCTAACCTAATAACAATAAAATAAAAACAATCTATTTGTGCCGATTGTAGTCGTTCTCGAGGAGATTTGAAATATAGATTTTGATTGTTGAAACATTATAAAACAATCGAATTCCACACATTTTACAATATAATTATATAAAATTTCAAACTCGTATATCTCCGTTACTATTGAAGATACAGAAGTGATTTTGCACTCAATGGAATCAGGTCGACGCTCTCTATTGGCTCATGGGGAAAAATGTAATCCATGTGTAATATTCATGCTTAGTTACCGTGGAAACTCTCATAACAATAAATTAAACAATCTATTTAGAAGCTATTGTAGTCGTTGTCGAGGAGATTTGAAATACAGATTTTGATTGTTGAAACATTATAAAACAATCGAATTATACACATTTTACGATAGAATTATATTAAATTTCAAACTCGCATATCTCCGTTATTGTTGAAGATACAGAAGTGATTTTACACTCAATGGAATTAGGTTGACCTAACCTAACCTAAACTGACCTGACCTAACCTAACCTGACCTGACCTAACCTAACCTAACCTAACCTAACTTTACTTAACCTAACCTAACCTAATAAAAATAAAATAAAAACAATCTATTTGTGCCCGATTGTAGTCGTTCTCGAGGAGATTTGAAATATAGATTTTGATTTTTGAAACATTATAAAACAATCTAATTATACACATTTTATGATAGAATTATATAAAATTTCAAACTCGAATATCTCCGTTAATGTTGAAGATACAGAAGTGATTTGGCACTCATTGGAATCAGGTCGACGCTCTCTATTGGCTCATGGGAAAATGTAATCCATGTGTAATATTCATGCTTAGTTACCATGGAAACTCTTATAACAATAAATTATACAATCTATTTAGGCGCTATTTTAGTCGTCCAGGAGATTAAAAATATAGATTTTGATTGTTGAAACATTATAAAACAATCGAATTATACACTTTTTACGATAGAATTATATAAAATTTCAAACTCGCATATCTCCGTTACTGTTGAAGATACAGAAGTGATTTTACAGTCAATGGAATTAGGTCGAACTAACCTAACCTAAACTGACCTGACCTAACATAATCTAACCTAACTTTACTTAACAAAACCTAACCTAACCTAATAACACTAAAATAAAAACAATCTTTTTGTGACCGATTGTAGTCGTTGTCTAGGAGATTTGAAATATAGATTTCGATGGTTGAAACATTATAAAACAATCGAATTCCACACATTTTACAATATAATTATATAAAATTTCAAACTCGCATATCTCCGTTACTGTTGAAGATACAGAAGTGAAGTTGCACTCAATGGAATCAGGTCGACGCTCTCTATTGGCTCATGGGGAAAATGTAATCCATGTGTAATATTCATGCTTAGTTACCATGGAAACTCTCATAACAATAAATTAAACAATCTATTTAGACGCTATTGTAGTAGTTGTCGAGGAGATTTCAAATATAGATTTTGATTGTTGAAACATTATAAAACAATCGAATTATACACATTTTACGATAAAATTATATAAAATTTCAAACTCGCATATCTCCGTTACTGTTGAAGATACAGAAGTGATTTTACACTCAATGGAATTAGGTCGAACTAACCTAACCTAAACTGACCTGACCTAACCTAACCTTACCTAACTTTACTTAACCTAACCTAACCTAACCTAATAACAATAAAATAAAAACAATCTATTTGTGCCGATTGTAGTCGTTCTCGAGGAGATTTGAAATATAGATTTTGATTGTTGAAACATTATAAAACAATCGAATTCCATACATTTTACAATATAATTATATAAAATTTCAAACTCGCATATCTCCGTTACTATTGAAGATACAGAAGTGATTTTGCACTCAAAGGAATTAGGTCGACCTAACCTAACCTAAACTGACCTTACCTAACCTAACCTAACCTAACTTTACTTAACCTAACCTAACCTAATAACAATAAAATAAAAACAATCTATTTGTGCCGATTGTAGTCGTTCTCGAGGAGATTTGAAATATAGATTTTGATTGTTGAAACATTATAAAACAATCGAATTCCACACATTTTACAATATAATTATATAAAATTTCAAACTCGTATATCTCCGTTACTATTGAAGATACAGAAGTGATTTTGCACTCAATGGAATCAGGTCGACGCTCTCTATTGGCTCATGGGGAAAAATGTAATCCATGTGTAATATTCATGCTTAGTTACCGTGGAAACTCTCATAACAATAAATTAAACAATCTATTTAGAAGCTATTGTAGTCGTTGTCGAGGAGATTTGAAATACAGATTTTGATTGTTGAAACATTATAAAACAATCGAATTATACACATTTTACGATAGAATTATATTAAATTTCAAACTCGCATATCTCCGTTATTGTTGAAGATACAGAAGTGATTTTACACTCAATGGAATTAGGTTGACCTAACCTAACCTAAACTGACCTGACCTAACCTAACCTGACCTGACCTAACCTAACCTAACCTAACCTAACTTTACTTAACCTAACCTAACCTAATAAAAATAAAATAAAAACAATCTATTTGTGCCCGATTGTAGTCGTTCTCGAGGAGATTTGAAATATAGATTTTGATTTTTGAAACATTATAAAACAATCTAATTATACACATTTTATGATAGAATTATATAAAATTTCAAACTCGAATATCTCCGTTAATGTTGAAGATACAGAAGTGATTTGGCACTCATTGGAATCAGGTCGACGCTCTCTATTGGCTCATGGGAAAATGTAATCCATGTGTATTATTCATGCTTAGTTACCATGGAAACTCTTATAACAATAAATTATACAATCTATTTAGGCGCTATTTTAGTCGTCCAGGAGATTAAAAATATAGATTTTGATTGTTGAAACATTATAAAACAATCGAATTATACACTTTTTACGATAGAATTATATAAAATTTCAAACTCGCATATCTCCGTTACTGTTGAAGATACAGAAGTGATTTTACAGTCAATGGAATTAGGTCGAACTAACCTAACCTAAACTGACCTGACCTAACATAATCTAACCTAACTTTACTTAACAAAACCTAACCTAACCTAATAACACTAAAATAAAAACAATCTTTTTGTGACCGATTGTAGTCGTTGTCTAGGAGATTTGAAATATAGATTTCGATGGTTGAAACATTATAAAACAATCGAATTCCACACATTTTACAATATAATTATATAAAATTTCAAACTCGCATATCTCCGTTACTGTTGAAGATACAGAAGTGAAGTTGCACTCAATGGAATCAGGTCGACGCTCTCTATTGGCTCATGGGGAAAATGTAATCCATGTGTAATATTCATGCTTAGTTACCATGGAAACTCTCATAACAATAAATTAAACAATCTATTTAGACGCTATTGTAGTAGTTGTCGAGGAGATTTCAAATATAGATTTTGATTGTTGAAACATTATAAAACAATCGAATTATACACATTTTACGATAAAATTATATAAAATTTCAAACTCGCATATCTCCGTTACTGTTGAAGATACAGAAGTGATTTTACACTCAATGGAATTAGGTCGAACTAACCTAACCTAAGCTGACCTGACCTAACCTAACCTAACCTAACTTTACTTAACCTAACCTAACCTAACCTAATAACAATAAAATAAAAACAATCTATTTGTGCCGATTGTAGTCGTTCTCGAGGAGATTTGAAATATAGATTTTGATTGTTGAAACATTATAAAACAATCGAATTCCATACATTTTACAATATAATTATATAAAATTTCAAACTCGCATATCTCCGTTACTATTGAAGATACAGAAGTGATTTTGCACTCAAAGGAATTAGGTCGACCTAACCTAACCTAAACTGACCTTACCTAACCTAACCTAACCTAACTTTACTTAACCTAACCTAACCTATTAACAATAAAATAAAAACAATCTATTTGTGCCGATTGTAGTCGTTCTCGAGGAGATTTGAAATATAGATTTTGATTGTTGAAACATTATAAAACAATCGAATTCCACACATTTTACAATATAATTATATAAAATTTCAAACTCGTATATCTCCGTTACTATTGAAGATACAGAAGTGATTTTGCACTCAATGGAATCAGGTCGACGCTCTCTATTGGCTCATGGGGAAAAATGTAATCCATGTGTAATATTCATGCTTAGTTACCGTGGAAACTCTCATAACAATAAATAAAACAATCTATTTAGAAGCTATTGTAGTCGTTGTCGAGGAGATTTGAAATACAGATTTTGATTGTTGAAACATTATAAAACAATCGAATTATACACATTTTACGATAGAATTATATTAAATTTCAAACTCGCATATCTCCGTTATTGTTGAAGATACAGAAGTGATTTTACACTCAATGGAATTAGGTTGACCTAACCTAACCTAAACTGACCTGACCTAACCTAACCTGACCTGACCTAACCTAACCTAACCTAACCTAACTTTACTTAACCTAACCTAACCTAATAAAAATAAAATAAAAACAATCTATTTGTGCCCGATTGTAGTCGTTCTCGAGGAGATTTGAAATATAGATTTTGATTTTTGAAACATTATAAAACAATCTAATTATACACATTTTATTTTAGAATTATATAAAATTTCAAACTCGAATATCTCCGTTAATGTTGAAGATACAGAAGTGATTTGGCACTCATTGGAATCAGGTCGACGCTCTCTATTGGCTCATGGGAAAATGTAATCCATGTGTAATATTCATGCTTAGTTACCATGGAAACTCTTATAACAATAAATTATACAATCTATTTAGGCGCTATTTTAGTCGTCCAGGAGATTAAAAATATAGATTTTGATTGTTGAAACATTATAAAACAATCGAATTATACACTTTTTACGATAGAATTATATAAAATTTCAAACTCGCATATCTCCGTTACTGTTGAAGATACAGAAGTGATTTTACAGTCAATGGAATTAGGTCGACTTAACCTAACCTAAACTGACCTGACCTAACATAATCTAACCTAACTTTACTTAACAAAACCTAACCTAACCTAATAACACTAAAATAAAAACAATCTTTTTGTGACCGATTGTAGTCGTTGTCTAGGAGATTTGAAATATAGATTTCGATGGTTGAAACATTATAAAACAATCGAATTCCACACATTTTACAATATAATTATATAAAATTTCAAACTCGCATATCTCCGTTACTGTTGAAGATACAGAAGTGAAGTTGCACTCAATGGAATCAGGTCGACGCTCTCTATTGGCTCATGGGGAAAATGTAATCCATGTGTAATATTCATGCTTAGTTACCATGGAAACTCTCATAACAATAAATTAAACAATCTATTTAGACGCTATTGTAGTAGTTGTCGAGGAGATTTCAAATATAGATTTTGATTGTTGAAACATTATAAAACAATCGAATTATACACATTTTACGATAAAATTATATAAAATTTCAAACTCGCATATCTCCGTTACTGTTGAAGATACAGAAGTGATTTTACACTCAATGGAATTAGGTCGAACTAACCTAACCTAAACTGACCTGACCTAACCTAACCTAACCTAACTTTACTTAACCTAACCTAACCTAACCTAATAACAATAAAATAAAAACAATCTATTTGTGCCGATTGTAGTCGTTCTCGAGGAGATTTGAAATATAGATTTTGATTGTTGAAACATTATAAAACAATCGAATTCCATACATTTTACAATATAATTATATAAAATTTCAAACTCGCATATCTCCGTTACTATTGAAGATACAGAAGTGATTTTGCACTCAAAGGAATTAGGTCGACCTAACCTAACCTAAACTGACCTTACCTAACCTAACCTAACCTAACTTTACTTAACCTAACCTAACCTAATAACAATAAAATAAAAACAATCTATTTGTGCCGATTGTAGTCGTTCTCGAGGAGATTTGAAATATAGATTTTGATTGTTGAAACATTATAAAACAATCGAATTCCACACATTTTACAATATAATTATATAAAATTTCAAACTCGTATATCTCCGTTACTATTGAAGATACAGAAGTGATTTTGCACTCAATGGAATCAGGTCGACGCTCTCTATTGGCTCATGGGGAAAAATGTAATCCATGTGTAATATTCATGCTTAGTTACCGTGGAAACTCTCATAACAATAAATTAAACAATCTATTTAGAAGCTATTGTAGTCGTTGTCGAGGAGATTTGAAATACAGATTTTGATTGTTGAAACATTATAAAACAATCGAATTATACACATTTTACGATAGAATTATATTAAATTTCAAACTCGCATATCTCCGTTATTGTTGAAGATACAGAAGTGATTTTACACTCAATGGAATTAGGTTGACCTAACCTAACCTAAACTGACCTGACCTAACCTAACCTGACCTGACCTAACCTAACCTAACCTAACCTAACTTTACTTAACCTAACCTAACCTAATAAAAATAAAATAAAAACAATCTATTTGTGCCCGATTGTAGTCGTTCTCGAGGAGATTTGAAATATAGATTTTGATTTTTGAAACGTTATAAAACAATCTAATTATACACATTTTATGATAGAATTATATAAAATTTCAAACTCGAATATCTCCGTTAATGTTGAAGATACAGAAGTGATTTGGCACTCATTGGAATCAGGTCGACGCTCTCTATTGGCTCATGGGAAAATGTAATCCATGTGTAATATTCATGCTTAGTTACCATGGAAACTCTTATAACAATAAATTATACAATCTATTTAGGCGCTATTTTAGTCGTCCAGGAGATTAAAAATATAGATTTTGATTGTTGAAACATTATAAAACAATCGAATTATACACTTTTTACGATAGAATTATATAAAATTTCAAACTCGCATATCTCCGTTACTGTTGAAGATACAGAAGTGATTTTACAGTCAATGGAATTAGGTCGAACTAACCTAACCTAAACTGACCTGACCTAACATAATCTAACCTAACTTTACTTAACAAAACCTAACCTAACCTAATAACACTAAAATAAAAACAATCTTTTTGTGACCGATTGTAGTCGTTGTCTAGGAGATTTGAAATATAGATTTCGATGGTTGAAACATTATAAAACAATCGAATTCCACACATTTTACAATATAATTATATAAAATTTCAAACTCGCATATCTCCGTTACTGTTGAAGATACAGAAGTGAAGTTGCACTCAATGGAATCAGGTCGACGCTCTCTATTGGCTCATGGGGAAAATGTAATCCATGTGTAATATTCATGCTTAGTTACCATGGAAACTCTCATAACAATAAATTAACTCTTTGCGGCGCAGTGGTTACCAATGGTAACCACCTCAAGATTGTCCTTTTCGGCTCGGTGGTTAGTGCCACTGACCACCACTTGAAATGCAAATTTTCGTTTTGTGTGGTATTTTATCTCTAATGTTTCGCTTTGAGGTTTATCGCCTTTTGTCTGAAATGAGATTGTGGGGATTGTTGTTTCTTATGTTTACTCCAGTCTCCTTTATGGTGCCGCTTTTGTTGAATGTTGTTGTAAACAGTGATTATTAATGACTAATTGTTGTAATGGTATTTCTTTTTCGTTTTCTGCCGAATCCACTGTGCTTTTATATTTCCCCATTACCGTGGCTACGTCTGTTCCAAGAAGTGGAGGTTTTTGTGCGGTCGTTCACAAAGGAACTCTTCATATGTAGGTGGTTAGTGTTGCTGACCACCGCGCAGATTTGGTTGCTTTCGGAACTCTGTGTAAAGTTTACATATTTCCTAGAATCATGGAGAGGCTGACTGATCAGGATATTCGAGACTTTTTTAATGCTGAGGACATACCCTCAGGCTCCGATTTGGACTTCAGTAGTGATGATTCAGATGCAGATCCCACTTTTCACCCAGAAATAAGTGCAGAAGGAATGTGCATTGCAGAAACGTCCTCTGAAGATGAATTTCTTGGGTGCAATATTCCTACTAACGAAGGACCTTCGACATCAACACAAAGTGCCACAGGTTGTGTTAGTGCATCAATGAGCGTCAGACAACAGGATGGTTCCAATGAGGTCACAGTGAGTACTCCAATTGTGCCATTGGTTCATGTAACAAGGTCACCAATCTGGGATCAGACATCTCATCAAACAACTCCAGTGGCACATTTCTCAAGTAGGGTGGGACCGACTGATGCTGTAAAGGAACTGCAAGATAAGAGCCCTCTTGCAATTTTTTCACTCTTTTTCAATGATGAGCTGCTCAATCATATTGTGTTTCACACGAACTTATATGCTACACAACAAGGTAAGCCCTTCCAACCGACAGACATGGATGAAATTCGAGTATTTATAGGAATGAACATTTTTATGGGTCTCAAACGAATGTCAAGTTACAGAGATTATTGATCATCAAAACCAGACTGGCATGACTATTATATTTCAAAACTAATGAGTGTAAAAAGGTTTGGTTGGCTGTTGGGTCACATACATTTCAACAACAATGCTGTTCAACCAGAGCGTCGTGATCCACAATTTGATAGATTATATAAACTCCGACCATTTCTGAACAATCTGGCACACTCTTTCGCGCAAAACTACAAAGCTTATCAGAAACTTGTCGTCGATGAATCGATGGTAAAATTCAAAGGAAGATCTAGTATGAAACAATTCATGAGGGATAAGCCAATCAAAAGAGGTTTCAAGATATGGATGCTCTGTGACTCGTCTGGATATAACCACAGGTTCAGGTTCGAAATCTATACTGGGAAAACAAGCGAGCAAGGTGAGAAAGGGTTGGCTTCCCGAGTTGTTCTCAGTCTCTGTCATGATTTTATTGATAAAAACCATGTTCTATTTGTAGACAACTACTTCAATAGCTATGAGCTCCTGCTAACTCTAAAAGCCAAAAATATTTTTGCATGTGGGACAGTGAATCCTGCACGGAAGTTCCTACCTAGTCTCAAAGGGGAGAAGGAACTAAAGAGAGGAGAATATGATTTGCAACAGTCCGATGATGACATAACAATGATAAGATGGAAGGATAAACGAGCAGTGAACTTTTTGTCTAATTTCCACAATCCCAATGATACAATAACCATCAGTAGGAAGGCAAAAGTTGGTACTATTTCAGATGTGCCCTGCCCAAAGATTGTGAAGGAGTACAATGAAAATATGAATTTTGTCGATAATTTTGATCGACTGAAGAATGATTACCAGATTGACCGCAAAAGTAAGAAATGGTACTTGAGATTATTCTTTCACTTTCTTGATGCAGCTTGAACAAATGCTTTTATTATTCACAATCAAATTGAAGGTGAGAAGTTCACTAACAAGGAATTTAGGAGGGATGTATATTGATGAAGGAATTGGGAGCATAAAAGTCGAAACATTAATTTGCCTCCAACATCGCTCAGAAGCTCGCAAGTTGAACGCTCATTCACCCCACATTCCACCGGATGCAGAGCCAAGCAACAAGAATTTTCCACTCGGCTCTGCACAGTCAGCAAGGCAACGGCCCTCGCCAGCGGTGAGTGCACCTCCACTGCAAATTTCCATCTGCATCCAGGGATACCCCAGGTGCACAGTGGAGGTGCAAAGTCCACCAACCTATGACTCAAATCCAATGTATAAAACCCCTGGAGACAGTAAATCGATCTCTCACTTCGCTCCAATATCACCACCAAACTGATCGACGAGAAGAGGACGACGGCCTGCTGAGAGATCGCGACAGTACGAGGCGGCAACAAGCGAGAAGTCCATAGCAGTCCGGATTAAGCCAACCGAAGAATCTGCAAGAATAAAACAAGTCGCCGAATTGCCTGCCGTCTCTTGTCGTCATCTTCGATCTCTACAGCGGACACCTGTCACCATCGCCGACGCCAGAAGCCGAGGGCCAGACCAACAGCAAGGGGTGAGTAGCGTTCAACAACACAGGCTCCCAACAATCCTTCATCAGCCTCCTTAAGGGTAGAGGTGGTTAGCCAAGTCAAACTTAAGACCTATTGTATTTATCTGAGCTACGTCCCGGCGTGACTCGATCCCGTACCTTACCCGACGTCACGCTACATGGTGGAGATGCGGGGCATCGATCCCCGTACCTCTCGCAAGCCAAGCGAGAGGTTTGCTCTCCAAAAGAATAGCAACTCCACACACTCCCCCAAACAGAAGTGTAGAATTAAAGCGCCACAAACCTAGTGTCATGCCGAGTATTAGGAACCAGAGTGCAAGCCAACAACCTAAGAGGTCCACATCAAGAATATGTGCTAAGTGTAGCACGAAGAGCAATCCAGTCCGCACAATATGGATGTGCAGTGTTTGTAATGTGCCCCTTTGTTTGCGGAAGGATAAAGACTGTTTCCAAACCTTTCACCGAAATTGAAGTTGAATTTAGGTAAAGAAAACCTTTGTATTTCACAATTTTCATTCACATATGTTGCATAAAAAAACATGTTACATTTGCGTGGTGGTTAGTGCTGATAACCACCAGTTTTTTTCAAATTAAAATTACAATTACAATAGAATTTAAGAAATATTATGAAAATATGTATTCTTATGTCAAAATAAAAGATATTAAAAGTGTTCATGTAAAAAAAAAATTTCGGACCTTCTCCGCGCCGGAAGGGTCGGGAAATTTATCCAACTCCTGAGCCGCAAAGAGTTAAACAATCTATTTAGACGCTATTGTAGTAGTTGTCGAGGAGATTTCAAATATAGATTTTGATTGTTGAAACATTATAAAACAATCGAATTATACACATTTTACGATAAAATTATATAAAATTTCAAACTCGCATATCTCCGTTACTGTTGAAGATACAGAAGTGATTTTACACTCAATGGAATTAGGTCGAACTAACCTAACCTAAGCTGACCTGACCTAACCTAACCTAACCTAACTTTACTTAACCTAACCTAACCTAACCTAATAACAATAAAATAAAAACAATCTATTTGTGCCGATTGTAGTCGTTCTCGAGGAGATTTGAAATATAGATTTTGATTGTTGAAACATTATAAAACAATCGAATTCCATACATTTTACAATATAATTATATAAAATTTCAAACTCGCATATCTCCGTTACTATTGAAGATACAGAAGTGATTTTGCACTCAAAGGAATTAGGTCGACCTAACCTAACCTAAACTGACCTTACCTAACCTAACCTAACCTAACTTTACTTAACCTAACCTAACCTAATAACAATAAAATAAAAACAATCTATTTGTGCCGATTGTAGTCGTTCTCGAGGAGATTTGAAATATAGATTTTGATTGTTGAAACATTATAAAACAATCGAATTATACACATTTTACAATATAATTATATAAAATTTCAAACTCGTATATCTCCGTTACTATTGAAGATACAGAAGTGATTTTGCACTCAATGGAATCAGGTCGACGCTCTCTATTGGCTCATGGGGAAAAATGTAATCCATGTGTAATATTCATGCTTAGTTACCGTGGAAACTCTCATAACAATAAATAAAACAATCTATTTAGAAGCTATTGTAGTCGTTGTCGAGGAGATTTGAAATACAGATTTTGATTGTTGAAACATTATAAAACAATCGAATTATACACATTTTACGATAGAATTATATTAAATTTCAAACTCGCATATCTCCGTTATTGTTGAAGATACAGAAGTGATTTTACACTCAATGGAATTAGGTTGACCTAACCTAACCTAAACTGACCTGAACTAACCTAACCTAACCTAACCTAACTTTACTTAACCTAACCTAACCTAATAAAAATAAAATAAAAACAATCTATTTGTGCCCGATTGTAGTCGTTCTCGAGGAGATTTGAAATATAGATTTTGATTTTTGAAACATTATAAAACAATCTAATTATACACATTTTATGATAGAATTATATAAAATTTCAAACTCGAATATCTCCGTTAATGTTGAAGATACAGAAGTGATTTGGCACTCATTGGAATCAGGTCGACGCTCTCTATTGGCTCATGGGAAAATGTAATCCATGTGTAATATTCATGCTTAGTTACCATGGAAACTCTTATAACAATAAATTATACAATCTATTTAGGCGCTATTTTAGTCGTCCAGGAGATTAAAAATATAGATTTTGATTGTTGAAACATTATAAAACAATCGAATTATACACTTTTTACGATAGAATTATATAAAATTTCAAACTCGCATATCTCCGTTACTGTTGAAGATACAGAAGTGATTTTACAGTCAATGGAATTAGGTCGACTTAACCTAACCTAAACTGACCTGACCTAACATAATCTAACCTAACTTTACTTAACAAAACCTAACCTAACCTAATAACACTAAAATAAAAACAATCTTTTTGTGACCGATTGTAGTCGTTGTCTAGGAGATTTGAAATATAGATTTCGATGGTTGAAACATTATAAAACAATCGAATTCCACACATTTTACAATATAATTATATAAAATTTCAAAGTCGCATATCTCCGTTACTGTTGAAGATACAGAAGTGAAGTTGCACTCAATGGAATCAGGTCGACGCTCTCTATTGGCTCATGGGGAAAATGTAATCCATGTGTAATATTCATGCTTAGTTACCATGGAAACTCTCATAACAATAAATTAAACAATCTATTTAGACGCTATTGTAGTAGTTGTCGAGGAGATTTCAAATATAGATTTTGATTGTTGAAACATTATAAAACAATCGAATTATACACATTTTACGATAAAATTATATAAAATTTCAAACTCGCATATCTCCGTTACTGTTGAAGATACAGAAGTGATTTTACACTCAATGGAATTAGGTCGAACTAACCTAACCTAAACTGACCTGACCTAACCTAACCTAACCTAACTTTACTTAACCTAACCTAACCTAACCTAATAACAATAAAATAAAAACAATCTATTTGTGCCGATTGTAGTCGTTCTCGAGGAGATTTGAAATATAGATTTTGATTGTTGAAACATTATAAAACAATCGAATTCCATACATTTTACAATATAATTATATAAAATTTCAAACTCGCATATCTCCGTTACTATTGAAGATACAGAAGTGATTTTGCACTCAAAGGAATTAGGTCGACCTAACCTAACCTAAACTGACCTTACCTAACCTAACCTAACCTAACTTTACTTAACCTAACCTAACCTAATAACAATAAAATAAAAACAATCTATTTGTGCCGATTGTAGTCGTTCTCGAGGAGATTTGAAATATAGATTTTGATTGTTGAAACATTATAAAACAATCGAATTCCACACATTTTACAATATAATTATATAAAATTTCAAACTCGTATATCTCCGTTACTATTGAAGATACAGAAGTGATTTTGCACTCAATGGAATCAGGTCGACGCTCTCTATTGGCTCATGGGGAAAAATGTAATCCATGTGTAATATTCATGCTTAGTTACCGTGGAAACTCTCATAACAATAAATTAAACAATCTATTTAGAAGCTATTGTAGTCGTTGTCGAGGAGATTTGAAATACAGATTTTGATTGTTGAAACATTATAAAACAATCGAATTATACACATTTTACGATAGAATTATATAAAATTTCAAACTCGCATATCTCCGTTAATGTTGAAGATACAGAAGTGATTTTACACTCAATGGAATTAGGTTGACCTAACCTAACCTAAACTGACCTGACCTAACCTAACCTAACCTAACTTTACTTAACCTAACCTAACCTAACCTAATAAAAATAAAATAAAAACAATCTATTTGTGCCCGATTGTAGTCGTTCTCGAGGAGATTTGAAATATAGATTTTGATTTTTGAAACATTATAAAACAATCTAATTATACACATTTTATGATAGAATTATATAAAATTTCAAACTCGAATATCTCCGTTAATGTTGAAGATACAGAAGTGATTTGGCACTCATTGGAATCAGGTCGACGCTCTCTATTGGCTCATGGGGAAAATGTAATCCATGTGTAATATTCATGCTTAGTTACCATGGAAACTCTTATAACAATAAATTATACAATCTATTTAGGCGCTATTTTAGTCGTCCAGGAGATTAAAAATATAGATTTTGATTGTTGAAACATTATAAAACAATCGAATTATACACTTTTTACGATAGAATTATATAAAATTTCAAACTCGCATATCTCCGTTACTGTTGAAGATACAGAAGTGATTTTACAGTCAATGGAATTAGGTCGACTTAACCTAACCTAAACTGACCTGACCTAACATAATCTAACCTAACTTTACTTAACAAAACCTAACCTAACCTAATAACAATAAAATAAAAACAATCTATTTGTGCCCGATTGTAGTCGTTCTCGAGGAGATTTGAAATATAGATTTTGATTTTTGAAACATTATAAAACAATCTAATTATACACATTTTATGATAGAATTATATAAAATTTCAAACTCGAATATCTCCGTTAATGTTGAAGATACAGAAGTGATTTGGCACTCATTGGAATCAGGTCGACGCTCTCTATTGGCTCATGGGGAAAATGTAATCCATGTGTAATATTCATGCTTAGTTACCATGGAAACTCTCATAACAATAAATTAAACAATCTATTTAGACGCTATTGTAGTAGTTGTCGAGGAGATTTCAAATATAGATTTTGATTGTTGAAACATTATAAAACAATCGAATTATACACATTTTACGATAAAATTATATAAAATTTCAAACTCGCATATCTCCGTTACTGTTGAAGATACAGAAGTGATTTTACACTCAATGGAATTAGGTCGAACTAACCTAACCTAAAGTAACCTGACCTAACCTAACCTAACCTAACTTTATTAACCTAACTTAACCTAACCTAATAACAATAAAATAAAAACAATCTATTTGTGCCGATTGTAGTCGTTCTCGAGGAGATTTGAAATATAGATTTTGATTGTTGAAACATTATAAAACAATCGAATTCCATACATTTTACAATATAATTATATAAAATTTCAAACTCGCATATCTCCGTTACTGTTGAAGATACAGAAGTGATTTTGCACTCAAAGGAATTAGGTCGACCTAACCTAACCTAAACTGACCTTACCTAACCTAACCTAACCTAACTTTACTTAACCTAACCTAACCTAACCTAATAACAATAAAATAAAAACAATCTATTTGTGCCGATTGTAGTCGTTCTCGAGGAGATTTGAAATATAGATTTTGATTGTTGAAACATTATAAAACAATCGAATTCCACACATTTTACAATATAATTATATAAAATTTCAAACTCGTATATCTCCGTTACTATTGAAGATACAGAAGTGATTTTGCACTCAATGGAATCAGGTCGACGCTCTCTATTGGCTCATGGGGAAAAATGTAATCCATGTGTAATATTCATGCTTAGTTACCGTGGAAACTCTCATAACAATAAATTAAACAATCTATTTAGAAGCTATTGTAGTCGTTGTCGAGGAGATTTGAAATACAGATTTTGATTGTTGAAACATTATAAAACAATCGAATTATACACATTTTACGATAGAATTATATTAAATTTCAAACTCGCATATCTCCGTTATTGTTGAAGATACAGAAGTGATTTTACACTCAATGGAATTAGGTTGACCTAACCTAACCTAAACTGACCTGACCTAACCTAACCTGACCTGACCTAACCTAACCTAACCTAACCTAACTTTACTTAACCTAACCTAACCTAATAAAAATAAAATAAAAACAATCTATTTGTGCCCGATTGTAGTCGTTCTCGAGGAGATTTGAAATATAGATTTTGATTTTTGAAACGTTATAAAACAATCTAATTATACACATTTTATGATAGAATTATATAAAATTTCAAACTCGAATATCTCCGTTAATGTTGAAGATACAGAAGTGATTTGGCACTCATTGGAATCAGGTCGACGCTCTCTATTGGCTCATGGGAAAATGTAATCCATGTGTAATATTCATGCTTAGTTACCATGGAAACTCTTATAACAATAAATTATACAATCTATTTAGGCGCTATTTTAGTCGTCCAGGAGATTAAAAATATAGATTTTGATTGTTGAAACATTATAAAACAATCGAATTATACACTTTTTACGATAGAATTATATAAAATTTCAAACTCGCATATCTCCGTTACTGTTGAAGATACAGAAGTGATTTTACAGTCAATGGAATTAGGTCGAACTAACCTAACCTAAACTGACCTGACCTAACATAATCTAACCTAACTTTACTTAACAAAACCTAACCTAACCTAATAACACTAAAATAAAAACAATCTTTTTGTGACCGATTGTAGTCGTTGTCTAGGAGATTTGAAATATAGATTTCGATGGTTGAAACATTATAAAACAATCGAATTCCACACATTTTACAATATAATTATATAAAATTTCAAACTCGCATATCTCCGTTACTGTTGAAGATACAGAAGTGAAGTTGCACTCAATGGAATCAGGTCGACGCTCTCTATTGGCTCATGGGGAAAATGTAATCCATGTGTAATATTCATGCTTAGTTACCATGGAAACTCTCATAACAATAAATTAAACAATCTATTTAGACGCTATTGTAGTAGTTGTCGAGGAGATTTCAAATATAGATTTTGATTGTTGAAACATTATAAAACAATCGAATTATACACATTTTACGATAAAATTATATAAAATTTCAAACTCGCATATCTCCGTTACTGTTGAAGATACAGAAGTGATTTTACACTCAATGGAATTAGGTCGAACTAACCTAACCTAAACTGACCTGACCTAACCTAACCTAACCTAACTTTACTTAACCTAACCTAACCTAACCTAATAACAATAAAATAAAAACAATCTATTTGTGCCGATTGTAGTCGTTCTCGAGGAGATTTGAAATATAGATTTTGATTGTTGAAACATTATAAAACAATCGAATTCCATACATTTTACAATATAATTATATAAAATTTCAAACTCGCATATCTCCGTTACTATTGAAGATACAGAAGTGATTTTGCACTCAAAGGAATTAGGTCGACCTAACCTAACCTAAACTGACCTTACCTAACCTAACCTAACCTAACTTTACTTAACCTAACCTAACCTAATAACAATAAAATAAAAACAATCTATTTGTGCCGATTGTAGTCGTTCTCGAGGAGATTTGAAATATAGATTTTGATTGTTGAAACATTATAAAACAATCGAATTCCACACATTTTACAATATAATTATATAAAATTTCAAACTCGTATATCTCCGTTACTATTGAAGATACAGAAGTGATTTTGCACTCAATGGAATCAGGTCGACGCTCTCTATTGGCTCATGGGGAAAAATGTAATCCATGTGTAATATTCATGCTTAGTTACCGTGGAAACTCTCATAACAATAAATTAAACAATCTATTTAGAAGCTATTGTAGTCGTTGTCGAGGAGATTTGAAATACAGATTTTGATTGTTGAAACATTATAAAACAATCGAATTATACACATTTTACGATAGAATTATATAAAATTTCAAACTCGCATATCTCCGTTAATGTTGAAGATACAGAAGTGATTTTACACTCAATGGAATTAGGTTGACCTAACCTAACCTAAACTGACCTGACCTAACCTAACCTAACCTAACTTTACTTAACCTAACCTAACCTAACCTAATAAAAATAAAATAAAAACAATCTATTTGTGCCCGATTGTAGTCGTTCTCGAGGAGATTTGAAATATAGATTTTGATTTTTGAAACATTATAAAACAATCTAATTATACACATTTTATGATAGAATTATATAAAATTTCAAACTCGAATATCTCCGTTAATGTTGAAGATACAGAAGTGATTTGGCACTCATTGGAATCAGGTCGACGCTCTCTATTGGCTCATGGGGAAAATGTAATCCATGTGTAATATTCATGCTTAGTTACCATGGAAACTCTTATAACAATAAATTATACAATCTATTTAGGCGCTATTTTAGTCGTCCAGGAGATTAAAAATATAGATTTTGATTGTTGAAACATTATAAAACAATCGAATTATACACTTTTTACGATAGAATTATATAAAATTTCAAACTCGCATATCTCCGTTACTGTTGAAGATACAGAAGTGATTTTACAGTCAATGGAATTAGGTCGACTTAACCTAACCTAAACTGACCTGACCTAACATAATCTAACCTAACTTTACTTAACAAAACCTAACCTAACCTAATAACAATAAAATAAAAACAATCTATTTGTGCCCGATTGTAGTCGTTCTCGAGGAGATTTGAAATATAGATTTTGATTTTTGAAACATTATAAAACAATCTAATTATACACATTTTATGATAGAATTATATAAAATTTCAAACTCGAATATCTCCGTTAATGTTGAAGATACAGAAGTGATTTGGCACTCATTGGAATCAGGTCGACGCTCTCTATTGGCTCATGGGGAAAATGTAATCCATGTGTAATATTCATGCTTAGTTACCATGGAAACTCTCATAACAATAAATTAAACAATCTATTTAGACGCTATTGTAGTAGTTGTCGAGGAGATTTCAAATATAGATTTTGATTGTTGAAACATTATAAAACAATCGAATTATACACATTTTACGATAAAATTATATAAAATTTCAAACTCGCATATCTCCGTTACTGTTGAAGATACAGAAGTGATTTTACACTCAATGGAATTAGGTCGAACTAACCTAACCTAAAGTAACCTGACCTAACCTAACCTAACCTAACTTTATTAACCTAACTTAACCTAACCTAATAACAATAAAATAAAAACAATCTATTTGTGCCGATTGTAGTCGTTCTCGAGGAGATTTGAAATATAGATTTTGATTGTTGAAACATTATAAAACAATCGAATTCCATACATTTTACAATATAATTATATAAAATTTCAAACTCGCATATCTCCGTTACTGTTGAAGATACAGAAGTGATTTTGCACTCAAAGGAATTAGGTCGACCTAACCTAACCTAAACTGACCTTACCTAACCTAACCTAACCTAACTTTACTTAACCTAACCTAACCTAACCTAATAACAATAAAATAAAAACAATCTATTTGTGCCGATTGTAGTCGTTCTCGAGGAGATTTGAAATATAGATTTTGATTGTTGAAACATTATAAAACAATCGAATTCCACACATTTTACAATATAATTATATAAAATTTCAAACTCGTATATCTCCGTTACTATTGAAGATACAGAAGTGATTTTGCACTCAATGGAATCAGGTCGACGCTCTCTATTGGCTCATGGGGAAAAATGTAATCCATGTGTAATATTCATGCTTAGTTACCGTGGAAACTCTCATAACAATAAATTAAACAATCTATTTAGAAGCTATTGTAGTCGTTGTCGAGGAGATTTGAAATACAGATTTTGATTGTTGAAACATTATAAAACAATCGAATTATACACATTTTACGATAGAATTATATAAAATTTCAAACTCGCATATCTCCGTTAATGTTGAAGATACAGAAGTGATTTTACACTCAATGGAATTAGGTTGACCTAACCTAACCTAAACTGACCTGACCTAACCTAACCTAACCTAACTTTACTTAACCTAACCTAACCTAACCTAATAAAAATAAAATAAAAACAATCTATTTGTGCCCGATTGTAGTCGTTCTCGAGGAGATTTGAAATATAGATTTTGATTTTTGAAACATTATAAAACAATCTAATTATACACATTTTATGATAGAATTATATAAAATTTCAAACTCGAATATCTCCGTTAATGTTGAAGATACAGAAGTGATTTGGCACTCATTGGAATCAGGTCGACGCTCTCTATTGGCTCATGGGGAAAATGTAATCCATGTGTAATATTCATGCTTAGTTACCATGGAAACTCTTATAACAATAAATTATACAATCTATTTAGGCGCTATTTTAGTCGTCCAGGAGATTAAAAATATAGATTTTGATTGTTGAAACATTATAAAACAATCGAATTATACACTTTTTACGATAGAATTATATAAAATTTCAAACTCGCATATCTCCGTTACTGTTGAAGATACAGAAGTGATTTTACAGTCAATGGAATTAGGTCGACTTAACCTAACCTAAACTGACCTGACCTAACATAATCTAACCTAACTTTACTTAACAAAACCTAACCTAACCTAATAACAATAAAATAAAAACAATCTATTTGTGCCCGATTGTAGTCGTTCTCGAGGAGATTTGAAATATAGATTTTGATTTTTGAAACATTATAAAACAATCTAATTATACACATTTTATGATAGAATTATATAAAATTTCAAACTCGAATATCTCCGTTAATGTTGAAGATACAGAAGTGATTTGGCACTCATTGGAATCAGGTCGACGCTCTCTATTGGCTCATGGGGAAAATGTAATCCATGTGTAATATTCATGCTTAGTTACCATGGAAACTCTCATAACAATAAATTAAACAATCTATTTAGACGCTATTGTAGTAGTTGTCGAGGAGATTTCAAATATAGATTTTGATTGTTGAAACATTATAAAACAATCGAATTATACACATTTTACGATAAAATTATATAAAATTTCAAACTCGCATATCTCCGTTACTGTTGAAGATACAGAAGTGATTTTACACTCAATGGAATTAGGTCGAACTAACCTAACCTAAAGTAACCTGACCTAACCTAACCTAACCTAACTTTATTAACCTAACTTAACCTAACCTAATAACAATAAAATAAAAACAATCTATTTGTGCCGATTGTAGTCGTTCTCGAGGAGATTTGAAATATAGATTTTGATTGTTGAAACATTATAAAACAATCGAATTCCATACATTTTACAATATAATTATATAAAATTTCAAACTCGCATATCTCCGTTACTGTTGAAGATACAGAAGTGATTTTGCACTCAAAGGAATTAGGTCGACCTAACCTAACCTAAACTGACCTTACCTAACCTAACCTAACCTAACTTTACTTAACCTAACCTAACCTAACCTAATAACAATAAAATAAAAACAATCTATTTGTGCCGATTGTAGTCGTTCTCGAGGAGATTTGAAATATAGATTTTGATTGTTGAAACATTATAAAACAATCGAATTCCACACATTTTACAATATAATTATATAAAATTTCAAACTCGTATATCTCCGTTACTATTGAAGATACAGAAGTGATTTTGCACTCAATGGAATCAGGTCGACGCTCTCTATTGGCTCATGGGGAAAAATGTAATCCATGTGTAATATTCATGCTTAGTTACCGTGGAAACTCTCATAACAATAAATTAAACAATCTATTTAGAAGCTATTGTAGTCGTTGTCGAGGAGATTTGAAATACAGATTTTGATTGTTGAAACATTATAAAACAATCGAATTATACACATTTTACGATAGAATTATATAAAATTTCAAACTCGCATATCTCCGTTAATGTTGAAGATACAGAAGTGATTTTACACTCAATGGAATTAGGTTGACCTAACCTAACCTAAACTGACCTGACCTAACCTAACCTAACCTAACTTTACTTAACCTAACCTAACCTAACCTAATAAAAATAAAATAAAAACAATCTATTTGTGCCCGATTGTAGTCGTTCTCGAGGAGATTTGAAATATAGATTTTGATTTTTGAAACATTATAAAACAATCTAATTATACACATTTTATGATAGAATTATATAAAATTTCAAACTCGAATATCTCCGTTAATGTTGAAGATACAGAAGTGATTTGGCACTCATTGGAATCAGGTCGACGCTCTCTATTGGCTCATGGGGAAAATGTAATCCATGTGTAATATTCATGCTTAGTTACCATGGAAACTCTTATAACAATAAATTATACAATCTATTTAGGCGCTATTTTAGTCGTCCAGGAGATTAAAAATATAGATTTTGATTGTTGAAACATTATAAAACAATCGAATTATACACTTTTTACGATAGAATTATATAAAATTTCAAACTCGCATATCTCCGTTACTGTTGAAGATACAGAAGTGATTTTACAGTCAATGGAATTAGGTCGACTTAACCTAACCTAAACTGACCTGACCTAACATAATCTAACCTAACTTTACTTAACAAAACCTAACCTAACCTAATAACAATAAAATAAAAACAATCTATTTGTGCCCGATTGTAGTCGTTCTCGAGGAGATTTGAAATATAGATTTTGATTTTTGAAACATTATAAAACAATCTAATTATACACATTTTATGATAGAATTATATAAAATTTCAAACTCGAATATCTCCGTTAATGTTGAAGATACAGAAGTGATTTGGCACTCATTGGAATCAGGTCGACGCTCTCTATTGGCTCATGGGGAAAATGTAATCCATGTGTAATATTCATGCTTAGTTACCATGGAAACTCTCATAACAATAAATTAAACAATCTATTTAGACGCTATTGTAGTAGTTGTCGAGGAGATTTCAAATATAGATTTTGATTGTTGAAACATTATAAAACAATCGAATTATACACATTTTACGATAAAATTATATAAAATTTCAAACTCGCATATCTCCGTTACTGTTGAAGATACAGAAGTGATTTTACACTCAATGGAATTAGGTCGAACTAACCTAACCTAAAGTAACCTGACCTAACCTAACCTAACCTAACTTTATTAACCTAACTTAACCTAACCTAATAACAATAAAATAAAAACAATCTATTTGTGCCGATTGTAGTCGTTCTCGAGGAGATTTGAAATATAGATTTTGATTGTTGAAACATTATAAAACAATCGAATTCCATACATTTTACAATATAATTATATAAAATTTCAAACTCGCATATCTCCGTTACTGTTGAAGATACAGAAGTGATTTTGCACTCAAAGGAATTAGGTCGACCTAACCTAACCTAAACTGACCTTACCTAACCTAACCTAACCTAACTTTACTTAACCTAACCTAACCTAACCTAATAACAATAAAATAAAAACAATCTATTTGTGCCGATTGTAGTCGTTCTCGAGGAGATTTGAAATATAGATTTTGATTGTTGAAACATTATAAAACAATCGAATTCCACACATTTTACAATATAATTATATAAAATTTCAAACTCGTATATCTCCGTTACTATTGAAGATACAGAAGTGATTTTGCACTCAATGGAATCAGGTCGACGCTCTCTATTGGCTCATGGGGAAAAATGTAATCCATGTGTAATATTCATGCTTAGTTACCGTGGAAACTCTCATAACAATAAATTAAACAATCTATTTAGAAGCTATTGTAGTCGTTGTCGAGGAGATTTGAAATACAGATTTTGATTGTTGAAACATTATAAAACAATCGAATTATACACATTTTACGATAGAATTATATAAAATTTCAAACTCGCATATCTCCGTTAATGTTGAAGATACAGAAGTGATTTTACACTCAATGGAATTAGGTTGACCTAACCTAACCTAAACTGACCTGACCTAACCTAACCTAACCTAACTTTACTTAACCTAACCTAACCTAACCTAATAAAAATAAAATAAAAACAATCTATTTGTGCCCGATTGTAGTCGTTCTCGAGGAGATTTGAAATATAGATTTTGATTTTTGAAACATTATAAAACAATCTAATTATACACATTTTATGATAGAATTATATAAAATTTCAAACTCGAATATCTCCGTTAATGTTGAAGATACAGAAGTGATTTGGCACTCATTGGAATCAGGTCGACGCTCTCTATTGGCTCATGGGGAAAATGTAATCCATGTGTAATATTCATGCTTAGTTACCATGGAAACTCTTATAACAATAAATTATACAATCTATTTAGGCGCTATTTTAGTCGTCCAGGAGATTAAAAATATAGATTTTGATTGTTGAAACATTATAAAACAATCGAATTATACACTTTTTACGATAGAATTATATAAAATTTCAAACTCGCATATCTCCGTTACTGTTGAAGATACAGAAGTGATTTTACAGTCAATGGAATTAGGTCGACTTAACCTAACCTAAACTGACCTGACCTAACATAATCTAACCTAACTTTACTTAACAAAACCTAACCTAACCTAATAACAATAAAATAAAAACAATCTATTTGTGCCCGATTGTAGTCGTTCTCGAGGAGATTTGAAATATAGATTTTGATTTTTGAAACATTATAAAACAATCTAATTATACACATTTTATGATAGAATTATATAAAATTTCAAACTCGAATATCTCCGTTAATGTTGAAGATACAGAAGTGATTTGGCACTCATTGGAATCAGGTCGACGCTCTCTATTGGCTCATGGGGAAAATGTAATCCATGTGTAATATTCATGCTTAGTTACCATGGAAACTCTCATAACAATAAATTAAACAATCTATTTAGACGCTATTGTAGTAGTTGTCGAGGAGATTTCAAATATAGATTTTGATTGTTGAAACATTATAAAACAATCGAATTATACACATTTTACGATAAAATTATATAAAATTTCAAACTCGCATATCTCCGTTACTGTTGAAGATACAGAAGTGATTTTACACTCAATGGAATTAGGTCGAACTAACCTAACCTAAAGTAACCTGACCTAACCTAACCTAACCTAACTTTATTAACCTAACTTAACCTAACCTAATAACAATAAAATAAAAACAATCTATTTGTGCCGATTGTAGTCGTTCTCGAGGAGATTTGAAATATAGATTTTGATTGTTGAAACATTATAAAACAATCGAATTCCATACATTTTACAATATAATTATATAAAATTTCAAACTCGCATATCTCCGTTACTGTTGAAGATACAGAAGTGATTTTGCACTCAAAGGAATTAGGTCGACCTAACCTAACCTAAACTGACCTTACCTAACCTAACCTAACCTAACTTTACTTAACCTAACCTAACCTAACCTAATAACAATAAAATAAAAACAATCTATTTGTGCCGATTGTAGTCGTTCTCGAGGAGATTTGAAATATAGATTTTGATTGTTGAAACATTATAAAACAATCGAATTCCACACATTTTACAATATAATTATATAAAATTTCAAACTCGTATATCTCCGTTACTATTGAAGATACAGAAGTGATTTTGCACTCAATGGAATCAGGTCGACGCTCTCTATTGGCTCATGGGGAAAAATGTAATCCATGTGTAATATTCATGCTTAGTTACCGTGGAAACTCTCATAACAATAAATTAAACAATCTATTTAGAAGCTATTGTAGTCGTTGTCGAGGAGATTTGAAATACAGATTTTGATTGTTGAAACATTATAAAACAATCGAATTATACACATTTTACGATAGAATTATATAAAATTTCAAACTCGCATATCTCCGTTAATGTTGAAGATACAGAAGTGATTTTACACTCAATGGAATTAGGTTGACCTAACCTAACCTAAACTGACCTGACCTAACCTAACCTAACCTAACTTTACTTAACCTAACCTAACCTAACCTAATAAAAATAAAATAAAAACAATCTATTTGTGCCCGATTGTAGTCGTTCTCGAGGAGATTTGAAATATAGATTTTGATTTTTGAAACATTATAAAACAATCTAATTATACACATTTTATGATAGAATTATATAAAATTTCAAACTCGAATATCTCCGTTAATGTTGAAGATACAGAAGTGATTTGGCACTCATTGGAATCAGGTCGACGCTCTCTATTGGCTCATGGGGAAAATGTAATCCATGTGTAATATTCATGCTTAGTTACCATGGAAACTCTTATAACAATAAATTATACAATCTATTTAGGCGCTATTTTAGTCGTCCAGGAGATTAAAAATATAGATTTTGATTGTTGAAACATTATAAAACAATCGAATTATACACTTTTTACGATAGAATTATATAAAATTTCAAACTCGCATATCTCCGTTACTGTTGAAGATACAGAAGTGATTTTACAGTCAATGGAATTAGGTCGACTTAACCTAACCTAAACTGACCTGACCTAACATAATCTAACCTAACTTTACTTAACAAAACCTAACCTAACCTAATAACAATAAAATAAAAACAATCTATTTGTGCCCGATTGTAGTCGTTCTCGAGGAGATTTGAAATATAGATTTTGATTTTTGAAACATTATAAAACAATCTAATTATACACATTTTATGATAGAATTATATAAAATTTCAAACTCGAATATCTCCGTTAATGTTGAAGATACAGAAGTGATTTGGCACTCATTGGAATCAGGTCGACGCTCTCTATTGGCTCATGGGGAAAATGTAATCCATGTGTAATATTCATGCTTAGTTACCATGGAAACTCTCATAACAATAAATTAAACAATCTATTTAGACGCTATTGTAGTAGTTGTCGAGGAGATTTCAAATATAGATTTTGATTGTTGAAACATTATAAAACAATCGAATTATACACATTTTACGATAAAATTATATAAAATTTCAAACTCGCATATCTCCGTTACTGTTGAAGATACAGAAGTGATTTTACACTCAATGGAATTAGGTCGAACTAACCTAACCTAAAGTAACCTGACCTAACCTAACCTAACCTAACTTTATTAACCTAACTTAACCTAACCTAATAACAATAAAATAAAAACAATCTATTTGTGCCGATTGTAGTCGTTCTCGAGGAGATTTGAATATATAGATTTTGATTGTTGAAACATTATAAAACAATCGAATTCCACACATTTTACAATATAATTATATAAAATTTCAAACTCGCATATCTCCGTTACTGTTGAAGATACAGAAGTGATTTTGCACTCAAAGTAATTAGGTCGACCTAACCTAACCTAAACTGACCTTACCTAACCTAACCTAACCTAACTTTACTTAACCTAACCTAACCTAACCTAATAACAATAAAATAAAAACAATCTATTTGTGCCGATTGTAGTCGTTCTCGAGGAGATTTGAAATATAGATTTTGATTGTTGAAACATTATAAAACAATCGAATTCCACACATTTTACAATATAATTATATAAAATTTCAAACTCGTATATCTCCGTTACTATTGAAGATACAGAAGTGATTTTGCACTCAATGGAATCAGGTCGACGCTCTCTATTGGCTCATGGGGAAAAATGTAATCCATGTGTAATATTCATGCTTAGTTACCGTGGAAACTCTCATAACAATAAATTAAACAATCTATTTAGAAGCTATTGTAGTCGTTGTCGAGGAGATTTGAAATACAGATTTTGATTGTTGAAACATTATAAAACAATCGAATTATACACATTTTACGATAGAATTATATAAAATTTCAAACTCGCATATCTCCGTTAATGTTGAAGATACAGAAGTGATTTTACACTCAATGGAATTAGGTTGACCTAACCTAACCTAAACTGACCTGACCTAACCTAACCTAACCTAACTTTACTTAACCTAACCTAACCTAACCTAATAAAAATAAAATAAAAACAATCTATTTGTGCCCGATTGTAGTCGTTCTCGAGGAGATTTGAAATATAGATTTTGATTTTTGAAACATTATAAAACAATCTAATTATACACATTTTATGATAGAATTATATAAAATTTCAAACTCGAATATCTCCGTTAATGTTGAAGATACAGAAGTGATTTGGCACTCATTGGAATCAGGTCGACGCTCTCTATTGGCTCATGGGGAAAATGTAATCCATGTGTAATATTCATGCTTAGTTACCATGGAAACTCTTATAACAATAAATTATACAATCTATTTAGGCGCTATTTTAGTCGTCCAGGAGATTAAAAATATAGATTTTGATTGTTGAAACATTATAAAACAATCGAATTATACACTTTTTACGATAGAATTATATAAAATTTCAAACTCGCATATCTCCGTTACTGTTGAAGATACAGAAGTGATTTTACAGTCAATGGAATTAGGTCGACTTAACCTAACCTAAACTGACCTGACCTAACATAATCTAACCTAACTTTACTTAACAAAACCTAACCTAACCTAATAACAATAAAATAAAAACAATCTATTTGTGCCCGATTGTAGTCGTTCTCGAGGAGATTTGAAATATAGATTTTGATTTTTGAAACATTATAAAACAATCTAATTATACACATTTTATGATAGAATTATATAAAATTTCAAACTCGAATATCTCCGTTAATGTTGAAGATACAGAAGTGATTTGGCACTCATTGGAATCAGGTCGACGCTCTCTATTGGCTCATGGGGAAAATGTAATCCATGTGTAATATTCATGCTTAGTTACCATGGAAACTCTCATAACAATAAATTAAACAATCTATTTAGACGCTATTGTAGTAGTTGTCGAGGAGATTTCAAATATAGATTTTGATTGTTGAAACATTATAAAACAATCGAATTATACACATTTTACGATAAAATTATATAAAATTTCAAACTCGCATATCTCCGTTACTGTTGAAGATACAGAAGTGATTTTACACTCAATGGAATTAGGTCGAACTAACCTAACCTAAAGTAACCTGACCTAACCTAACCTAACCTAACTTTATTAACCTAACTTAACCTAACCTAATAACAATAAAATAAAAACAATCTATTTGTGCCGATTGTAGTCGTTCTCGAGGAGATTTGAAATATAGATTTTGATTGTTGAAACATTATAAAACAATCGAATTCCACACATTTTACAATATAATTATATAAAATTTCAAACTCGTATATCTCCGTTACTATTGAAGATACAGAAGTGATTTTGCACTCAATGGAATCAGGTCGACGCTCTCTATTGGCTCATGGGGAAAAATGTAATCCATGTGTAATATTCATGCTTAGTTACCGTGGAAACTCTCATAACAATAAATTAAACAATCTATTTAGAAGCTATTGTAGTCGTTGTCGAGGAGATTTGAAATACAGATTTTGATTGTTGAAACATTATAAAACAATCGAATTATACACATTTTACGATAGAATTATATAAAATTTCAAACTCGCATATCTCCGTTAATGTTGAAGATACAGAAGTGATTTTACACTCAATGGAATTAGGTTGACCTAACCTAACCTAAACTGACCTGACCTAACCTAACCTAACCTAACTTTACTTAACCTAACCTAACCTAACCTAATAAAAATAAAATAAAAACAATCTATTTGTGCCCGATTGTAGTCGTTCTCGATGAGATTTGAAATATAGGTTTTGATTTTTGAAACATTATAAAACAATCTAATTATACACATTTTATGATAGAATTATATAAAATTTCAAACTCGAATATCTCCGTTAATGTTGAAGATACAGAAGTGATTTGGCACTCATTGGAATCAGGTCGACGCTCTCTATTGGCTCATGGGGAAAATGTAATCCATGTGTAATATTCATGCTTAGTTACCATGGAAACTCTTATAACAATAAATTATACAATCTATTTAGGCGCTATTTTAGTCGTCCAGGAGATTAAAAATATAGATTTTGATTGTTGAAACATTATAAAACAATCGAATTATACACTTTTTACGATAGAATTATATAAAATTTCAAACTCGCATATCTCCGTTACTGTTGAAGATACAGAAGTGATTTTACAGTCAATGGAATTAGGTCGACTTAACCTAACCTAAACTGACCTGACCTAACATAATCTAACCTAACTTTACCTAACAAAACCTAACCTAACCTAATAACAATAAAATAAAAACAATCTTTTTGTGACCGATTGTAGTCGTTGTCTAGAAGATTTGAAATATAGATTTCGATGGTTGAAACATTATAAAACAATCGAATTCCACATATTTTACAATATAATTATATAAAATTTCAAACTCGCATATCTCCGTTACTGTTGAAGATACAGAAGTGAATTTGCACTCAATGGAATCAGGTCGACGCTCTCTATTGGCTCATGGGGAAAATGTAATCCATGTGTAATATTCATGCTTAGTTACCATGGAAACTCTCATAAATATAAATTAAACAATCTATTTAGACGCTATTGTAGTAGTTGTCGAGGAGATTTCAAATATAGATTTTGATTGTTGAAACATTATAAAACAATCGAATTATACACATTTTACGATAAAATTATATAAAATTTCAAACTCGCATATCTCCGTTACTGTTGAAGATACAGAAGTGATTTTACACTCAATGGAATTAGGTCGAACTAACCTAACCTAAAGTAACCTGACCTAACCTAACCTAACCTAACTTTATTAACCTAACTTAACCTAACCTAATAACAATAAAATAAAAACAATCTATTTGTGCCGATTGTAGTCGTTCTCGAGGAGATTTGAAATATAGATTTTGATTGTTGAAACATTATAAAACAATCGAATTCCACACATTTTACAATATAATTATATAAAATTTCAAACTCGCATATCTCCGTTACTATTGAAGATACAGAAGTGATTTTGCACTCAAAGGAATTAGGTCGACATAACCTAACCTAAACTGACCTTACCTAACCTAACCTAACCTAACTTTACTTAACCTAACCTAACCTAACCTAATAACAATAAAATAAAAACAATCTATTTGTGCCGATTGTAGTCGTTCTCGAGGAGATTTGAAATATAGATTTTGATTGTTGAAACATTATAAAACAATCGAATTCCACACATTTTACAATATAATTATATAAAATTTCAAACTCGTATATCTCCGTTACTATTGAAGATACAGAAGTGATTTTGCACTCAATGGAATCAGGTCGACGCTCTCTATTGGCTCATGGGGAAAAATGTAATCCATGTGTAATATTCATGCTTAGTTACCGTGGAAACTCTCATAACAATAAATTAAACAATCTATTTAGAAGCTATTGTAGTCGTTGTCGAGGAGATTTGAAATACAGATTTTGATTGTTGAAACATTATAAAACAATCGAATTATACACATTTTACGATAGAATTATATAAAATTTCAAACTCGCATATCTCCGTTAATGTTGAAGATACAGAAGTGATTTTACACTCAATGGAATTAGGTTGACCTAACCTAACCTAAACTGACCTGACCTAACCTAACCTAACCTAACTTTACTTAACCTAACCTAACCTAACCTAATAAAAATAAAATAAAAACAATCTATTTGTGCCCGATTGTAGTCGTTCTCGAGGAGATTTGAAATATAGATTTTGATTTTTGAAACATTATAAAACAATCTAATTATACACATTTTATGATAGAATTATATAAAATTTCAAACTCGAATATCTCCGTTAATGTTGAAGATACAGAAGTGATTTGGCACTCATTGGAATCAGGTCGACGCTCTCTATTGGCTCATGGGGAAAATGTAATCCATGTGTAATATTCATGCTTAGTTACCATGGAAACTCTTATAACAATAAATTATACAATCTATTTAGGCGCTATTTTAGTCGTCCAGGAGATTAAAAATATAGATTTTGATTGTTGAAACATTATAAAACAATCGAATTATACACTTTTTACGATAGAATTATATAAAATTTCAAACTCGCATATCTCCGTTACTGTTGAAGATACAGAAGTGATTTTACAGTCAATGGAATTAGGTCGACTTAACCTAACCTAAACTGACCTGACCTAACATAATCTAACCTAACTTTACTTAACAAAACCTAACCTAACCTAATAACACTAAAATAAAAACAATCTTTTTGTGACCGATTGTAGTCGTTGTCTAGGAGATTTGAAATATAGATTTCGATGGTTGAAACATTATAAAACAATCGAATTCCACACATTTTACAATATAATTATATAAAATTTCAAACTCGCATATCTCCGTTACTGTTGAAGATACAGAAGTGAAGTTGCACTCAATGGAATCAGGTCGACGCTCTCTATTGGATCATGGGGAAAATGTAATCCATGTGTAATATTCATGCTTAGTTACCATGGAAACTCTCATAACAATAAATTAAACAATCTATTTAGACGCTATTGTAGTAGTTGTCGAGGAGATTTCAAATATAGATTTTGATTGTTGAAACATTATAAAACAATCGAATTATACACATTTTACGATAAAATTATATAAAATTTCAAACTCGCATATCTCCGTTACTGTTGAAGATACAGAAGTGATTTTACACTCAATGGAATTAGGTCGAACTAACCTAACCTAAACTGACCTGACCTAACCTAACCTAACCTAACTTTACTTAACCTAACCTAACCTAACCTAATAACAATAAAATAAAAACAATCTATTTGTGCCGATTGTAGTCGTTCTCGAGGAGATTTGAAATATAGATTTTGATTGTTGAAACATTATAAAACAATCGAATTCCATACATTTTACAATATAATTATATAAAATTTCAAACTCGCATATCTCCGTTACTATTGAAGATACAGAAGTGATTTTGCACTCAAAGGAATTAGGTCGACCTAACCTAACCTAAACTGACCTTACCTAACCTAACCTAACCTAACTTTACTTAACCTAACCTAACCTAATAACAATAAAATAAAAACAATCTATTTGTGCCGATTGTAGTCGTTCTCGAGGAGATTTGAAATATAGATTTTGATTGTTGAAACATTATAAAACAATCGAATTCCACACATTTTACAATATAATTATATAAAATTTCAAACTCGTATATCTCCGTTACTATTGAAGATACAGAAGTGATTTTGCACTCAATGGAATCAGGTCGACGCTCTCTATTGGCTCATGGGGAAAAATGTAATCCATGTGTAATATTCATGCTTAGTTACCGTGGAAACTCTCATAACAATAAATTAAACAATCTATTTAGAAGCTATTGTAGTCGTTGTCGAGGAGATTTGAAATACAGATTTTGATTGTTGAAACATTATAAAACAATCGAATTATACACATTTTACGATAGAATTATATAAAATTTCAAACTCGCATATCTCCGTTAATGTTGAAGATACAGAAGTGATTTTACACTCAATGGAATTAGGTTGACCTAACCTAACCTAAACTGACCTGACCTAACCTAACCTAACTTAACTTTACTTAACCTAACCTAACCTAACCTAATAACAATAAAATAAAAACAATCTATTTGTGCCCGATTGTAGTCGTTCTCGAGGAGATTTGAAATATAGATTTTGATTGTTGAAACATTATAAAACAATCTAATTATACACATTTTACGATAGAATTTTATAAAATTTCAAACTCGAATATCTCCGTTAATGTTGAAGATACAGAAGTGATTTGGCACTCATTGGAATCAGGTCGACGCTCTCTATTGGCTCATGGGGAAAATGTAATCCATGTGTAATATTCATGCTTAGTTACCATAGAAACTCTTATAACAATAAATTATACAATCTATTTAGGCGCTATTTTAGTCGTCCAGGAGATTAAAAATATAGATTTTGATTGTTGAAACATTATAAAACAATCGAATTATACACTTTTTACGATAGAATTATATAAAATTTCAAACTCGCATATCTCCGTTACTGTTGAAGATACAGAAGTGATTTTACAGTCAATGGAATTAGGTCGACTTAACCTAACCTAAACTGACCTGACCTAACCTAATCTAACCTAACTTTACTTAACAAAACCTAACCTAAACTAATAACAATAAAATAAAAACAATCTTTTTGTGACCGATTGTAGTCGTTGTCGAGGAGATTTGAAATATAGATTTCGATGGTTGAAACATTATAAAACAATCGAATTCAACACATTTTACAATATAATTATATAAAATTTCAAACTCGCATATCTCCGTTACTGTTGAAGATACAGAAGTGAATTTGCACTCAATGGAATCAGGTCGACGCTCTCCATTGGCTCATGGGGAAAATGTAATCCATGTGTAATATTCATGCTTAGTTACCATGGAAACTCTCATAACAATAAATTAAACAATCTATTTAGACGCTATTGTAGTAGTTGTCGAGGAGATTTCAAATATAGATTTTGATTGTTGAAACATTATAAAACAATCGAATTATACACTTTTTACGATAAAATTATATAAAATTTCAAACTCGCATAACTCCGTTACTGTTGAAGATACAGAAGTGATTTTACACTCAATGGAATTAGGTCGAACTAACCTAACCTAAACTGACCTGACCTAACCTAACCTAACCTAACTTTACTTAACCTAACCTAACCTAACCTAATAACAATAAAATAAAAACAATCTATTTGTGCCGATTGTAGTCGTTCTCGAGGAGATTTGAAATATAGATTTTGATTGTTGAAACATTATAAAACAATCTAATTATACACATTTTACGATATAATTATATAAAATTTCAAACTCGGATATCTCTGTTACTATTGAAGATACAGAAGTGATTTTGCACTCAATGGAATCAGGTCGACGCTCTCTATTGGCTCATGGGGGAAAATGTAATCCATGTGTAATATTCATGCTTAGTTACCGTGGGAACTCTCACAACAATAAATTAAACAATCTATTTAGACGCTATTGTAGTCGTTGTCGAGGAGATTTGAAATATAGATTTTGATTGTTGAAACATTATAAAACAATCGAATTCCACACATTTTACAATATAATTATATAAAATTTCAAACTCGCATATCTCCGTTACTGTTGAAGATACAGAAGTGAATTTGCACTCAATAGAATCAGGTCGACGCTCTCTATTAGCTCATGGGGAAAATGTAATCCATGTGTAATATTCATGCTTAGTTACCATGGAAACTCTCATAACAATAAATTAAACAATCTATTTAGACGCTATTGTAGTAGTTGTCGAGGAGATTTCAAATATAGATTTTGATTGTTGAAACATTATAAAACAATCGAATTATACACATTTTACGATAAAATTATATAAAATTTCAAACTCGCATATCTCCGTTACTGTTGAAGATACAGAAGTGATTTTACACTCAATGGAATTAGGTCGAACTAACCTAACCTAAACTGACCAGACCTAACCTAACCTAACCTAACTTTACTTAACCTAACCTAACCTAACCTAATAACAATAAAATAAAAACAATCTATTTGTGCCGATTGTAGTCGTTCTCGAGGAGATTTGAAATATAGATTTTGATTGTTGAAACATTATAAAACAATCGAATTCCACACATTTTACAATATAATTATATAAAATTTCAAACTCGCATATCTCCGTTACTATTGAAGATACAGAAGTGATTTTGCACTCAAAGGAATTAGGTCGACCTAACCTCACCTAAACTGACCTTACCTAACCTAACCTAACCTAACTCTACTTAACCTAACCTAACCTAATAACAATAAAATAAAAACAATCTATTTGTGCCGATTGTAGTCGTTCTCGAGGAGATTTGAAATATAGATTTTGATTGTTGAAACATTATAAAACAATCGAATTCCACACATTTTACAATATAATTATATAAAATTTCAAACTCGTATATCTCCGTTACTATTGAAGATACAGAAGTGATTTTGCACTCAATGGAATCAGGTCGACGCTCTCTATTGGCTCATGGGGAAAATGTAATCCATGTGTAATATTCATGCTTAGTTACCGTGGAAACTCTCATAACAATAAATTAAACAATCTATTTAGAAGCTATTGTAGTCGTTGTCGAGGAGATTTGAAATACAGATTTTGATTGTTGAAACATTATAAAACAATCGAATTATACACATTTTACGATAGAATTATATAAAATTTCAAACTCGCATATCTCCGTTAATGTTGAAGATACAGAAGTGATTTTACACTCAATGGAATTAGGTTGACCTAACCTAACCTAAACTGACCTGACCTAACCTAACCTAACATAACTTTACTTAACCTAACCTAACCTAACCTAATAAAAATAAAATAAAAACAATCTATTTGTGCCCGATTGTAGTCGTTCTCGAGGAGATTTGAAATATAGATTTTGATTTTTGAAACATTATAAAACAATCTAATTATACACATTTTATGATAGAATTATATAAAATTTCAAACTCGAATATCTCCGTTAATGTTGAAGATACAGAAGTGATTTGGCACTCATTGGAATCAGGTCGACGCTCTCTATTGGCTCATGGGGAAAATGTAATCCATGTGTAATATTCATGCTTAGTTACCATGGAAACTCTTATAACAATAAATTATACAATCTATTTAGGCGCTATTTTAGTCGTCCAGGAGATTAAAAATATAGATTTTGATTGTTGAAACATTATAAAACAATCGAATTATACACTTTTTACGATAGAATTATATAAAATTTCAAACTCGCATATCTCCGTTACTGTTGAAGATACAGAAGTGATTTTACAGTCAATGGAATTAGGTCGACTTAACCTAACCTAAACTGACCTGACCTAACATAATCTAACCTAACTTTACTTAACAAAACCTAACCTAACCTAATAACACTAAAATAAAAACAATCTTTTTGTGACCGATTGTAGTCGTTGTCTAGGAGATTTGAAATATAGATTTCGATGGTTGAAACATTATAAAACAATCGAATTCCACACATTTTACAATATAATTATATAAAATTTCAAACTCGCATATCTCCGTTACTGTTGAAGATACAGAAGTGAAGTTGCACTCAATGGAATCAGGTCGACGCTCTCTATTGGCTCATGGGGAAAATGTAATCCATGTGTAATATTCATGCTTAGTTACCATGGAAACTCTCATAACAATAAATTAAACAATCTATTTAGACGCTATTGTAGTAGTTGTCGAGGAGATTTCAAATATAGATTTTGATTGTTGAAACATTATAAAACAATCGAATTATACACATTTTACGATAAAATTATATAAAATTTCAAACTCGCATATCTCCGTTACTGTTGAAGATACAGAAGTGATTTTACACTCAATGGAATTAGGTCGAACTAACCTAACCTAAACTGACCTGACCTAACCTAACCTAACCTAACTTTACTTAACCTAACCTAACCTAACCTAATAACAATAAAATAAAAACAATCTATTTGTGCCGATTGTAGTCGTTCTCGAGGAGATTTGAAATATAGATTTTGATTGTTGAAACATTATAAAACAATCGAATTCCATACATTTTACAATATAATTATATAAAATTTCAAACTCGCATATCTCCGTTACTATTGAAGATACAGAAGTGATTTTGCACTCAAAGGAATTAGGTCGACCTAACCTAACCTAAACTGACCTTACCTAACCTAACCTAACCTAACTTTACTTAACCTAACCTAACCTAATAACAATAAAATAAAAACAATCTATTTGTGCCGATTGTAGTCGTTCTCGAGGAGATTTGAAATATAGATTTTGATTGTTGAAACATTATAAAACAATCGAATTCCACACATTTTACAATATAATTATATAAAATTTCAAACTCGTATATCTCCGTTACTATTGAAGATACAGAAGTGATTTTGCACTCAATGGAATCAGGTCGACGCTCTCTATTGGCTCATGGGGAAAAATGTAATCCATGTGTAATATTCATGCTTAGTTACCGTGGAAACTCTCATAACAATAAATTAAACAATCTATTTAGAAGCTATTGTAGTCGTTGTCGAGGAGATTTGAAATACAGATTTTGATTGTTGAAACATTATAAAACAATCGAATTATACACATTTTACGATAGAATTATATTAAATTTCAAACTCGCATATCTCCGTTAATGTTGAAGATACAGAAGTGATTTTACACTCAATGGAATTAGGTTGACCTAACCTAACCTAAACTGACCTAACCTAACCTAACCTAACTTTACTTAACCTAACCTAACCTAACCTAATAAAAATAAAATAAATACAATCTATTTGTGCCCGATTGTAGTCGTTCTCGAGGAGATTTGAAATATAGATTTTGATTTTTGAAACATTATAAAACAATCTAATTATACACATTTTATGATAGAATTATATAAAATTTCAAACTCGAATATCTCCGTTAATGTTGAAGATACAGAAGTGATTTGGCACTCATTGGAATCAGGTCGACGCTCTCTATTGGCTCATGGGGAAAATGTAATCCATGTGTAATATTCATGCTTAGTTACCATGGAAACTCTTATAACAATAAATTATACAATCTATTTAGGCGCTATTTTAGTCGTCCAGGAGATTAAAAATATAGATTTTGATTGTTGAAACATTATAAAACAATCGAATTATACACTTTTTACGATAGAATTATATAAAATTTCAAACTCGCATATCTCCGTTACTGTTGAAGATACAGAAGTGATTTTACAGTCAATGGAATTAGGTCGACTTAACCTAACCTAAACTGACCTGACCTAACATAATCTAACCTAACTTTACTTAACAAAACCTAACCTAACCTAATAACACTAAAATAAAAACAATCTTTTTGTGACCGATTGTAGTCGTTGTCTAGGAGATTTGAAATATAGATTTCGATGGTTGAAACATTATAAAACAATCGAATTCCACACATTTTACAATATAATTATATAAAATTTCAAACTCGCATATCTCCGTTACTGTTGAAGATACAGAAGTGAAGTTGCACTCAATGGAATCAGGTCGACGCTCTCTATTGGCTCATGGGGAAAATGTAATCCATGTGTAATATTCATGCTTAGTTACCATGGAAACTCTCATAACAATAAATTAAACAATCTATTTAGACGCTATTGTAGTAGTTGTCGAGGAGATTTCAAATATAGATTTTGATTGTTGAAACATTATAAAACAATCGAATTATACACATTTTATGATAAAATTATATAAAATTTCAAACTCGCATATCTCCGTTACTGTTGAAGATACAGAAGTGATTTTACACTCAATGGAATTAGGTCGAACTAACCTAACCTAAACTGACCTGACCAAACCTAACCTAACCTAACTTTACTTAACCTAACCTAACCTAACCTAATAACAATAAAATAAAAACAATCTATTTGTGCCGATTGTAGTCGTTCCCGAGGAGATTTGAAATATAGATTTTGATTGTTGAAACATTATAAAACAATCGAATTCCATACATTTTACAATATAATTATATAAAATTTCAAACTCGCATATCTCCGTTACTATTGAAGATACAGAAGTGATTTTGCACTCAAAGGAATTAGGTCGACCTAACCTAACCTAAACTGACCTTACCTAACCTAACCTAACCTAACTTTACTTAACCTAACCTAACCTAATAACAATAAAATAAAAACAATCTATTTGTGCCGATTGTAGTCGTTCTCGAGGAGATTTGAAATATAGATTTTGATTTTTGAAACATTATAAAACAATCGAATTCCACACATTTTACAATATAATTATATAAAATTTCAAACTCGTATATCTCCGTTACTATTGAAGATACAGAAGTGATTTTGCACTCAATGGAATCAGGTCGACGCTCTCTATTGGCTCATGGGGAAAAATGTAATCCATGTGTAATATTCATGCTTAGTTACCGTGGAAACTCTCATAACAATAAATTAAACAATCTATTTAGAAGCTATTGTAGTCGTTGTCGAGGAGATTTGAAATACAGATTTTGATTGTTGAAACATTATAAAACAATCGAATTATACACATTTTACGATAGAATTATATTAAATTTCAAACTCGCATATCTCCGTTAATGTTGAAGATACAGAAGTGATTTTACACTCAATGGAATTAGGTTGACCTAACCTAACCTAAACTGACCTGACCTAACCTAACCTAACCTAACCTAACTTTACTTAACCTAACCTAACCTAACCTAATAAAAATAAAATAAAAACAATCTATTTGTGCCCGATTGTAGTCGTTCTCGAGGAGATTTGAAATATAGATTTTGATTTTTGAAACATTATAAAACAATATAATTATACACATTTTATGATAGAATTATATAAAATTTCAAACTCGAATATCTCCGTTAATGTTGAAGATACAGAAGTGATTTGGCACTCATTGGAATCAGGTCGACGCTCTCTATTGGCTCATGGGAAAATGTAATCCATGTGTAATATTCATGCTTAGTTACCATGGAAACTCTTATAACAATAAATTATACAATCTATTTAGGCGCTATTTTAGTCGTCCAGGAGATTGAAAATATAGATTTTGATTGTTGAAACATTATAAAACAATCGAATTATACACTTTTTACGATAGAATTATATAAAATTTCAAACTCGCATATCTCCGTTACTGTTGAAGATACAGAAGTGATTTTACAGTCAATGGAATTAGGTCGACTTAACCTAACCTAAACTGACCTGACCTAACATAATCTAACCTAACTTTACTTAACAAAACCTAACCTAACCTAATAACACTAAAATAAAATCAATCTTTTTGTGACCGATTGTAGTCGTTGTCTAGGAGATTTGAAATATAGATTTCGATGGTTGAAACATTATAAAACAATCGAATTCCACACATTTTACAATATAATTATATAAAATTTCAAACTCGCATATCTCCGTTACTGTTGAAGATACAGAAGTGAAGTTGCACTCAATGGAATCAGGTCGACGCTCTCTATTGGCTCATGGGGAAAATGTAATCCATGTGTAATATTCATGCTTAGTTACCATGGAAACTCTCATAACAATAAATTAAACAATCTATTTAGACGCTATTGTAGTAGTTGTCGAGGAGATTTCAAATATAGATTTTGATTGTTGAAACATTATAAAACAATCGAATTATACACATTTTACGATAAAATTATATAAAATTTCAAACTCGCATATCTCCGTTACTGTTGAAGATACAGAAGTGATTTTACACTCAATGGAATTAGGTCGAACTAACCTAACCTAAACTGACCTGACCTAACCTAACCTAACCTAACTTTACTTAACCTAACCTAACCTAACCTAATAACAATAAAATAAAAACAATCTATTTGTGCCGATTGTAGTCGTTCTCGAGGAGATTTGAAATATAGATTTTGATTGTTGAAACATTATAAAACAATCGAATTCCATACATTTTACAATATAATTATATAAAATTTCAAACTCGCATATCTCCGTTACTATTGAAGATACAGAAGTGATTTTGCACTCAAAGGAATTAGGTCGACCTAACCTAACCTAAACTGACCTTACCTAACCTAACCTAGCCTAACTTTACTTAACCTAACCTAACCTAATAACAATAAAATAAAAACAATCTATTTGTGCCGATTGTAGTCGTTCTCGAGGAGATTTGAAATATAGATTTTGATTGTTGAAACATTATAAAACAATCGAATTCCACACATTTTACAATATAATTATATAAAATTTCAAACTCGTATATCTCCGTTACTATTGAAGATACAGAAGTGATTTTGCACTCAATGGAATCAGGTCGACGCTCTCTATTGGCTCATGGGGCAAAATGTAATCCATGTGTAATATTCATGCTTAGTTACCGTGGAAACTCTCATAACAATAAATTAAACAATCTATTTAGAAGCTATTGTAGTCGTTGTCGAGGAGATTTGAAATACAGATTTTGATTGTTGAAACATTATAAAACAATCGAATTATACACATTTTACGATAGAATTATATAAAATTTCAAACTCGCATATCTCCGTTAATGTTGAAGATACAGAAGTGATTTTACACTCAATGGAATTAGGTTGACCTAACCTAACCTAAACTGACCTGACCTAACCTAACCTAACCTAACCTAACTTTACTTAACCTAACCTAACCTAACCTAATAAAAATAAAATAAAAACAATCTATTTGTGCCCGATTGTAGTCGTTCTCGAGGAGATTTGAAATATAGATTTTGATTTTTGAAACATTATAAAACAATCTAATTATACACATTTTATGATAGAATTATATAAAATTTCAAACTCGAATATCTCCGTTAATGTTGAAGATACAGAAGTGATTTGGCACTCATTGGAATCAGGTCGACGCTCTCTATTGGCTCATGGGAAAATGTAATCCATGTGTAATATTCATGCTTAGTTACCATGGAAACTCTTATAACAATAAATTATACAATCTATTTAGGCGCTATTTTAGTCGTCCAGGAGATTAAAAATATAGATTTTGATTGTTGAAACATTATAAAACAATCGAATTATACACTTTTTACGATAGAATTATATAAAATTTCAAACTCGCATATCTCCGTTACTGTTGAAGATACAGAAGTGATTTTACAGTCAATGGAATTAGGTCGACTTAACCTAACCTAAACTGACCTGACCTAACATAATCTAACCTAACTTTACTTAACAAAACCTAACCTAACCTAATAACACTAAAATAAAAACAATCTTTTTGTGACCGATTGTAGTCGTTGTCTAGGAGATTTGAAATATAGATTTCGATGGTTGAAACATTATAAAACAATCGAATTCCACACATTTTACAATATAATTATATAAAATTTCAAACTCGCATATCTCCGTTACTGTTGAAGATACAGAAGTGAAGTTGCACTCAATGGAATCAGGTCGACGCTCTCTATTGGCTCATGGGGAAAATGTAATCCATGTGTAATATTCATGCTTAGTTACCATGGAAACTCTCATAACAATAAATTAAACAATCTATTTAGACGCTATTGTAGTAGTTGTCGAGGAGATTTCAAATATAGATTTTGATTGTTGAAACATTATAAAACAATCGAATTATACACATTTTACGATAAAATTATATAAAATTTCAAACTCGCATATCTCCGTTACTGTTGAAGATACAGAAGTGATTTTACACTCAATGGAATTAGGTCGAACTAACCTAACCTAAACTGACCTGACCTAACCTAACCTAACCTAACTTTACTTAACCTAACCTAACCTAACCTAATAACAATAAAATAAAAACAATCTATTTGTGCCGATTGTAGTCGTTCTCGAGGAGATTTGAAATATAGATTTTGATTGTTGAAACATTATAAAACAATCGAATTCCATACATTTTACAATATAATTATATAAAATTTCAAACTCGCATATCTCCGTTACTATTGAAGATACAGAAGTGATTTTGCACTCAAAGGAATTAGGTCGACCTAACCTAACCTAAACTGACCTTACCTAACCTAACCTAACTTAACTTTACTTAACCTAACCTAACCTAATAACAATAAAATAAAAACAATCTATTTGTGCCGATTGTAGTCGTTCTCGAGGAGATTTGAAATATAGATTTTGATTGTTGAAACATTATAAAACAATCGAATTCCACACATTTTACAATATAATTATATAAAATTTCAAACTCGTATATCTCCGTTACTATTGAAGATACAGAAGTGATTTTGCACTCAATGGAATCAGGTCGACGCTCTCTATTGGCTCATGGGGAAAAATGTAATCCATGTGTAATATTCATGCTTAGTTACCGTGGAAACTCTCATAACAATAAATTAAACAATCTATTTAGAAGCTATTGTAGTCGTTGTCGAGGAGATTTGAAATACAGATTTTGATTGTTGAAACATTATAAAACAATCGAATTATACACATTTTACGATAGAATTATATAAAATTTCAAACTCGCATATCTCCGTTAATGTTGAAGATACAGAAGTGATTTTACACTCAATGGAATTAGGTTGACCTAACCTAACCTAAACTGACCTGACCTAACCTAACCTAACCTAACCTAACTTTACTTAACCTAACCTAACCTAACCTAATAAAAATAAAATAAAAACAATCTATTTGTGCCCGATTGTAGTCGTTCTCGAGGAGATTTGAAATATAGATTTTGATTTTTGAAACATTATAAAACAATCTAATTATACACATTTTATGATAGAATTATATAAAATTTCAAACTCGAATATCTCCGTTAATGTTGAAGATACAGAAGTGATTTGGCACTCATTGGAATCAGGTCGACGCTCTCTATTGGCTCATGGGAAAATGTAATCCATGTGTAATATTCATGCTTAGTTACCATGGAAACTCTTATAACAATAAATTATACAATCTATTTAGGCGCTATTTTAGTCGTCCAGGAGATTAAAAATATAGATTTTGATTGTTGAAACATTATAAAACAATCGAATTATACACTTTTTACGATAGAATTATATAAAATTTCAAACTCGCATATCTCCGTTACTGTTGAAGATACAGAAGTGATTTTACAGTCAATGGAATTAGGTCGACTTAACCTAACCTAAACTGACCTGACCTAACATAATCTAACCTAACTTTACTTAACAAAACCTAACCTAACCTAATAACACTAAAATAAAAACAATCTTTTTGTGACCGATTGTAGTCGTTGTCTAGGAGATTTGAAATATAGATTTCGATGGTTGAAACATTATAAAACAATCGAATTCCACACATTTTACAATATAATTATATAAAATTTCAAACTCGCATATCTCCGTTACTGTTGAAGATACAGAAGTGAAGTTGCACTCAATGGAATCAGGTCGACGCTCTCTATTGGCTCATGGGGAAAATGTAATCCATGTGTAATATTCATGCTTAGTTACCATGGAAACTCTCATAACAATAAATTAAACAATCTATTTAGACGCTATTGTAGTAGTTGTCGAGGAGATTTCAAATATAGATTTTGATTGTTGAAACATTATAAAACAATCGAATTATACACATTTTACGATAAAATTATATAAAATTTCAAACTCGCATATCTCCGTTACTGTTGAAGATACAGAAGTGATTTTACACTCAATGGAATTAGGTCGAACTAACCTAACCTAAACTGACCTGACCTAACCTAACCTAACCTAACTTTACTTAACCTAACCTAACCTAACCTAATAACAATAAAATAAAAACAATCTATTTGTGCCGATTGTAGTCGTTCTCGAGGAGATTTGAAATATAGATTTTGATTGTTGAAACATTATAAAACAATCGAATTCCATACATTTTACAATATAATTATATAAAATTTCAAACTCGCATATCTCCGTTACTATTGAAGATACAGAAGTGATTTTGCACTCAAAGGAATTAGGTCGACCTAACCTAACCTAAACTGACCTTACCTAACCTAACCTAACTTAACTTTACTTAACCTAACCTAACCTAATAACAATAAAATAAAAACAATCTATTTGTGCCGATTGTAGTCGTTCTCGAGGAGATTTGAAATATAGATTTTGATTGTTGAAACATTATAAAACAATCGAATTCCACACATTTTACAATATAATTATATAAAATTTCAAACTCGTATATCTCCGTTACTATTGAAGATACAGAAGTGATTTTGCACTCAATGGAATCAGGTCGACGCTCTCTATTGGCTCATGGGGAAAAATGTAATCCATGTGTAATATTCATGCTTAGTTACCGTGGAAACTCTCATAACAATAAATTAAACAATCTATTTAGAAGCTATTGTAGTCGTTGTCGAGGAGATTTGAAATACAGATTTTGATTGTTGAAACATTATAAAACAATCGAATTATACACATTTTACGATAGAATTATATAAAATTTCAAACTCGCATATCTCCGTTAATGTTGAAGATACAGAAGTGATTTTACACTCAATGGAATTAGGTTGACCTAACCTAACCTAAACTGACCTGACCTAACCTAACCTAACCTAACTTTACTTAACCTAACCTAACCTAACCTAATAAAAATAAAATAAAAACAATCTATTTGTGCCCGATTGTAGTCGTTCTCGAGGAGATTTGAAATATAGATTTTGATTTTTGAAACATTATAAAACAATCTAATTATACACATTTTATGATAGAATTATATAAAATTTCAAACTCGAATATCTCCGTTAATGTTGAAGATACAGAAGTGATTTGGCACTCATTGGAATCAGGTCGACGCTCTCTATTGGCTCATGGGGAAAATGTAATCCATGTGTAATATTCATGCTTAGTTACCATGGAAACTCTTATAACAATAAATTATACAATCTATTTAGGCGCTATTTTAGTCGTCCAGGAGATTAAAAATATAGATTTTGATTGTTGAAACATTATAAAACAATCGAATTATACACTTTTTACGATAGAATTATATAAAATTTCAAACTCGCATATCTCCGTTACTGTTGAAGATACAGAAGTGATTTTACAGTCAATGGAATTAGGTCGACTTAACCTAACCTAAACTGACCTGACCTAACATAATCTAACCTAACTTTACTTAACAAAACCTAACCTAACCTAATAACACTAAAATAAAAACAATCTTTTTGTGACCGATTGTAGTCGTTGTCTAGGAGATTTGAGATATAGATTTAGATGGTTGAAACATTATAAAACAATCGAATTCCACACATTTTACAATATAATTATATAAAATTTCAAACTCGCATATCTCCGTTACTGTTGAAGATACAGAAGTGAAGTTGCACTCAATGGAATCAGGTCGACGCTCTCTATTGGCTCATGGGGAAAATGTAATCCATGTGTAATATTCATGTTTAGTTACCATGGAAACTCTCATAACAATAAATTAAACAATCTATTTAGACGCTATTGTAGTAGTTGTCGAGGAGATTTCAAATATAGATTTTGATTGTTGAAACATTATAAAACAATCGAATTATACACATTTTACGATAAAATTATATAAAATTTCAAACTCGCATATCTCCGTTACTGTTGAAGATACAGAAGTGATTTTACACTCAATGGAATTAGGTCGAACTAACCTAACCTAAACTGACCTGACCAAACCTAACCTAACCTAACTTTACTTAACCTAACCTAACCTAACCTAATAACAATAAAATAAAAACAATCTATTTGTGCCGATTGTAGTCGTTCCCGAGGAGATTTGAAATATAGATTTTGATTGTTGAAACATTATAAAACAATCGAATTCCATACATTTTACAATATAATTATATAAAATTTCAAACTCGCATATCTCCGTTACTATTGAAGATACAGAAGTGATTTTGCACTCAAAGGAATTAGGTCGACCTAACCTAACCTAAACTGACCTTACCTAACCTAACCTAACCTAACTTTACTTAACCTAACCTAACCTAATAACAATAAAATAAAAACAATCTATTTGTGCCGATTGTAGTCGTTCTCGAGGAGATTTGAAATATAGATTTTGATTGTTGAAACATTATAAAACAATCGAATTCCACACATTTTACAATATAATTATATAAAATTTCAAACTCGTATATCTCCGTTACTATTGAAGATACAGAAGTGATTTTGCACTCAATGGAATCAGGTCGACGCTCTCTATTGGCTCATGGGGAAAAATGTAATCCATGTGTAATATTCATGCTTAGTTACCGTGGAAACTCTCATAACAATAAATTAAACAATCTATTTAGAAGCTATTGTAGTCGTTGTCGAGGAGATTTGAAATACAGATTTTGATTGTTGAAACATTATAAAACAATCGAATTATACACATTTTACGATAGAATTATATTAAATTTCAAACTCGCATATCTCCGTTAATGTTGAAGATACAGAAGTGATTTTACACTCAATGGAATTAGGTTGACCTAACCTAACCTAAACTGACCTGACCTAACCTAACCTAACCTAACCTAACTTTACTTAACCTAACCTAACCTAACCTAATAAAAATAAAATAAAAACAATCTATTTGTGCCCGATTGTAGTCGTTCTCGAGGAGATTTGAAATATAGATTTTGATTTTTGAAACATTATAAAACAATCTAATTATACACATTTTATGATAGAATTATATAAAATTTCAAACTCGAATATCTCCGTTAATGTTGAAGATACAGAAGTGATTTGGCACTCATTGGAATCAGGTCGACGCTCTCTATTGGCTCATGGGAAAATGTAATCCATGTGTAATATTCATGCTTAGTTACCATGGAAACTCTTATAACAATAAATTATACAATCTATTTAGGCGCTATTTTAGTCGTCCAGGAGATTAAAAATATAGATTTTGATTGTTGAAACATTATAAAACAATCGAATTATACACTTTTTACGATAGAATTATATAAAATTTCAAACTCGCATATCTCCGTTACTGTTGAAGATACAGAAGTGATTTTACAGTCAATGGAATTAGGTCGACTTAACCTAACCTAAACTGACCTGACCTAACATAATCTAACCTAACTTTACTTAACAAAACCTAACCTAACCTAATAACACTAAAATAAAATCAATCTTTTTGTGACCGATTGTAGTCGTTGTCTAGGAGATTTGAAATATAGATTTCGATGGTTGAAACATTATAAAACAATCGAATTCCACACATTTTACAATATAATTATATAAAATTTCAAACTCGCATATCTCCGTTACTGTTGAAGATACAGAAGTGAAGTTGCACTCAATGGAATCAGGTCGACGCTCTCTATTGGCTCATGGGGAAAATGTAATCCATGTGTAATATTCATGCTTAGTTACCATGGAAACTCTCATAACAATAAATTAAACAATCTATTTAGACGCTATTGTAGTAGTTGTCGAGGAGATTTCAAATATAGATTTTGATTGTTGAAACATTATAAAACAATCGAATTATACACATTTTACGATAAAATTATATAAAATTTCAAACTCGCATATCTCCGTTACTGTTGAAGATACAGAAGTGATTTTACACTCAATGGAATTAGGTCGAACTAACCTAACCTAAACTGACCTGACCTAACCTAACCTAACCTAACTTTACTTAACCTAACCTAACCTAACCTAATAACAATAAAATAAAAACAATCTATTTGTGCCGATTGTAGTCGTTCTCGAGGAGATTTGAAATATAGATTTTGATTGTTGAAACATTATAAAACAATCGAATTCCATACATTTTACAATATAATTATATAAAATTTCAAACTCGCATATCTCCGTTACTATTGAAGATACAGAAGTGATTTTGCACTCAAAGGAATTAGGTCGACCTAACCTAACCTAAACTGACCTTACCTAACCTAACCTAACCTAACTTTACTTAACCTAACCTAACCTAATAACAATAAAATAAAAACAATCTATTTGTGCCGATTGTAGTCGTTCTCGAGGAGATTTGAAATATAGATTTTGATTTTTGAAACATTATAAAACAATCTAATTATACACATTTTATGATAGAATTATATAAAATTTCAAACTCGAATATCTCCGTTAATGTTGAAGATACAGAAGTGATTTTGCACTCAATGGAATCAGGTCGACGCTCTCTATTGGCTCATGGGGAAAATGTAATCCATGTGTAATATTCATGCTTAGTTACCATGGAAACTCTTATAACAATAAATTATACAATCTATTTAGGCGCTATTTTAGTCGTCCAGGAGATTAAAAATATAGATTTTGATTGTTGAAACATTATAAAACAATCGAATTATACACTTTTTACGATAGAATTATATAAAATTTCAAACTCGCATATCTCCGTTACTGTTGAAGATACAGAAGTGATTTTACAGTCAATGGAATTAGGTCGACTTAACCTAACCTAAACTGACCTGACCTAACATAATCTAACCTAACTTTACTTAACAAAACCTAACCTAACCTAATAACACTAAAATAAAAACAATCTTTTTGTGACCGATTGTAGTCGTTGTCTAGGAGATTTGAAATATAGATTTCGATGGTTGAAACATTATAAAACAATCGAATTCCACACATTTTACAATATAATTATATAAAATTTCAAACTCGCATATCTCCGTTACTGTTGAAGATACAGAAGTGAAGTTGCACTCAATGGAATCAGGTCGACGCTCTCTATTGGCTCATGGGGAAAATGTAATCCATGTGTAATATTCATGCTTAGTTACCATGGAAACTCTCATAACAATAAATTAAACAATCTATTTAGACGCTATTGTAGTAGTTGTCGAGGAGATTTCAAATATAGATTTTGATTGTTGAAACATTATAAAACAATCGAATTATACACATTTTACGATAAAATTATATAAAATTTCAAACTCGCATATCTCCGTTACTGTTGAAGATACAGAAGTGATTTTACACTCAATGGAATTAGGTCGAACTAACCTAACCTAAACTGACCTGACCTAACCTAACCTAACCTAACTTTACTTAACCTAACCTAACCTAACCTAATAACAATAAAATAAAAACAATCTATTTGTGCCGATTGTAGTCGTTCTCGAGGAGATTTGAAATATAGATTTTGATTGTTGAAACATTATAAAACAATCGAATTCCATACATTTTACAATATAATTATATAAAATTTCAAACTCGCATATCTCCGTTACTATTGAAGATACAGAAGTGATTTTGCACTCAAAGGAATTAGGTCGACCTAACCTAACCTAAACTGACCTTACCTAACCTAACCTAACTTAACTTTACTTAACCTAACCTAACCTAATAACAATAAAATAAAAACAATCTATTTGTGCCGATTGTAGTCGTTCTCGAGGAGATTTGAAATATAGATTTTGATTGTTGAAACATTATAAAACAATCGAATTCCACACATTTTACAATATAATTATATAAAATTTCAAACTCGTATATCTCCGTTACTATTGAAGATACAGAAGTGATTTTGCACTCAATGGAATCAGGTCGACGCTCTCTATTGGCTCATGGGGAAAAATGTAATCCATGTGTAATATTCATGCTTAGTTACCGTGGAAACTCTCATAACAATAAATTAAACAATCTATTTAGAAGCTATTGTAGTCGTTGTCGAGGAGATTTGAAATACAGATTTTGATTGTTGAAACATTATAAAACAATCGAATTATACACATTTTACGATAGAATTATATAAAATTTCAAACTCGCATATCTCCGTTAATGTTGAAGATACAGAAGTGATTTTACACTCAATGGAATTAGGTTGACCTAACCTAACCTAAACTGACCTGACCTAACCTAACCTAACCTAACCTAACTTTACTTAACCTAACCTAACCTAACCTAATAAAAATAAAATAAAAACAATCTATTTGTGCCCGATTGTAGTCGTTCTCGAGGAGATTTGAAATATAGATTTTGATTTTTGAAACATTATAAAACAATCTAATTATACACATTTTATGATAGAATTATATAAAATTTCAAACTCGAATATCTCCGTTAATGTTGAAGATACAGAAGTGATTTGGCACTCATTGGAATCAGGTCGACGCTCTCTATTGGCTCATGGGAAAATGTAATCCATGTGTAATATTCATGCTTAGTTACCATGGAAACTCTTATAACAATAAATTATACAATCTATTTAGGCGCTATTTTAGTCGTCCAGGAGATTAAAAATATAGATTTTGATTGTTGAAACATTATAAAACAATCGAATTATACACTTTTTACGATAGAATTATATAAAATTTCAAACTCGCATATCTCCGTTACTGTTGAAGATACAGAAGTGATTTTACAGTCAATGGAATTAGGTCGACTTAACCTAACCTAAACTGACCTGACCTAACATAATCTAACCTAACTTTACTTAACAAAACCTAACCTAACCTAATAACACTAAAATAAAAACAATCTTTTTGTGACCGATTGTAGTCGTTGTCTAGGAGATTTGAAATATAGATTTCGATGGTTGAAACATTATAAAACAATCGAATTCCACACATTTTACAATATAATTATATAAAATTTCAAACTCGCATATCTCCGTTACTGTTGAAGATACAGAAGTGAAGTTGCACTCAATGGAATCAGGTCGACGCTCTCTATTGGCTCATGGGGAAAATGTAATCCATGTGTAATATTCATGCTTAGTTACCATGGAAACTCTCATAACAATAAATTAAACAATCTATTTAGACGCTATTGTAGTAGTTGTCGAGGAGATTTCAAATATAGATTTTGATTGTTGAAACATTATAAAACAATCGAATTATACACATTTTACGATAAAATTATATAAAATTTCAAACTCGCATATCTCCGTTACTGTTGAAGATACAGAAGTGATTTTACACTCAATGGAATTAGGTCGAACTAACCTAACCTAAACTGACCTGACCTAACCTAACCTAACCTAACTTTACTTAACCTAACCTAACCTAACCTAATAACAATAAAATAAAAACAATCTATTTGTGCCGATTGTAGTCGTTCTCGAGGAGATTTGAAATATAGATTTTGATTGTTGAAACATTATAAAACAATCGAATTCCATACATTTTACAATATAATTATATAAAATTTCAAACTCGCATATCTCCGTTACTATTGAAGATACAGAAGTGATTTTGCACTCAAAGGAATTAGGTCGACCTAACCTAACCTAAACTGACCTTACCTAACCTAACCTAACTTAACTTTACTTAACCTAACCTAACCTAATAACAATAAAATAAAAACAATCTATTTGTGCCGATTGTAGTCGTTCTCGAGGAGATTTGAAATATAGATTTTGATTGTTGAAACATTATAAAACAATCGAATTCCACACATTTTACAATATAATTATATAAAATTTCAAACTCGTATATCTCCGTTACTATTGAAGATACAGAAGTGATTTTGCACTCAATGGAATCAGGTCGACGCTCTCTATTGGCTCATGGGGAAAAATGTAATCCATGTGTAATATTCATGCTTAGTTACCGTGGAAACTCTCATAACAATAAATTAAACAATCTATTTAGAAGCTATTGTAGTCGTTGTCGAGGAGATTTGAAATACAGATTTTGATTGTTGAAACATTATAAAACAATCGAATTATACACATTTTACGATAGAATTATATAAAATTTCAAACTCGCATATCTCCGTTAATGTTGAAGATACAGAAGTGATTTTACACTCAATGGAATTAGGTTGACCTAACCTAACCTAAACTGACCTGACCTAACCTAACCTAACCTAACTTTACTTAACCTAACCTAACCTAACCTAATAAAAATAAAATAAAAACAATCTATTTGTGCCCGATTGTAGTCGTTCTCGAGGAGATTTGAAATATAGATTTTGATTTTTGAAACATTATAAAACAATCTAATTATACACATTTTATGATAGAATTATATAAAATTTCAAACTCGAATATCTCCGTTAATGTTGAAGATACAGAAGTGATTTGGCACTCATTGGAATCAGGTCGACGCTCTCTATTGGCTCATGGGGAAAATGTAATCCATGTGTAATATTCATGCTTAGTTACCATGGAAACTCTTATAACAATAAATTATACAATCTATTTAGGCGCTATTTTAGTCGTCCAGGAGATTAAAAATATAGATTTTGATTGTTGAAACATTATAAAACAATCGAATTATACACTTTTTACGATAGAATTATATAAAATTTCAAACTCGCATATCTCCGTTACTGTTGAAGATACAGAAGTGATTTTACAGTCAATGGAATTAGGTCGACTTAACCTAACCTAAACTGACCTGACCTAACATAATCTAACCTAACTTTACTTAACAAAACCTAACCTAACCTAATAACACTAAAATAAAAACAATCTTTTTGTGACCGATTGTAGTCGTTGTCTAGGAGATTTGAGATATAGATTTAGATGGTTGAAACATTATAAAACAATCGAATTCCACACATTTTACAATATAATTATATAAAATTTCAAACTCGCATATCTCCGTTACTGTTGAAGATACAGAAGTGAAGTTGCACTCAATGGAATCAGGTCGACGCTCTCTATTGGCTCATGGGGAAAATGTAATCCATGTGTAATATTCATGTTTAGTTACCATGGAAACTCTCATAACAATAAATTAAACAATCTATTTAGACGCTATTGTAGTAGTTGTCGAGGAGATTTCAAATATAGATTTTGATTGTTGAAACATTATAAAACAATCGAATTATACACATTTTACGATAAAATTATATAAAATTTCAAACTCGCATATCTCCGTTACTGTTGAAGATACAGAAGTGATTTTACACTCAATGGAATTAGGTCGAACTAACCTAACCTAAACTGACCTGACCAAACCTAACCTAACCTAACTTTACTTAACCTAACCTAACCTAACCTAATAACAATAAAATAAAAACAATCTATTTGTGCCGATTGTAGTCGTTCCCGAGGAGATTTGAAATATAGATTTTGATTGTTGAAACATTATAAAACAATCGAATTCCATACATTTTACAATATAATTATATAAAATTTCAAACTCGCATATCTCCGTTACTATTGAAGATACAGAAGTGATTTTGCACTCAAAGGAATTAGGTCGACCTAACCTAACCTAAACTGACCTTACCTAACCTAACCTAACCTAACTTTACTTAACCTAACCTAACCTAATAACAATAAAATAAAAACAATCTATTTGTGCCGATTGTAGTCGTTCTCGAGGAGATTTGAAATATAGATTTTGATTGTTGAAACATTATAAAACAATCGAATTCCACACATTTTACAATATAATTATATAAAATTTCAAACTCGTATATCTCCGTTACTATTGAAGATACAGAAGTGATTTTGCACTCAATGGAATCAGGTCGACGCTCTCTATTGGCTCATGGGGAAAAATGTAATCCATGTGTAATATTCATGCTTAGTTACCGTGGAAACTCTCATAACAATAAATTAAACAATCTATTTAGAAGCTATTGTAGTCGTTGTCGAGGAGATTTGAAATACAGATTTTGATTGTTGAAACATTATAAAACAATCGAATTATACACATTTTACGATAGAATTATATTAAATTTCAAACTCGCATATCTCCGTTAATGTTGAAGATACAGAAGTGATTTTACACTCAATGGAATTAGGTTGACCTAACCTAACCTAAACTGACCTGACCTAACCTAACCTAACCTAACCTAACTTTACTTAACCTAACCTAACCTAACCTAATAAAAATAAAATAAAAACAATCTATTTGTGCCCGATTGTAGTCGTTCTCGAGGAGATTTGAAATATAGATTTTGATTTTTGAAACATTATAAAACAATCTAATTATACACATTTTATGATAGAATTATATAAAATTTCAAACTCGAATATCTCCGTTAATGTTGAAGATACAGAAGTGATTTGGCACTCATTGGAATCAGGTCGACGCTCTCTATTGGCTCATGGGAAAATGTAATCCATGTGTAATATTCATGCTTAGTTACCATGGAAACTCTTATAACAATAAATTATACAATCTATTTAGGCGCTATTTTAGTCGTCCAGGAGATTAAAAATATAGATTTTGATTGTTGAAACATTATAAAACAATCGAATTATACACTTTTTACGATAGAATTATATAAAATTTCAAACTCGCATATCTCCGTTACTGTTGAAGATACAGAAGTGATTTTACAGTCAATGGAATTAGGTCGACTTAACCTAACCTAAACTGACCTGACCTAACATAATCTAACCTAACTTTACTTAACAAAACCTAACCTAACCTAATAACACTAAAATAAAATCAATCTTTTTGTGACCGATTGTAGTCGTTGTCTAGGAGATTTGAAATATAGATTTCGATGGTTGAAACATTATAAAACAATCGAATTCCACACATTTTACAATATAATTATATAAAATTTCAAACTCGCATATCTCCGTTACTGTTGAAGATACAGAAGTGAAGTTGCACTCAATGGAATCAGGTCGACGCTCTCTATTGGCTCATGGGGAAAATGTAATCCATGTGTAATATTCATGCTTAGTTACCATGGAAACTCTCATAACAATAAATTAAACAATCTATTTAGACGCTATTGTAGTAGTTGTCGAGGAGATTTCAAATATAGATTTTGATTGTTGAAACATTATAAAACAATCGAATTATACACATTTTACGATAAAATTATATAAAATTTCAAACTCGCATATCTCCGTTACTGTTGAAGATACAGAAGTGATTTTACACTCAATGGAATTAGGTCGAACTAACCTAACCTAAACTGACCTGACCTAACCTAACCTAACCTAACTTTACTTAACCTAACCTAACCTAACCTAATAACAATAAAATAAAAACAATCTATTTGTGCCGATTGTAGTCGTTCTCGAGGAGATTTGAAATATAGATTTTGATTGTTGAAACATTATAAAACAATCGAATTCCATACATTTTACAATATAATTATATAAAATTTCAAACTCGCATATCTCCGTTACTATTGAAGATACAGAAGTGATTTTGCACTCAAAGGAATTAGGTCGACCTAACCTAACCTAAACTGACCTTACCTAACCTAACCTAACCTAACTTTACTTAACCTAACCTAACCTAATAACAATAAAATAAAAACAATCTATTTGTGCCGATTGTAGTCGTTCTCGAGGAGATTTGAAATATAGATTTTGATTTTTGAAACATTATAAAACAATCTAATTATACACATTTTATGATAGAATTATATAAAATTTCAAACTCGAATATCTCCGTTAATGTTGAAGATACAGAAGTGATTTTGCACTCAATGGAATCAGGTCGACGCTCTCTATTGGCTCATGGGGAAAATGTAATCCATGTGTAATATTCATGCTTAGTTACCATGGAAACTCTTATAACAATAAATTATACAATCTATTTAGGCGCTATTTTAGTCGTCCAGGAGATTAAAAATATAGATTTTGATTGTTGAAACATTATAAAACAATCGAATTATACACTTTTTACGATAGAATTATATAAAATTTCAAACTCGCATATCTCCGTTACTGTTGAAGATACAGAAGTGATTTTACAGTCAATGGAATTAGGTCGACTTAACCTAACCTAAACTGACCTGACCTAACATAATCTAACCTAACTTTACTTAACAAAACCTAACCTAACCTAATAACACTAAAATAAAAACAATCTTTTTGTGACCGATTGTAGTCGTTGTCTAGGAGATTTGAAATATAGATTTCGATGGTTGAAACATTATAAAACAATCGAATTCCACACATTTTACAATATAATTATATAAAATTTCAAACTCGCATATCTCCGTTACTGTTGAAGATACAGAAGTGAAGTTGCACTCAATGGAATCAGGTCGACGCTCTCTATTGGCTCATGGGGAAAATCTAATCCATGTGTAATATTCATGCTTAGTTACCATGGAAACTCTCATAACAATAAATTAAACAATCTATTTAGACGCTATTGTAGTAGTTGTCGAGGAGATTTCAAATATAGATTTTGATTGTTGAAACATTATAAAACAATCGAATTATACACATTTTACGATAAAATTATATAAAATTTCAAACTCGCATATCTCCGTTACTGTTGAAGATACAGAAGTGATTTTACACTCAATGGAATTAGGTCGAACTAACCTAACCTAAACTGACCTGACCTAACCTAACCTAACCTAACTTTACTTAACCTAACCTAACCTAACCTAATAACAATAAAATAAAAACAATCTATTTGTGCCGATTGTAGTCGTTCTCGAGGAGATTTGAAATATAGATTTTGATTGTTGAAACATTATAAAACAATCGAATTCCATACATTTTACAATATAATTATATAAAATTTCAAACTCGCATATCTCCGTTACTATTGAAGATACAGAAGTGATTTTGCACTCAAAGGAATTAGGTCGACCTAACCTAACCTAAACTGACCTTACCTAACCTAACCTAACCTAACTTTACTTAACCTAACCTAACCTAATAACAATAAAATAAAAACAATCTATTTGTGCCGATTGTAGTCGTTCTCGAGGAGATTTGAAATATAGATTTTGATTGTTGAAACATTATAAAACAATCGAATTCCACACATTTTACAATATAATTATATAAAATTTCAAACTCGTATATCTCCGTTACTATTGAAGATACAGAAGTGATTTTGCACTCAATGGAATCAGGTCGACGCTCTCTATTGGCTCATGGGGAAAAATGTAATCCATGTGTAATATTCATGCTTAGTTACCGTGGAAACTCTCATAACAATAAATTAAACAATCTATTTAGAAGCTATTGTAGTCGTTGTCGAGGAGATTTGAAATACAGATTTTGATTGTTGAAACATTATAAAACAATCGAATTATACACATTTTACGATAGAATTATATTAAATTTCAAACTCGCATATCTCCGTTAATGTTGAAGATACAGAAGTGATTTTACACTCAATGGAATTAGGTTGACCTAACCTAACCTAAACTGACCTGACCTAACCTAACCTAACCTAAAATAACTTTACTTAACCTAACCTAACCTAACCTAATAAAAATAAAATAAAAACAATCTATTTGTGCCCGATTGTAGTCGTTCTCGAGGAGATTTGAAATATAGATTTTGATTTTTGAAACATTATAAAACAATCTAATTATACACATTTTATGATAGAATTATATAAAATTTCAAACTCGAATATCTCCGTTAATGTTGAAGATACAGAAGTGATTTGGCACTCATTGGAATCAGGTCGACGCTCTCTATTGGCTCATGGGAAAATGTAATCCATGTGTAATATTCATGCTTAGTTACCATGGAAACTCTCATAACAATAAATTAAACAATCTATTTAGACGCTATTGTAGTAGTTGTCGAGGAGATTTCAAATATAGATTTTGATTGTTGAAACATTATAAAACAATCGAATTATACACATTTTACGATAAAATTATATAAAATTTCAAACTCGCATATCTCCGTTACTGTTGAAGATACAGAAGTGATTTTACACTCAATGGAATTAGGTCGAACTAACCTAACCTAAACTGACCTGACCTAACCTAACCTAACCTAACTTTACTTAACCTAACCTAACCTAACCTAATAACAATAAAATAAAAACAATCTATTTGTGCCGATTGTAGTCGTTGTCTAGGAGATTTGAAATATAGATTTCGATGGTTGAAACATTATAAAACAATCGAATTCCACACATTTTACAATATAATTATATAAAATTTCAAACTCGCATATCTCCGTTACTGTTGAAGATACAGAAGTGAAGTTGCACTCAATGGAATCAGGTCGACGCTCTCTATTGGCTCATGGGGAAAATGTAATCCATGTGTAATATTCATGCTTAGTTACCATGGAAACTCTCATAACAATAAATTAAACAATCTATTTAGACGCTATTGTAGTAGTTGTCGAGGAGATTTCAAATATAGATTTTGATTGTTGAAACATTATAAAACAATCGAATTATACACATTTTACGATAAAATTATATAAAATTTCAAACTCGCATATCTCCGTTACTGTTGAAGATACAGAAGTGATTTTACACTCAATGGAATTAGGTCGAACTAACCTAACCTAAACTGACCTGACCTAACCTAACCTAACCTAACTTTACTTAACCTAACCTAACCTAACCTAATAACAATAAAATAAAAACAATCTATTTGTGCCGATTGTAGTCGTTCTCGAGGAGATTTGAAATATAGATTTTGATTGTTGAAACATTATAAAACAATCGAATTCCATACATTTTACAATATAATTATATAAAATTTCAAACTCGCATATCTCCGTTAATGTTGAAGATACAGAAGTGATTTTACACTCAATGGAATTAGGTTGACCTAACCTAACCTAAACTGACCTGACCTAACCTAACCTAACCTAACCTAACTTTACTTAACCTAACCTAACCTAACCTAATAAAAATAAAATAAAAACAATCTATTTGTGCCCGATTGTAGTCGTTCTCGAGGAGATTTGAAATATAGATTTTGATTTTTGAAACATTATAAAACAATCTAATTATACACATTTTATGATAGAATTATATAAAATTTCAAACTCGAATATCTCCGTTAATGTTGAAGATACAGAAGTGATTTGGCACTCATTGGAATCAGGTCGACGCTCTCTATTGGCTCATGGGAAAATGTAATCCATGTGTAATATTCATGCTTAGTTACCATGGAAACTCTTATAACAATAAATTATACAATCTATTTAGGCGCTATTTTAGTCGTCCAGGAGATTAAAAATATAGATTTTGATTGTTGAAACATTATAAAACAATCGAATTATACACTTTTTACGATAGAATTATATAAAATTTCAAACTCGCATATCTCCGTTACTGTTGAAGATACAGAAGTGATTTTACAGTCAATGGAATTAGGTCGACTTAACCTAACCTAAACTGACCTGACCTAACATAATCTAACCTAACTTTACTTAACAAAACCTAACCTAACCTAATAACACTAAAATAAAAACAATCTTTTTGTGACCGATTGTAGTCGTTGTCTAGGAGATTTGAAATATAGATTTCGATGGTTGAAACATTATAAAACAATCGAATTCCACACATTTTACAATATAATTATATAAAATTTCAAACTCGCATATCTCCGTTACTGTTGAAGATACAGAAGTGAAGTTGCACTCAATGGAATCAGGTCGACGCTCTCTATTGGCTCATGGGGAAAATGTAATCCATGTGTAATATTCATGCTTAGTTACCATGGAAACTCTCATAACAATAAATTAAACAATCTATTTAGACGCTATTGTAGTAGTTGTCGAGGAGATTTCAAATATAGATTTTGATTGTTGAAACATTATAAAACAATCGAATTATACACATTTTACGATAAAATTATATAAAATTTCAAACTCGCATATCTCCGTTACTGTTGAAGATACAGAAGTGATTTTACACTCAATGGAATTAGGTCGAACTAACCTAACCTAAACTGACCTGACCTAACCTAACCTAACCTAACTTTACTTAACCTAACCTAACCTAACCTAATAACAATAAAATAAAAACAATCTATTTGTGCCGATTGTAGTCGTTCTCGAGGAGATTTGAAATATAGATTTTGATTGTTGAAACATTATAAAACAATCGAATTCCATACATTTTACAATATAATTATATAAAATTTCAAACTCGCATATCTCCGTTACTATTGAAGATACAGAAGTGATTTTGCACTCAAAGGAATTAGGTCGACCTAACCTAACCTAAACTGACCTTACCTAACCTAACCTAACTTAACTTTACTTAACCTAACCTAACCTAATAACAATAAAATAAAAACAATCTATTTGTGCCGATTGTAGTCGTTCTCGAGGAGATTTGAAATATAGATTTTGATTGTTGAAACATTATAAAACAATCGAATTCCACACATTTTACAATATAATTATATAAAATTTCAAACTCGTATATCTCCGTTACTATTGAAGATACAGAAGTGATTTTGCACTCAATGGAATCAGGTCGACGCTCTCTATTGGCTCATGGGGAAAAATGTAATCCATGTGTAATATTCATGCTTAGTTACCGTGGAAACTCTCATAACAATAAATTAAACAATCTATTTAGAAGCTATTGTAGTCGTTGTCGAGGAGATTTGAAATACAGATTTTGATTGTTGAAACATTATAAAACAATCGAATTATACACATTTTACGATAGAATTATATAAAATTTCAAACTCGCATATCTCCGTTAATGTTGAAGATACAGAAGTGATTTTACACTCAATGGAATTAGGTTGACCTAACCTAACCTAAACTGACCTGACCTAACCTAACCTAACCTAACCTAACTTTACTTAACCTAACCTAACCTAACCTAATAAAAATAAAATAAAAACAATCTATTTGTGCCCGATTGTAGTCGTTCTCGAGGAGATTTGAAATATAGATTTTGATTTTTGAAACATTATAAAACAATCTAATTATACACATTTTATGATAGAATTATATAAAATTTCAAACTCGAATATCTCCGTTAATGTTGAAGATACAGAAGTGATTTGGCACTCATTGGAATCAGGTCGACGCTCTCTATTGGCTCATGGGAAAATGTAATCCATGTGTAATATTCATGCTTAGTTACCATGGAAACTCTTATAACAATAAATTATACAATCTATTTAGGCGCTATTTTAGTCGTCCAGGAGATTAAAAATATAGATTTTGATTGTTGAAACATTATAAAACAATCGAATTATACACTTTTTACGATAGAATTATATAAAATTTCAAACTCGCATATCTCCGTTACTGTTGAAGATACAGAAGTGATTTTACAGTCAATGGAATTAGGTCGACTTAACCTAACCTAAACTGACCTGACCTAACATAATCTAACCTAACTTTACTTAACAAAACCTAACCTAACCTAATAACACTAAAATAAAAACAATCTTTTTGTGACCGATTGTAGTCGTTGTCTAGGAGATTTGAAATATAGATTTCGATGGTTGAAACATTATAAAACAATCGAATTCCACACATTTTACAATATAATTATATAAAATTTCAAACTCGCATATCTCCGTTACTGTTGAAGATACAGAAGTGAAGTTGCACTCAATGGAATCAGGTCGACGCTCTCTATTGGCTCATGGGGAAAATGTAATCCATGTGTAATATTCATGCTTAGTTACCATGGAAACTCTCATAACAATAAATTAAACAATCTATTTAGACGCTATTGTAGTAGTTGTCGAGGAGATTTCAAATATAGATTTTGATTGTTGAAACATTATAAAACAATCGAATTATACACATTTTACGATAAAATTATATAAAATTTCAAACTCGCATATCTCCGTTACTGTTGAAGATACAGAAGTGATTTTACACTCAATGGAATTAGGTCGAACTAACCTAACCTAAACTGACCTGACCTAACCTAACCTAACCTAACTTTACTTAACCTAACCTAACCTAACCTAATAACAATAAAATAAAAACAATCTATTTGTGCCGATTGTAGTCGTTCTCGAGGAGATTTGAAATATAGATTTTGATTGTTGAAACATTATAAAACAATCGAATTCCATACATTTTACAATATAATTATATAAAATTTCAAACTCGCATATCTCCGTTACTATTGAAGATACAGAAGTGATTTTGCACTCAAAGGAATTAGGTCGACCTAACCTAACCTAAACTGACCTTACCTAACCTAACCTAACTTAACTTTACTTAACCTAACCTAACCTAATAACAATAAAATAAAAACAATCTATTTGTGCCGATTGTAGTCGTTCTCGAGGAGATTTGAAATATAGATTTTGATTGTTGAAACATTATAAAACAATCGAATTCCACACATTTTACAATATAATTATATAAAATTTCAAACTCGTATATCTCCGTTACTATTGAAGATACAGAAGTGATTTTGCACTCAATGGAATCAGGTCGACGCTCTCTATTGGCTCATGGGGAAAAATGTAATCCATGTGTAATATTCATGCTTAGTTACCGTGGAAACTCTCATAACAATAAATTAAACAATCTATTTAGAAGCTATTGTAGTCGTTGTCGAGGAGATTTGAAATACAGATTTTGATTGTTGAAACATTATAAAACAATCGAATTATACACATTTTACGATAGAATTATATAAAATTTCAAACTCGCATATCTCCGTTAATGTTGAAGATACAGAAGTGATTTTACACTCAATGGAATTAGGTTGACCTAACCTAACCTAAACTGACCTGACCTAACCTAACCTAACCTAACTTTACTTAACCTAACCTAACCTAACCTAATAAAAATAAAATAAAAACAATCTATTTGTGCCCGATTGTAGTCGTTCTCGAGGAGATTTGAAATATAGATTTTGATTTTTGAAACATTATAAAACAATCTAATTATACACATTTTATGATAGAATTATATAAAATTTCAAACTCGAATATCTCCGTTAATGTTGAAGATACAGAAGTGATTTGGCACTCATTGGAATCAGGTCGACGCTCTCTATTGGCTCATGGGGAAAATGTAATCCATGTGTAATATTCATGCTTAGTTACCATGGAAACTCTTATAACAATAAATTATACAATCTATTTAGGCGCTATTTTAGTCGTCCAGGAGATTAAAAATATAGATTTTGATTGTTGAAACATTATAAAACAATCGAATTATACACTTTTTACGATAGAATTATATAAAATTTCAAACTCGCATATCTCCGTTACTGTTGAAGATACAGAAGTGATTTTACAGTCAATGGAATTAGGTCGACTTAACCTAACCTAAACTGACCTGACCTAACATAATCTAACCTAACTTTACTTAACAAAACCTAACCTAACCTAATAACACTAAAATAAAAACAATCTTTTTGTGACCGATTGTAGTCGTTGTCTAGGAGATTTGAGATATAGATTTAGATGGTTGAAACATTATAAAACAATCGAATTCCACACATTTTACAATATAATTATATAAAATTTCAAACTCGCATATCTCCGTTACTGTTGAAGATACAGAAGTGAAGTTGCACTCAATGGAATCAGGTCGACGCTCTCTATTGGCTCATGGGGAAAATGTAATCCATGTGTAATATTCATGTTTAGTTACCATGGAAACTCTCATAACAATAAATTAAACAATCTATTTAGACGCTATTGTAGTAGTTGTCGAGGAGATTTCAAATATAGATTTTGATTGTTGAAACATTATAAAACAATCGAATTATACACATTTTACGATAAAATTATATAAAATTTCAAACTCGCATATCTCCGTTACTGTTGAAGATACAGAAGTGATTTTACACTCAATGGAATTAGGTCGAACTAACCTAACCTAAACTGACCTGACCAAACCTAACCTAACCTAACTTTACTTAACCTAACCTAACCTAACCTAATAACAATAAAATAAAAACAATCTATTTGTGCCGATTGTAGTCGTTCCCGAGGAGATTTGAAATATAGATTTTGATTGTTGAAACATTATAAAACAATCGAATTCCATACATTTTACAATATAATTATATAAAATTTCAAACTCGCATATCTCCGTTACTATTGAAGATACAGAAGTGATTTTGCACTCAAAGGAATTAGGTCGACCTAACCTAACCTAAACTGACCTTACCTAACCTAACCTAACCTAACTTTACTTAACCTAACCTAACCTAATAACAATAAAATAAAAACAATCTATTTGTGCCGATTGTAGTCGTTCTCGAGGAGATTTGAAATATAGATTTTGATTGTTGAAACATTATAAAACAATCGAATTCCACACATTTTACAATATAATTATATAAAATTTCAAACTCGTATATCTCCGTTACTATTGAAGATACAGAAGTGATTTTGCACTCAATGGAATCAGGTCGACGCTCTCTATTGGCTCATGGGGAAAAATGTAATCCATGTGTAATATTCATGCTTAGTTACCGTGGAAACTCTCATAACAATAAATTAAACAATCTATTTAGAAGCTATTGTAGTCGTTGTCGAGGAGATTTGAAATACAGATTTTGATTGTTGAAACATTATAAAACAATCGAATTATACACATTTTACGATAGAATTATATTAAATTTCAAACTCGCATATCTCCGTTAATGTTGAAGATACAGAAGTGATTTTACACTCAATGGAATTAGGTTGACCTAACCTAACCTAAACTGACCTGACCTAACCTAACCTAACCTAACCTAACTTTACTTAACCTAACCTAACCTAACCTAATAAAAATAAAATAAAAACAATCTATTTGTGCCCGATTGTAGTCGTTCTCGAGGAGATTTGAAATATAGATTTTGATTTTTGAAACATTATAAAACAATCTAATTATACACATTTTATGATAGAATTATATAAAATTTCAAACTCGAATATCTCCGTTAATGTTGAAGATACAGAAGTGATTTGGCACTCATTGGAATCAGGTCGACGCTCTCTATTGGCTCATGGGAAAATGTAATCCATGTGTAATATTCATGCTTAGTTACCATGGAAACTCTTATAACAATAAATTATACAATCTATTTAGGCGCTATTTTAGTCGTCCAGGAGATTAAAAATATAGATTTTGATTGTTGAAACATTATAAAACAATCGAATTATACACTTTTTACGATAGAATTATATAAAATTTCAAACTCGCATATCTCCGTTACTGTTGAAGATACAGAAGTGATTTTACAGTCAATGGAATTAGGTCGACTTAACCTAACCTAAACTGACCTGACCTAACATAATCTAACCTAACTTTACTTAACAAAACCTAACCTAACCTAATAACACTAAAATAAAATCAATCTTTTTGTGACCGATTGTAGTCGTTGTCTAGGAGATTTGAAATATAGATTTCGATGGTTGAAACATTATAAAACAATCGAATTCCACACATTTTACAATATAATTATATAAAATTTCAAACTCGCATATCTCCGTTACTGTTGAAGATACAGAAGTGAAGTTGCACTCAATGGAATCAGGTCGACGCTCTCTATTGGCTCATGGGGAAAATGTAATCCATGTGTAATATTCATGCTTAGTTACCATGGAAACTCTCATAACAATAAATTAAACAATCTATTTAGACGCTATTGTAGTAGTTGTCGAGGAGATTTCAAATATAGATTTTGATTGTTGAAACATTATAAAACAATCGAATTATACACATTTTACGATAAAATTATATAAAATTTCAAACTCGCATATCTCCGTTACTGTTGAAGATACAGAAGTGATTTTACACTCAATGGAATTAGGTCGAACTAACCTAACCTAAACTGACCTGACCTAACCTAACCTAACCTAACTTTACTTAACCTAACCTAACCTAACCTAATAACAATAAAATAAAAACAATCTATTTGTGCCGATTGTAGTCGTTCTCGAGGAGATTTGAAATATAGATTTTGATTGTTGAAACATTATAAAACAATCGAATTCCATACATTTTACAATATAATTATATAAAATTTCAAACTCGCATATCTCCGTTACTATTGAAGATACAGAAGTGATTTTGCACTCAAAGGAATTAGGTCGACCTAACCTAACCTAAACTGACCTTACCTAACCTAACCTAACCTAACTTTACTTAACCTAACCTAACCTAATAACAATAAAATAAAAACAATCTATTTGTGCCGATTGTAGTCGTTCTCGAGGAGATTTGAAATATAGATTTTGATTTTTGAAACATTATAAAACAATCTAATTATACACATTTTATGATAGAATTATATAAAATTTCAAACTCGAATATCTCCGTTAATGTTGAAGATACAGAAGTGATTTTGCACTCAATGGAATCAGGTCGACGCTCTCTATTGGCTCATGGGGAAAATGTAATCCATGTGTAATATTCATGCTTAGTTACCATGGAAACTCTTATAACAATAAATTATACAATCTATTTAGGCGCTATTTTAGTCGTCCAGGAGATTAAAAATATAGATTTTGATTGTTGAAACATTATAAAACAATCGAATTATACACTTTTTACGATAGAATTATATAAAATTTCAAACTCGCATATCTCCGTTACTGTTGAAGATACAGAAGTGATTTTACAGTCAATGGAATTAGGTCGACTTAACCTAACCTAAACTGACCTGACCTAACATAATCTAACCTAACTTTACTTAACAAAACCTAACCTAACCTAATAACACTAAAATAAAAACAATCTTTTTGTGACCGATTGTAGTCGTTGTCTAGGAGATTTGAAATATAGATTTCGATGGTTGAAACATTATAAAACAATCGAATTCCACACATTTTACAATATAATTATATAAAATTTCAAACTCGCATATCTCCGTTACTGTTGAAGATACAGAAGTGAAGTTGCACTCAATGGAATCAGGTCGACGCTCTCTATTGGCTCATGGGGAAAATCTAATCCATGTGTAATATTCATGCTTAGTTACCATGGAAACTCTCATAACAATAAATTAAACAATCTATTTAGACGCTATTGTAGTAGTTGTCGAGGAGATTTCAAATATAGATTTTGATTGTTGAAACATTATAAAACAATCGAATTATACACATTTTACGATAAAATTATATAAAATTTCAAACTCGCATATCTCCGTTACTGTTGAAGATACAGAAGTGATTTTACACTCAATGGAATTAGGTCGAACTAACCTAACCTAAACTGACCTGACCTAACCTAACCTAACCTAACTTTACTTAACCTAACCTAACCTAACCTAATAACAATAAAATAAAAACAATCTATTTGTGCCGATTGTAGTCGTTCTCGAGGAGATTTGAAATATAGATTTTGATTGTTGAAACATTATAAAACAATCGAATTCCATACATTTTACAATATAATTATATAAAATTTCAAACTCGCATATCTCCGTTACTATTGAAGATACAGAAGTGATTTTGCACTCAAAGGAATTAGGTCGACCTAACCTAACCTAAACTGACCTTACCTAACCTAACCTAACCTAACTTTACTTAACCTAACCTAACCTAATAACAATAAAATAAAAACAATCTATTTGTGCCGATTGTAGTCGTTCTCGAGGAGATTTGAAATATAGATTTTGATTGTTGAAACATTATAAAACAATCGAATTCCACACATTTTACAATATAATTATATAAAATTTCAAACTCGTATATCTCCGTTACTATTGAAGATACAGAAGTGATTTTGCACTCAATGGAATCAGGTCGACGCTCTCTATTGGCTCATGGGGAAAAATGTAATCCATGTGTAATATTCATGCTTAGTTACCGTGGAAACTCTCATAACAATAAATTAAACAATCTATTTAGAAGCTATTGTAGTCGTTGTCGAGGAGATTTGAAATACAGATTTTGATTGTTGAAACATTATAAAACAATCGAATTATACACATTTTACGATAGAATTATATTAAATTTCAAACTCGCATATCTCCGTTAATGTTGAAGATACAGAAGTGATTTTACACTCAATGGAATTAGGTTGACCTAACCTAACCTAAACTGACCTGACCTAACCTAACCTAACCTAAAATAACTTTACTTAACCTAACCTAACCTAACCTAATAAAAATAAAATAAAAACAATCTATTTGTGCCCGATTGTAGTCGTTCTCGAGGAGATTTGAAATATAGATTTTGATTTTTGAAACATTATAAAACAATCTAATTATACACATTTTATGATAGAATTATATAAAATTTCAAACTCGAATATCTCCGTTAATGTTGAAGATACAGAAGTGATTTGGCACTCATTGGAATCAGGTCGACGCTCTCTATTGGCTCATGGGAAAATGTAATCCATGTGTAATATTCATGCTTAGTTACCATGGAAACTCTCATAACAATAAATTAAACAATCTATTTAGACGCTATTGTAGTAGTTGTCGAGGAGATTTCAAATATAGATTTTGATTGTTGAAACATTATAAAACAATCGAATTATACACATTTTACGATAAAATTATATAAAATTTCAAACTCGCATATCTCCGTTACTGTTGAAGATACAGAAGTGATTTTACACTCAATGGAATTAGGTCGAACTAACCTAACCTAAACTGACCTGACCTAACCTAACCTAACCTAACTTTACTTAACCTAACCTAACCTAACCTAATAACAATAAAATAAAAACAATCTATTTGTGCCGATTGTAGTCGTTGTCTAGGAGATTTGAAATATAGATTTCGATGGTTGAAACATTATAAAACAATCGAATTCCACACATTTTACAATATAATTATATAAAATTTCAAACTCGCATATCTCCGTTACTGTTGAAGATACAGAAGTGAAGTTGCACTCAATGGAATCAGGTCGACGCTCTCTATTGGCTCATGGGGAAAATGTAATCCATGTGTAATATTCATGCTTAGTTACCATGGAAACTCTCATAACAATAAATTAAACAATCTATTTAGACGCTATTGTAGTAGTTGTCGAGGAGATTTCAAATATAGATTTTGATTGTTGAAACATTATAAAACAATCGAATTATACACATTTTACGATAAAATTATATAAAATTTCAAACTCGCATATCTCCGTTACTGTTGAAGATACAGAAGTGATTTTACACTCAATGGAATTAGGTCGAACTAACCTAACCTAAACTGACCTGACCTAACCTAACCTAACCTAACTTTACTTAACCTAACCTAACCTAACCTAATAACAATAAAATAAAAACAATCTATTTGTGCCGATTGTAGTCGTTCTCGAGGAGATTTGAAATATAGATTTTGATTGTTGAAACATTATAAAACAATCGAATTCCATACATTTTACAATATAATTATATAAAATTTCAAACTCGCATATCTCCGTTACTATTGAAGATACAGAAGTGATTTTGCACTCAAAGGAATTAGGTCGACCTAACCTAACCTAAACTGACCTTACCTAACCTAACCTAACCTAACTTTACTTAACCTAACCTAACCTAATAACAATAAAATAAAAACAATCTATTTGTGCCGATTGTAGTCGTTCTCGAGGAGATTTGAAATATAGATTTTGATTGTTGAAACATTATAAAACAATCGAATTCCACACATTTTACAATATAATTATATAAAATTCCAAACTCGTATATCTCCGTTACTATTGAAGATACAGAAGTGATTTTGCACTCAATGGAATCAGGTCGACGCTCTCTATTGGCTCATGGGGAAAAATGTAATCCATGTGTAATATTCATGCTTAGTTACCGTGGAAACTCTCATAACAATAAATTAAACAATCTATTTAGAAGCTATTGTAGTCGTTGTCGAGGAGATTTGAAATACAGATTTTGATTGTTGAAACATTATAAAACAATCGAATTATACACATTTTACGATAGAATTATATAAAATTTCAAACTCGCATATCTCCGTTAATGTTGAAGATACAGAAGTGATTTTACACTCAATGGAATTAGGTTGACCTAACCTAACCTAAACTGACCTGACCTAACCTAACCTAACCTAACTTTACTCAACCTAACCTAACCTAACCTAATAAAAATAAAATAAAAACAATCTATTTGTGCCCGATTGTAGTCGTTCTCGAGGAGATTTGAAATATAGATTTTGATTTTTGAAACATTATAAAACAATCTAATTATACACATTTTATGATAGAATTATATAAAATTTCAAACTCGAATATCTCCGTTAATGTTGAAGATACAGAAGTGATTTGGCACTCATTGGAATCAGGTCGACGCTCTCTATTGGCTCATGGGGAAAATGTAATCCATGTGTAATATTCATGCTTAGTTACCATGGAAACTCTTATAACAATAAATTATACAATCTATTTAGGCGCTATTTTAGTCGTCCAGGAGATTAAAAATATAGATTTTGATTGTTGAAACATTATAAAACAATCGAATTATACACTTTTTACGTTAGAATTATATAAAATTTCAAACTCGCATATCTCCGTTACTGTTGAAGATACAGAAGTGATTTTACAGTCAATGGAATTAGGTTGACCTAACCTAACCTAAACTGACCTGACCTAACCTAACCTAACCTAAAATAACTTTACTTAACCTAACCTAACCTAACCTAATAAAAATAAAATAAAAACAATCTATTTGTGCCCGATTGTAGTCGTTCTCGAGGAGATTTGAAATATAGATTTTGATTTTTGAAACATTATAAAACAATCTAATTATACACATTTTATGATAGAATTATATAAAATTTCAAACTCGAATATCTCCGTTAATGTTGAAGATACAGAAGTGATTTGGCACTCATTGGAATCAGGTCGACGCTCTCTATTGGCTCATGGGAAAATGTAATCCATGTGTAATATTCATGCTTAGTTACCATGGAAACTCTCATAACAATAAATTAAACAATCTATTTAGACGCTATTGTAGTAGTTGTCGAGGAGATTTCAAATATAGATTTTGATTGTTGAAACATTATAAAACAATCGAATTATACACATTTTACGATAAAATTATATAAAATTTCAAACTCGCATATCTCCGTTACTGTTGAAGATACAGAAGTGATTTTACACTCAATGGAATTAGGTCGAACTAACCTAACCTAAACTGACCTGACCTAACCTAACCTAACCTAACTTTACTTAACCTAACCTAACCTAACCTAATAACAATAAAATAAAAACAATCTATTTGTGCCGATTGTAGTCGTTGTCTAGGAGATTTGAAATATAGATTTCGATGGTTGAAACATTATAAAACAATCGAATTCCACACATTTTACAATATAATTATATAAAATTTCAAACTCGCATATCTCCGTTACTGTTGAAGATACAGAAGTGAAGTTGCACTCAATGGAATCAGGTCGACGCTCTCTATTGGCTCATGGGGAAAATGTAATCCATGTGTAATATTCATGCTTAGTTACCATGGAAACTCTCATAACAATAAATTAAACAATCTATTTAGACGCTATTGTAGTAGTTGTCGAGGAGATTTCAAATATAGATTTTGATTGTTGAAACATTATAAAACAATCGAATTATACACATTTTACGATAAAATTATATAAAATTTCAAACTCGCATATCTCCGTTACTGTTGAAGATACAGAAGTGATTTTACACTCAATGGAATTAGGTCGAACTAACCTAACCTAAACTGACCTGACCTAACCTAACCTAACCTAACTTTACTTAACCTAACCTAACCTAACCTAATAACAATAAAATAAAAACAATCTATTTGTGCCGATTGTAGTCGTTCTCGAGGAGATTTGAAATATAGATTTTGATTGTTGAAACATTATAAAACAATCGAATTCCATACATTTTACAATATAATTATATAAAATTTCAAACTCGCATATCTCCGTTACTATTGAAGATACAGAAGTGATTTTGCACTCAAAGGAATTAGGTCGACCTAACCTAACCTAAACTGACCTTACCTAACCTAACCTAACCTAACTTTACTTAACCTAACCTAACCTAATAACAATAAAATAAAAACAATCTATTTGTGCCGATTGTAGTCGTTCTCGAGGAGATTTGAAATATAGATTTTGATTGTTGAAACATTATAAAACAATCGAATTCCACACATTTTACAATATAATTATATAAAATTCCAAACTCGTATATCTCCGTTACTATTGAAGATACAGAAGTGATTTTGCACTCAATGGAATCAGGTCGACGCTCTCTATTGGCTCATGGGGAAAAATGTAATCCATGTGTAATATTCATGCTTAGTTACCGTGGAAACTCTCATAACAATAAATTAAACAATCTATTTAGAAGCTATTGTAGTCGTTGTCGAGGAGATTTGAAATACAGATTTTGATTGTTGAAACATTATAAAACAATCGAATTATACACATTTTACGATAGAATTATATAAAATTTCAAACTCGCATATCTCCGTTAATGTTGAAGATACAGAAGTGATTTTACACTCAATGGAATTAGGTTGACCTAACCTAACCTAAACTGACCTGACCTAACCTAACCTAACCTAACTTTACTCAACCTAACCTAACCTAACCTAATAAAAATAAAATAAAAACAATCTATTTGTGCCCGATTGTAGTCGTTCTCGAGGAGATTTGAAATATAGATTTTGATTTTTGAAACATTATAAAACAATCTAATTATACACATTTTATGATAGAATTATATAAAATTTCAAACTCGAATATCTCCGTTAATGTTGAAGATACAGAAGTGATTTGGCACTCATTGGAATCAGGTCGACGCTCTCTATTGGCTCATGGGGAAAATGTAATCCATGTGTAATATTCATGCTTAGTTACCATGGAAACTCTTATAACAATAAATTATACAATCTATTTAGGCGCTATTTTAGTCGTCCAGGAGATTAAAAATATAGATTTTGATTGTTGAAACATTATAAAACAATCGAATTATACACTTTTTACGTTAGAATTATATAAAATTTCAAACTCGCATATCTCCGTTACTGTTGAAGATACAGAAGTGATTTTACAGTCAATGGAATTAGGTCGACTTAACCTAACCTAAACTGACCTGACCTAACATAATCTAACCTAACTTTACTTAACAAAACCTAACCTAACCTAATAACAATAAAATAAAAACAATCTATTTGTGCCCGATTGTAGTCGTTCTCGAGGAGATTTGAAATATAGATTTTGATTTTTGAAACATTATAAAACAATCTAATTATACACATTTTATGATAGAATTATATAAAATTTCAAACTAGAATATCTCCGTTAATGTTGAAGATACAGAAGTGATTTGGCACTCATTGGAATCAGGTCGACGCTCTCTATTGGCTCATGGGGAAAATGTAATCCATGTGTAATATTCATGCTTAGTTACCATGGAAACTCTCATAACAATAAATTAAACAATCTATTTAGACGCTATTGTAGTAGTTGTCGAGGAGATTTCAAATATAGATTTTGATTGTTGAAACATTATAAAACAATCGAATTATACACATTTTACGATAAAATTATATAAAATTTCAAACTCGCATATCTCCGTTACTGTTGAAGATACAGAAGTGATTTTACACTCAATGGAATTAGGTCGAACTAACCTAACCTAAAGTAACCTGACCTAACCTAACCTAACCTAACTTTATTAACCTAACTTAACCTAACCTAATAACAATAAAATAAAAACAATCTATTTGTGCCGATTGTAGTCGTTCTCGAGGAGATTTGAAATATAGATTTTGATTGTTGAAACATTATAAAACAATCGAATTCCACACATTTTACAATATAATTATATAAAATTTCAAACTCGCATATCTCCGTTACTGTTGAAGATACAGAAGTGATTTTGCACTCAAAGGAATTAGGTCGACCTAACCTAACCTAAACTGACCTTACCTAACCTAACCTAACCTAACTTTACTTAACCTAACCTAACCTAACCTAATAACAATAAAATAAAAACAATCTATTTGTGCCGATTGTAGTCGTTCTCGAGGAGATTTGAAATATAGATTTTGATTGTTGAAACATTATAAAACAATCGAATTCCACACATTTTACAATATAATTATATAAAATTTCAAACTCGTATATCTCCGTTACTATTGAAGATACAGAAGTGATTTTGCACTCAATGGAATCAGGTCGACGCTCTCTATTGGCTCATGGGGAAAAATGTAATCCATGTGTAATATTCATGCTTAGTTACCGTGGAAACTCTCATAACAATAAATTAAACAATCTATTTAGAAGCTATTGTAGTCGTTGTCGAGGAGATTTGAAATACAGATTTTGATTGTTGAAACATTATAAAACAATCGAATTATACACATTTTACGATAGAATTATATAAAATTTCAAACTCGCATATCTCCGTTAATGTTGAAGATACAGAAGTGATTTTACACTCAATGGAATTAGGTTGACCTAACCTAACCTAAACTGACCTGACCTAACCTAACCTAACCTAACTTTACTTAACCTAACCTAACCTAACCTAATAAAAATAAAATAAAAACAATCTATTTGTGCCCGATTGTAGTCGTTCTCGAGGAGATTTGAAATATAGATTTTGATTTTTGAAACATTATAAAACAATCTAATTATACACATTTTATGATAGAATTATATAAAATTTCAAACTCGAATATCTCCGTTAATGTTGAAGATACAGAAGTGATTTGGCACTCATTGGAATCAGGTCGACGCTCTCTATTGGCTCATGGGGAAAATGTAATCCATGTGTAATATTCATGCTTAGTTACCATGGAAAATCTTATAACAATAAATTATACAATCTATTTAGGCGCTATTTTAGTCGTCCAGGAGATTAAAAATATAGATTTTGATTGTTGAAACATTATAAAACAATCGAATTATACACTTTTTACGATAGAATTATATAAAATTTCAAACTCGCATATCTCCGTTACTGTTGAAGATACAGAAGTGATTTTACAGTCAATGGAATTAGGTCGACTTAACCTAACCTAAACTGACCTGACCTAACATAATCTAACCTAACTTTACTTAACAAAACCTAACCTAACCTAATAACAATAAAATAAAAACAATCTTTTTGTGACCGATTGTAGTCGTTGTCTAGGAGATTTGAAATATAGATTTCGATGGTTGAAACATTATAAAACAATCGAATTCCACATATTTTACAATATAATTATATAAAATTTCAAACTCGCATATCTCCGTTACTGTTGAAGATACAGAAGTGAATTTGCACTCAATGGAATCAGGTCGACGCTCTCTATTGGCTCATGGGGAAAATCTAATCCATGTGTAATATTCATGCTTAGTTACCATGGAAACTCTCATAACAATAAATTAAACAATCTATTTAGACGCTATTGTAGTAGTTGTCGAGGAGATTTCAAATATAGATTTTGATTGTTGAAACATTATAAAACAATCGAATTATACACATTTTACGATAAAATTATATAAAATTTCAAACTCGCATATCTCCGTTACTGTTGAAGATACAGAAGTGATTTTACTCTCAATGGAATTAGGTCGAACTAACCTAACCTAAAGTAACCTGACCTAACCTAACCTAACCTAACTTTATTAACCTAACTTAACCTAACCTAATAACAATAAAATAAAAACAATCTATTTGTGCCGATTGTAGTCGTTCTCGAGGAGATTTGAAATATAGATTTTGATTGTTGAAACATTATAAAACAATCGAATTCCACACATTTTACAATATAATTATATAAAATTTCAAACTCGCATATCTCCGTTACTATTGAAGATACAGAAGTGATTTTGCACTCAAAGGAATTAGGTCGACCTAACCTAACCTAAACTGACCTTACCTAACCTAACCTAACCTAACTTTACTTAACCTAACCTAACCTAACCTAATAACAATAAAATAAAAACAATCTATTTGTGCCGATTGTAGTCGTTCTCGAGGAGGTTTGAAATATAGATTTTGATTGTTGAAACATTATAAAACAATCGAATTCCACACATTTTACAATATAATTATATAAAATTTCAAACTCGTATATCTCCGTTACTATTGAAGATACAGAAGTGATTTTGCACTCAATGGAATCAGGTCGACGCTCTCTATTGGCTCATGGGGAAAAATGTAATCCATGTGTAATATTCATGCTTAGTTACCGTGGAAACTCTCATAACAATAAATTAAACAATCTATTTAGAAGCTATTGTAGTCGTTGTCGAGGAGATTTGAAATACAGATTTTGATTGTTGAAACATTATAAAACAATCGAATTATACACATTTTACGATAGAATTATATAAAATTTCAAACTCGCATATCTCCGTTAATGTTGAAGATACAGAAGTGATTTTACACTCAATGGAATTAGGTTGACCTAACCTAACCTAAACTGACCTGACCTAACCTAACCTAACCTAACTTTACTTAACCTAACCTAACCTAACCTAATAAAAATAAAATAAAAACAATCTATTTGTGCCCGATTGTAGTCGTTCTCGAGGAGATTTGAAATATAGATTTTGATTTTTGAAACATTATAAAACAATCTAATTATACACATTTTATGATAGAATTATATAAAATTTCAAACTCGAATATCTCCGTTAATGTTGAAGATACAGAAGTGATTTGGCACTCATTGGAATCAGGTCGACGCTCTCTATTGGCTCATGGGGAAAATGTAATCCATGTGTAATATTCATGCTTAGTTACCATGGAAAATCTTATAACAATAAATTATACAATCTATTTAGGCGCTATTTTAGTCGTCCAGGAGATTAAAAATATAGATTTTGATTGTTGAAACATTATAAAACAATCGAATTATACACTTTTTACGATAGAATTATATAAAATTTCAAACTCGCATATCTCCGTTACTGTTGAAGATACAGAAGTGATTTTACAGTCAATGGAATTAGGTCGACTTAACCTAACCTAAACTGACCTGACCTAACATAATCTAACCTAACTTTACTTAACAAAACCTAACCTAACCTAATAACAATAAAATAAAAACAATCTTTTTGTGACCGATTGTAGTCGTTGTCTAGGAGATTTGAAATATAGATTTCGATGGTTGAAACATTATAAAACAATCGAATTCCACATATTTTACAATATAATTATATAAAATTTCAAACTCGCATATCTCCGTTACTGTTGAAGATACAGAAGTGAATTTGCACTCAATGGAATCAGGTCGACGCTCTCTATTGGCTCATGGGGAAAATCTAATCCATGTGTAATATTCATGCTTAGTTACCATGGAAACTCTCATAACAATAAATTAAACAATCTATTTAGACGCTATTGTAGTAGTTGTCGAGGAGATTTCAAATATAGATTTTGATTGTTGAAACATTATAAAACAATCGAATTATACACATTTTACGATAAAATTATATAAAATTTCAAACTCGCATATCTCCGTTACTGTTGAAGATACAGAAGTGATTTTACTCTCAATGGAATTAGGTCGAACTAACCTAACCTAAAGTAACCTGACCTAACCTAACCTAACCTAACTTTATTAACCTAACTTAACCTAACCTAATAACAATAAAATAAAAACAATCTATTTGTGCCGATTGTAGTCGTTCTCGAGGAGATTTGAAATATAGATTTTGATTGTTGAAACATTATAAAACAATCGAATTCCACACATTTTACAATATAATTATATAAAATTTCAAACTCGCATATCTCCGTTACTATTGAAGATACAGAAGTGATTTTGCACTCAAAGGAATTAGGTCGACCTAACCTAACCTAAACTGACCTTACCTAACCTAACCTAACCTAACTTTACTTAACCTAACCTAACCTAACCTAATAACAATAAAATAAAAACAATCTATTTGTGCCGATTGTAGTCGTTCTCGAGGAGGTTTGAAATATAGATTTTGATTGTTGAAACATTATAAAACAATCGAATTCCACACATTTTACAATATAATTATATAAAATTTCAAACTCGTATATCTCCGTTACTATTGAAGATACAGAAGTGATTTTGCACTCAATGGAATCAGGTCGACGCTCTCTATTGGCTCATGGGGAAAAATGTAATCCATGTGTAATATTCATGCTTAGTTACCGTGGAAACTCTCATAACAATAAATTAAACAATCTATTTAGAAGCTATTGTAGTCGTTGTCGAGGAGATTTGAAATACAGATTTTGATTGTTGAAACATTATAAAACAATCGAATTATACACATTTTACGATAGAATTATATAAAATTTCAAACTCGCATATCTCCGTTAATGTTGAAGATACAGAAGTGATTTTACACTCAATGGAATTAGGTTGACCTAACCTAACCTAAACTGACCTGACCTAACCTAACCTAACCTAACTTTACTTAACCTAACCTAACCTAACCTAATAAAAATAAAATAAAAACAATCTATTTGTGCCCGATTGTAGTCGTTCTCGAGGAGATTTGAAATATAGATTTTGATTTTTGAAACATTATAAAACAATCTAATTATACACATTTTATGATAGAATTATATAAAATTTCAAACTCGAATATCTCCGTTAATGTTGAAGATACAGAAGTGATTTGGCACTCATTGGAATCAGGTCGACGCTCTCTATTGGCTCATGGGGAAAATGTAATCCATGTGTAATATTCATGCTTAGTTACCATGGAAACTCTTATAACAATAAATTATACAATCTATTTAGGCGCTATTTTAGTCGTCCAGGAGATTAAAAATATAGATTTTGATTGTTGAAACATTATAAAACAATCGAATTATACACTTTTTACGATAGAATTATATAAAATTTCAAACTCGCATATCTCCGTTACTGTTGAAGATACAGAAGTGATTTTACAGTCAATGGAATTAGGTCGACTTAACCTAACCTAAACTGACCTGACCTAACATAATCTAACCTAACTTTACTTAACAAAACCTAACCTAACCTAATAACAATAAAATAAAAACAATCTTTTTGTGACCGATTGTAGTCGTTGTCTAGGAGATTTGAAATATAGATTTCGATGGTTGAAACATTATAAAACAATCGAATTCCACATATTTTACAATATAATTATATAAAATTTCAAACTCGCATATCTCCGTTACTGTTGAAGATACAGAAGTGAATTTGCACTCAATGGAATCAGGTCGACGCTCTCTATTGGCTCATGGGGAAAATGTAATCCATGTGTAATATTCATGCTTAGTTACCATGGAAACTCTCATAACAATAAATTAAACAATCTATTTAGACGCTATTGTAGTAGTTGTCGAGGAGATTTCAAATATAGATTTTGATTGTTGAAACATTATAAAACAATCGAATTATACACATTTTACGATAAAATTATATAAAATTTCAAACTCGCATATCTCCGTTACTGTTGAAGATACAGAAGTGATTTTACACTCAATGGAATTAGGTCGAACTAACCTAACCTAAAGTAACCTGACCTAACCTAACCTAACCTTACTTTATTAACCTAACTTAACCTAACCTAATAACAATAAAATAAAAACAATCTATTTGTGCCGATTGTAGTCGTTCTCGAGGAGATTTGAAATATAGATTTTGATTGTTGAAACATTATAAAACAATCGAATTCCACACATTTTACAATATAATTATATAAAATTTCAAACTCGCATATCTCCGTTACTATTGAAGATACAGAAGTGATTTTGCACTCAAAGGAATTAGGTCGACCTAACCTAACCTAAACTGACCTTACCTAACCTAACCTAACCTAACTTTACTTAACCTAACCTAACCTAACCTAATAACAATAAAATAAAAACAATCTATTTGTGCCGATTGTAGTCGTTCTCGAGGAGGTTTGAAATATAGATTTTGATTGTTGAAACATTATAAAACAATCGAATTCCACACATTTTACAATATAATTATATAAAATTTCAAACTCGTATATCTCCGTTACTATTGAAGATACAGAAGTGATTTTGCACTCAATGGAATCAGGTCGACGCTCTCTATTGGCTCATGGGGAAAAATGTAATCCATGTGTAATATTCATGCTTAGTTACCGTGGAAACTCTCATAACAATAAATTAAACAATCTATTTAGAAGCTATTGTAGTCGTTGTCGAGGAGATTTGAAATACAGATTTTGATTGTTGAAACATTATAAAACAATCGAATTATACACATTTTACGATAGAATTATATAAAATTTCAAACTCGCATATCTCCGTTAATGTTGAAGATACAGAAGTGATTTTACACTCAATGGAATTAGGTTGACCTAACCTAACCTAAACTGACCTGACCTAACCTAACCTAACCTAACTTTACTTAACCTAACCTAACCTAACCTAATAAAAATAAAATAAAAACAATCTATTTGTGCCCGATTGTAGTCGTTCTCGAGGAGATTTGAAATATAGATTTTGATTTTTGAAACATTATAAAACAATCTAATTATACACATTTTATGATAGAATTATATAAAATTTCAAACTCGAATATCTCCGTTAATGTTGAAGATACAGAAGTGATTTGGCACTCATTGGAATCAGGTCGACGCTCTCTATTGGCTCATGGGGAAAATGTAATCCATGTGTAATATTCATGCTTAGTTACCATGGAAACTCTTATAACAATAAATTATACAATCTATTTAGGCGCTATTTTAGTCGTCCAGGAGATTAAAAATATAGATTTTGATTGTTGAAACATTATAAAACAATCGAATTATACACTTTTTACGATAGAATTATATAAAATTTCAAACTCGCATATCTCCGTTACTGTTGAAGATACAGAAGTGATTTTACAGTCAATGGAATTAGGTCGACTTAACCTAACCTAAACTGACCTGACCTAACATAATCTAACCTAACTTTACTTAACAAAACCTAACCTAACCTAATAACAATAAAATAAAAACAATCTTTTTGTGACCGATTGTAGTCGTTGTCTAGGAGATTTGAAATATAGATTTCGATGGTTGAAACATTATAAAACAATCGAATTCCACATATTTTACAATATAATTATATAAAATTTCAAACTCGCATATCTCCGTTACTGTTGAAGATACAGAAGTGAATTTGCACTCAATGGAATCAGGTCGACGCTCTCTATTGGCTCATGGGGAAAATGTAATCCATGTGTAATATTCATGCTTAGTTACCATGGAAACTCTCATAACAATAAATTAAACAATCTATTTAGACGCTATTGTAGTAGTTGTCGAGGAGATTTCAAATATAGATTTTGATTGTTGAAACATTATAAAACAATCGAATTATACACATTTTACGATAAAATTATATAAAATTTCAAACTCGCATATCTCCGTTACTGTTGAAGATACAGAAGTGATTTTACACTCAATGGAATTAGGTCGAACTAACCTAACCTAAAGTAACCTGACCTAACCTAACCTAACCTAACTTTATTAACCTAACTTAACCTAACCTAATAACAATAAAATAAAAACAATCTATTTGTGCCGATTGTAGTCGTTCTCGAGGAGATTTGAAATATAGATTTTGATTGTTGAAACATTATAAAACAATCGAATTCCACACATTTTACAATATAATTATATAAAATTTCAAACTCGCATATCTCCGTTACTATTGAAGATACAGAAGTGATTTTGCACTCAAAGGAATTAGGTCGACCTAACCTAACCTAAACTGACCTTACCTAACCTAACCTAACCTAACTTTACTTAACCTAACCTAACCTAACCTAATAACAATAAAATAAAAACAATCTATTTGTGCCGATTGTAGTCGTTCTCGAGGAGGTTTGAAATATAGATTTTGATTGTTGAAACATTATAAAACAATCAAATTCCACACATTTTACAATATAATTATATAAAATTTCAAACTCGTATATCTCCGTTACTATTGAAGATACAGAAGTGATTTTGCACTCAATGGAATCAGGTCGACGCTCTCTATTGGCTCATGGGGAAAAATGTAATCCATGTGTAATATTCATGCTTAGTTACCGTGGAAACTCTCATAACAATAAATTAAACAATCTATTTAGAAGCTATTGTAGTCGTTGTCGAGGAGATTTGAAATACAGATTTTGATTGTTGAAACATTATAAAACAATCGAATTATACACATTTTACGATAGAATTATATAAAATTTCAAACTCGCATATCTCCGTTAATGTTGAAGATACAGAAGTGATTTTACACTCAATGGAATTAGGTTGACCTAACCTAACCTAAACTGACCTGACCTAACCTAACCTAACCTAACTTTACTTAACCTAACCTAACCTAACCTAATAAAAATAAAATAAAAACAATCTATTTGTGCCCGATTGTAGTCGTTCCCGAGGAGATTTGAAATATAGATTTTGATTTTTGAAACATTATAAAACAATCTAATTATACACATTTTATGATAGAATTATATAAAATTTCAAACTCGAATATCTCCGTTAATGTTGAAGATACAGAAGTGATTTGGCACTCATTGGAATCAGGTCGACGCTCTCTATTGGCTCATGGGGAAAATGTAATCCATGTGTAATATTCATGCTTAGTTACCATGGAAACTCTTATAACAATAAATTATACAATCTATTTAGGCGCTATTTTAGTCGTCCAGGAGATTAAAAATATAGATTTTGATTGTTGAAACATTATAAAACAATCGAATTATACACTTTTTACGATAGAATTATATAAAATTTCAAACTCGCATATCTCCGTTACTGTTGAAGATACAGAAGTGATTTTACAGTCAATGGAATTAGGTCGACTTAACCTAACCTAAACTGACCTGACCTAACATAATCTAACCTAACTTTACTTAACAAAACCTAACCTAACCTAATAACAATAAAATAAAAACAATCTTTTTGTGACCGATTGTAGTCGTTGTCTAGGAGATTTGAAATATAGATTTCGATGGTTGAAACATTATAAAACAATCGAATTCCACATATTTTACGATATAATTATATAAAATTTCAAACTCGCATATCTCCGTTACTGTTGAAGATACAGAAGTGAATTTGCACTCAATGGAATCAGGTCGACGCTCTCTATTGGCTCATGGGGAAAATGTAATCCATGTGTAATATTCATGCTTAGTTACCATGGAAACTCTCATAACAATAAATTAAACAATCTATTTAGACGCTATTGTAGTAGTTGTCGAGGAGATTTCAAATATAGATTTTGATTGTTGAAACATTATAAAACAATCGAATTATACACATTTTACGATAAAATTATATAAAATTTCAAACTCGCATATCTCCGTTACTGTTGAAGATACAGAAGTGATTTTACACTCAATGGAATTAGGTCGAACTAACCTAACCTAAAGTAACCTGACCTAACCTAACCTAACCTAACTTTATTAACCTAACTTAACCTAACCTAATAACAATAAAATAAAAACAATCTATTTGTGACGATTGTAGTCGTTCTCGAGGAGATTTGAAATATAGATTTTGATTGTTGAAACATTATAAAACAATCGAATTCCACACATTTTACAATATAATTATATAAAATTTCAAACTCGCATATCTCCGTTACTATTGAAGATACAGAAGTGATTTTGCACTCAAAGGAATTAGGTCGACCTAACCTAACCTAAACTGACCTTACCTAACCTAACCTAACCTAACTTTACTTAACCTAACCTAACCTAACCTAATAACAATAAAATAAAAACAATCTATTTGTGCCGATTGTAGTCGTTCTCGAGGAGGTTTGAAATATAGATTTTGATTGTTGAAACATTATAAAACAATCGAATTCCACACATTTTACAATATAATTATATAAAATTTCAAACTCGTATATCTCCGTTACTATTGAAGATACAGAAGTGATTTTGCACTCAATGGAATCAGGTCGACGCTCTCTATTGGCTCATGGGGAAAAATGTAATCCATGTGTAATATTCATGCTTAGTTACCGTGGAAACTCTCATAACAATAAATTAAACAATCTATTTAGAAGCTATTGTAGTCGTTGTCGAGGAGATTTGAAATACAGATTTTGATTGTTGAAACATTATAAAACAATCGAATTATACACATTTTACGATAGAATTATATAAAATTTCAAACTCGCATATCTCCGTTAATGTTGAAGATACAGAAGTGATTTTACACTCAATGGAATTAGGTTGACCTAACCTAACCTAAACTGACCTGACCTAACCTAACCTAACCTAACTTTACTTAACCTAACCTAACCTAACCTAATAAAAATAAAATAAAAACAATCTATTTGTGCCCGATTGTAGTCGTTCTCGAGGAGATTTGAAATATAGATTTTGATTTTTGAAACATTATAAAACAATCTAATTATACACATTTTATGATAGAATTATATAAAATTTCAAACTCGAATATCTCCGTTAATGTTGAAGATACAGAAGTGATTTGGCACTCATTGGAATCAGGTCGACGCTCTCTATTGGCTCATGGGGAAAATGTAATCCATGTGTAATATTCATGCTTAGTTACCATGGAAACTCTCATAACAATAAATTAAACAATCTATTTAGACGCTATTGTAGTAGTCGTCCAGGAGATTAAAAATATAGATTTTGATTGTTGAAACATTATAAAACAATCGAATTATACACTTTTTACGATAGAATTATATAAAATTTCAAACTCGCATATCTCCGTTACTGTTGAAGATACAGAAGTGATTTTACAGTCAATGGAATTAGGTCGACTTAACCTAACCTAAACTGACCTGACCTAACATAATCTAACCTAACTTTACTTAACAAAACCTAACCTAACCTAATAACACTAAAATAAAAACAATCTTTTTGTGACCGATTGTAGTCGTTGTCTAGGAGATTTGAAATATAGATTTCGATGGTTGAAACATTATAAAACAATCGAATTCCACACATTTTACAATATAATTATATAAAATTTCAAACTCGCATATCTCCGTTACTGTTGAAGATACAGAAGTGAAGTTGCACTCAATGGAATCAGGTCGACGCTCTCTATTGGCTCATGGGGAAAATGTAATCCATGTGTAATATTCATGCTTAGTTACCATGGAAACTCTCATAACAATAAATTAAACAATCTATTTAGACGCTATTGTAGTAGTTGTCGAGGAGATTTCAAATATAGATTTTGATTGTTGAAACATTATAAAACAATCGAATTATACACATTTTACGATAAAATTATATAAAATTTCAAACTCGCATATCTCCGTTACTGTTGAAGATACAGAAGTGATTTTACACTCAATGGAATTAGGTCGAACTAACCTAACCTAAACTGACCTGACCTATCCTAACCTAACCTAACTTTACTTAACCTAACCTAACCTAACCTAATAACAATAAAATAAAAACAATCTATTTGTGCCGATTGTAGTCGTTCTCGAGGAGATTTGAAATATAGATTTTGATTGTTGAAACATTATAAAACAATCGAATTCCATACATTTTACAATATAATTATATAAAATTTCAAACTCGCATATCTCCGTTACTATTGAAGATACAGAAGTGATTTTGCACTCAAAGGAATTAGGTCGACCTAACCTAACCTAAACTGACCTTACCTAACCTAACCTAACCTAACTTTACTTAACCTAACCTAACCTAATAACAATAAAATAAAAACAATCTATTTGTGCCGATTGTAGTCGTTCTCGAGGAGATTTGAAATATAGATCTTGATTGTTGAAACATTATAAAACAATCGAATTCCACACATTTTACAATATAATTATATAAAATTTCAAACTCGTATATCTCCGTTACTATTGAAGATACAGAAGTGATTTTGCACTCAATGGAATCAGGTCGACGCTCTCTATTGGCTCATGGGGAAAAATGTAATCCATGTGTAATATTCATGCTTAGTTACCGTGGAAACTCTCATAACAATAAATTAAACAATCTATTTAGAAGCTATTGTAGTCGTTGTCGAGGAGATTTGAAATACAGATTTTGATTGTTGAAACATTATAAAACAATCGAATTATACACATTTTACGATAGAATTATATAAAATTTCAAACTCGCATATCTCCGTTAATGTTGAAGATACAGAAGTGATTTTACACTCAATGGAATTAGGTTGACCTAACCTAACCTAAACTGACCTGACCTAACCTAACCTAACCTAACTTTACTTAACCTAACCTAACCTAACCTAATAACAATAAAATAAAAACAATCTATTTGTGCCCGATTGTAGTCGTTCTCGAGGAGATTTGAAATATAGATTTTGATTGTTGAAACATTATAAAACAATCTAATTATACACATTTTACGATAGAATTTTATAAAATTTCAAACTCGAATATCTCCGTTAATGTTGAAGATACAGAAGTGATTTGGCACTCATTGGAATCAGGTCGACGCTCTCTATTGGCTCATGGGGAAAATGTAATCCATGTGTAATATTCATGCTTAGTTACCATGGAAACTCTTATAACAATAAATTATACAATCTATTTAGGCGCTATTTTAGTCGTCCAGGAGATTAAAAATATAGATTTTGATTGTTGAAACATTATAAAACAATCGAATTATACACTTTTTACGATAGAATTATATAAAATTTCAAACTCGCATATCTCCGTTACTGTTGAAGATACAGAAGTGATTTTACAGTCAATGGAATTAGGTCGACTTAACCTAACCTAAACTGACCTGACCTAACCTAATCTAACCTAACTTTACTTAACAAAACCTAACCTAAACTAATAACAATAAAATAAAAACAATCTTTTTGTGACCGATTGTAGTCGTTGTCGAGGAGATTTGAAATATAGATTTCGATGGTTGAAACATTATAAAACAATCGAATTCATCACATTTTACAATATAATTATATAAAATTTCAAACTCGCATATCTCCGTTACTGTTGAAGATACAGAAGTGAATTTGCACTCAATGGAATCAGGTCGACGCTCTCCATTGGCTCATGGGGAAAATGTAATCCATGTGTAATATTCATGCTTAGTTACCATGGAAACTCTCATAACAATAAATTAAACAATCTATTTAGACGCTATTGTAGTAGTTGTCGAGGAGATTTCAAATATAGATTTTGATTGTTGAAACATTATAAAACAATCGAATTATACACATTTTACGATAGAATTATATAAAATTTCAAACTCGCATATCTCCGTTAATGTTGAAGATACAGAAGTGATTTTACACTCAATGGAATTAGGTTGACCTAACCTAACCTAAACTGACCTGACCTAACCTAACCTAACCTAACTTTACTTAACCTAACCTAACCTAACCTAATAAAAATAAAATAAAAACAATCTATTTGTGCCCGATTGTAGTCGTTCTCGAGGAGATTTGAAATATAGATTTTGATTTTTGAAACATTATAAAACAATCTAATTATACACATTTTATGATAGAATTATATAAAATTTCAAACTCGAATATCTCCGTTAATGTTGAAGATACAGAAGTGATTTGGCACTCATTGGAATCAGGTCGACGCTCTCTATTGGCTCATGGGGAAAATGTAATCCATGTGTAATATTCATGCTTAGTTACCATGGAAACTCTCATAACAATAAATTAAACAATCTATTTAGACGCTATTGTAGTAGTCGTCCAGGAGATTAAAAATATAGATTTTGATTGTTGAAACATTATAAAACAATCGAATTATACACTTTTTACGATAGAATTATATAAAATTTCAAACTCGCATATCTCCGTTACTGTTGAAGATACAGAAGTGATTTTACAGTCAATGGAATTAGGTCGACTTAACCTAACCTAAACTGACCTGACCTAACATAATCTAACCTAACTTTACTTAACAAAACCTAACCTAACCTAATAACACTAAAATAAAAACAATCTTTTTGTGACCGATTGTAGTCGTTGTCTAGGAGATTTGAAATATAGATTTCGATGGTTGAAACATTATAAAACAATCGAATTCCACACATTTTACAATATAATTATATAAAATTTCAAACTCGCATATCTCCGTTACTGTTGAAGATACAGAAGTGAAGTTGCACTCAATGGAATCAGGTCGACGCTCTCTATTGGCTCATGGGGAAAATGTAATCCATGTGTAATATTCATGCTTAGTTACCATGGAAACTCTCATAACAATAAATTAAACAATCTATTTAGACGCTATTGTAGTAGTTGTCGAGGAGATTTCAAATATAGATTTTGATTGTTGAAACATTATAAAACAATCGAATTATACACATTTTACGATAAAATTATATAAAATTTCAAACTCGCATATCTCCGTTACTGTTGAAGATACAGAAGTGATTTTACACTCAATGGAATTAGGTCGAACTAACCTAACCTAAACTGACCTGACCTATCCTAACCTAACCTAACTTTACTTAACCTAACCTAACCTAACCTAATAACAATAAAATAAAAACAATCTATTTGTGCCGATTGTAGTCGTTCTCGAGGAGATTTGAAATATAGATTTTGATTGTTGAAACATTATAAAACAATCGAATTCCATACATTTTACAATATAATTATATAAAATTTCAAACTCGCATATCTCCGTTACTATTGAAGATACAGAAGTGATTTTGCACTCAAAGGAATTAGGTCGACCTAACCTAACCTAAACTGACCTTACCTAACCTAACCTAACCTAACTTTACTTAACCTAACCTAACCTAATAACAATAAAATAAAAACAATCTATTTGTGCCGATTGTAGTCGTTCTCGAGGAGATTTGAAATATAGATCTTGATTGTTGAAACATTATAAAACAATCGAATTCCACACATTTTACAATATAATTATATAAAATTTCAAACTCGTATATCTCCGTTACTATTGAAGATACAGAAGTGATTTTGCACTCAATGGAATCAGGTCGACGCTCTCTATTGGCTCATGGGGAAAAATGTAATCCATGTGTAATATTCATGCTTAGTTACCGTGGAAACTCTCATAACAATAAATTAAACAATCTATTTAGAAGCTATTGTAGTCGTTGTCGAGGAGATTTGAAATACAGATTTTGATTGTTGAAACATTATAAAACAATCGAATTATACACATTTTACGATAGAATTATATAAAATTTCAAACTCGCATATCTCCGTTAATGTTGAAGATACAGAAGTGATTTTACACTCAATGGAATTAGGTTGACCTAACCTAACCTAAACTGACCTGACCTAACCTAACCTAACCTAACTTTACTTAACCTAACCTAACCTAACCTAATAACAATAAAATAAAAACAATCTATTTGTGCCCGATTGTAGTCGTTCTCGAGGAGATTTGAAATATAGATTTTGATTGTTGAAACATTATAAAACAATCTAATTATACACATTTTACGATAGAATTTTATAAAATTTCAAACTCGAATATCTCCGTTAATGTTGAAGATACAGAAGTGATTTGGCACTCATTGGAATCAGGTCGACGCTCTCTATTGGCTCATGGGGAAAATGTAATCCATGTGTAATATTCATGCTTAGTTACCATGGAAACTCTTATAACAATAAATTATACAATCTATTTAGGCGCTATTTTAGTCGTCCAGGAGATTAAAAATATAGATTTTGATTGTTGAAACATTATAAAACAATCGAATTATACACTTTTTACGATAGAATTATATAAAATTTCAAACTCGCATATCTCCGTTACTGTTGAAGATACAGAAGTGATTTTACAGTCAATGGAATTAGGTCGACTTAACCTAACCTAAACTGACCTGACCTAACCTAATCTAACCTAACTTTACTTAACAAAACCTAACCTAAACTAATAACAATAAAATAAAAACAATCTTTTTGTGACCGATTGTAGTCGTTGTCGAGGAGATTTGAAATATAGATTTCGATGGTTGAAACATTATAAAACAATCGAATTCATCACATTTTACAATATAATTATATAAAATTTCAAACTCGCATATCTCCGTTACTGTTGAAGATACAGAAGTGAATTTGCACTCAATGGAATCAGGTCGACGCTCTCCATTGGCTCATGGGGAAAATGTAATCCATGTGTAATATTCATGCTTAGTTACCATGGAAACTCTCATAACAATAAATTAAACAATCTATTTAGACGCTATTGTAGTAGTTGTCGAGGAGATTTCAAATATAGATTTTGATTGTTGAAACATTATAAAACAATCGAATTATACACATTTTACGATAAAATTATATAAAATTTCAAACTCGCATATCTCCGTTACTGTTGAAGATACAGAAGTGATTTTACACTCAATGGAATTAGGTCGAACTAACCTAACCTAAACTGACCTGACCTAACCTAACCTAACCTAACTTTACTTAACCTAACCTAACCTAACCTAATAACAATAAAATAAAAACAATCTATTTGTGCCGATTGTAGTCGTTCTCGAGGAGATTTGAAATATAGATTTTGATTGTTGAAACATTATAAAACAATCGAATTCCATACATTTTACAATATAATTATATAAAATTTCAAACTCGCATATCTCCGTTACTATTGAAGATACAGAAGTGATTTTGCACTCAAAGGAATTAGGTCGACCTAACCTAACCTAAACTGACCTTACCTAACCTAACCTAACCTAACTTTACTTAACCTAACCTAACCTAATAACAATAAAATAAAAACAATCTATTTGTGCCGATTGTAGTCGTTCTCGAGGAGATTTGAAATATAGATTTTGATTGTTGAAACATTATAAAACAATCGAATTCCACACATTTTACAATATAATTATATAAAATTTCAAACTCGTATATCTCCGTTACTATTGAAGATACAGAAGTGATTTTGCACTCAATGGAATCAGGTCGACGCTCTCTATTGGCTCATGGGGAAAAATGTAATCCATGTGTAATATTCATGCTTAGTTACCGTGGAAACTCTCATAACAATAAATTAAACAATCTATTTAGAAGCTATTGTAGTCGTTGTCGAGGAGATTTGAAATACAGATTTTGATTGTTGAAACATTATAAAACAATCGAATTATACACATTTTACGATAGAATTATATAAAATTTCAAACTCGCATATCTCCGTTAATGTTGAAGATACAGAAGTGATTTTACACTCAATGGAATTAGGTTGACCTAACCTAACCTAAACTGACCTGACCTAACCTAACCTAACCTAACTTTACTTAACCTAACCTAACCTAACCTAATAACAATAAAATAAAAACAATCTATTTGTGCCCGATTGTAGTCGTTGTTGAGGAGATTTGAAATATAGATTTCGATGGTTGAAACATTATAAAACAATCGAATTCAACACATTTTACAATATAATTATATATAATTTCAAACTCGCATAACTCCGTTACTGTTGAAGATACAGAAGTGATTTTACACTCAATGGAATTAGGTCGAACTAACCTAACCTAAACTGACCTGACCTAACCTAACCTAACCTAACTTTACTTAACCTAACCTACCCTAACCTAATAAGAATAAAATAAAAACAATCTATTTGTGCCGATTGTAGTCGTTCTCGAGGAGATTTGAAATATAGATTTTGATTGTTGAAACATTATAAAACAATCGAATTCCACACATTTTACAATATAATTATATAAAATTTCAAACTCGTATATCTCTGTTACTATTGAAGATACAGAAGTGATTTTGCACTCAATGGAATCAGGTCGACGCTCTCTATTGGCTCATGGGGGAAAATGTAATCCATGTGTAATATTCATGCTTAGTTACCATGGAAACTCTTATAACAATAAATTATACAATCTATTTAGGCGCTATTTTAGTCGTCCAGGAGATTAAAAATATAGATTTTGATTGTTGAAACATTATAAAACAATCGAATTATACACTTTTTACGATAGAATTATATAAAATTTCAAACTCGCATATCTCCGTTACTGTTGAAGATACAGAAGTGATTTTACAGTCAATGGAATTAGGTCGACTTAACCTAACCTAAACTGACCTGACCTAACCTAATCTAACCTAACTTTACTTAACAAAACCTAACCTAAACTAATAACAATAAAATAAAAACAATCTTTTTGTGACCGATTGTAGTAGTTGTCGAGGAGATTTCAAATATAGATTTTGATTGTTGAAACATTATAAAACAATCGAATTATACACATTTTACGATAAAATTATATAAAATTTCAAACTCGCATATCTCCGTTACTGTTGAAGATACAGAAGTGATTTTACACTCAATGGAATTAGGTCGAACTAACCTAACCTAAACTGACCTGACCTAACCTAACCTAACCTAACTTTACTTAACCTAACCTAACCTAACCTAATAACAATAAAATAAAAACAATCTATTTGTGCCGATTGTAGTCGTTCTCGAGGAAATTTGAAATATAGATTTTGATTGTTGAAACATTATAAAACAATCGAATTCCACACATTTTACAATATAATTATATAAAATTTCAAACTCGCATATCTCCGTTACTATTGAAGATACAGAAGTGATTTTGCACTCAATGGAATCAGGTCGACGCTCTCTATTGGCTCATGGGGAAAAAATGTAATCCATGTGTAATATTCATGCTTAGTTACCATGGAAACTCTTATAACAATAAATTATACAATCTATTTAGGCGCTATTTTAGTCGTCCAGGAGATTAAAAATATAGATTTTGATTGTTGAAACATTATAAAACAATCGAATTATACACTTTTTACGATAGAATTATATAAAATTTCATCCTCGCATATCTCCGTTACTGTTGAAGATACAGAAGTGATTTTACAGTCAATGGAATTAGGTCGACTTAACCTAACCTAAACGGACCTGACCTAACCTAATCTAACCTAACTTTACTTAACAAAACCTAACCTAAACTAATAACAATAAAATAAAAACAATCTTTTTGTGACCGATTGTAGTCGTTGTCGAGGAGATTTGAAATATAGATTTCGATGGTTGAAACATTATAAAACAATCGAATTCCACACATTTTACAATATAATTATATAAAATTTCAAACTCGCATATCTCCGTTACTGTTGAAGATACAGAAGTGATTTTGCACTCAATGGAATCAGGTCGACGCTCTCTATTGGCTCATGGGGAAAAATGTAATCCATGTGTAATATTCATGCTTAGTTACCATGGAAACTCTTATAACAATAAATTATACAATCTATTTAGGCGCTATTTTAGTCGTCCAGGAGATTAAAAATATAGATTTTGATTGTTGAAACATTATAAAACAATCTAATTATACACATTTTACGATAGAATTATATAAAATTTCAAACTCGAATATCTCCGTTAATGTTGAAGATACAGAAGTGATTTGGCACTCATTGGAATCTGGTCGACGCTCTCTATTGGCTCAGGGGAAAAATGTAATCCATGTGTAATATTCATGCTTAGTTACCATGGAAACTCTCATAACAATAAATTAAACAATCTATTTAGACGCTATTGTAGTAGTTGTCGAGGAGATTTCAAATATAGATTTTGAATGTTGAAACATTATAAAACAATCGAATTATACACATTTTACGATAAAATTATATAAAATTTCAAACTCGCATATCTCCGTTACTGTTGAAGATACAGAAGTGATTTTACACTCAATGGAATTAGGTCGAACTAACCTAACCTAAACTGACCTGACCTAACCTAACCTAACCTAACTTTACTTAACCTAACCTAACCTAACCTAATAACAATAAAATAAAAACAATCTATTTGTGCCGATTGTAGTCGTTCTCGAGGAGATTTGAAATATAGATTTTGATTGTTGAAACATTATAAAACAATCGAATTCCATACATTTTACAATATAATTATATAAAATTTCAAACTCGCATATCTCCGTTACTATTGAAGATACAGAAGTGATTTTGCACTCAAAGGAATTAGGTCGACCTAACCTAACCTAAACTGACCTTACCTAACCTAACCTAACCTAACTTTACTTAACCTAACCTAACCTAATAACAATAAAATAAAAACAATCTATTTGTGCCGATTGTAGTCGTTCTCGAGGAGATTTGAAATATAGATTTTGATTGTTGAAACATTATAAAACAATCGAATTCCACACATTTTACAATATAATTATATAAAATTTCAAACTCGTATATCTCCGTTACTATTGAAGATACAGAAGTGATTTTGCACTCAATGGAATCAGGTCGACGCTCTCTATTGGCTCATGGGGAAAAATGTAATCCATGTGTAATATTCATGCTTAGTTACCGTGGAAACTCTCATAACAAGAAATTAAACAATCTATTTAGAAGCTATTGTAGTCGTTGTCGAGGAGATTTGAAATACAGATTTTGATTGTTGAAACATTATAAAACAATCGAATTATACACATTTTACGATAGAATTATATAAAATTTCAAACTCGCATATCTCCGTTAATGTTGAAGATACAGAAGTGATTTTACACTCAATGGAATTAGGTTGACCTAACCTAACCTAAACTGACCTGACCTAACCTAACCTAACCTAACTTTACTTAACCTAACCTAACCTAACCTAATAACAATAAAATAAAAACAATCTATTTGTGCCCGATTGTAGTCGTTCTCGAGGAGATTTGAAATATAGATTTTGATTGTTGAAACATTATAAAACAATCTAATTATACACATTTTACGATAGAATTTTATAAAATTTCAAACTCGAATATCTCCGTTAATGTTGAAGATACAGAAGTGATTTGGCACTCATTGGAATCAGGTCGACGCTCTCTATTGGCTCATGGGGGAAAATGTAATCCATGTGTAATATTCATGCTTAGTTACCATGGAAACTCTTATAACAATAAATTATACAATCTATTTAGGCGCTATTTTAGTCGTCCAGGAGATTAAAAATATAGATTTTGATTGTTGAAACATTATAAAACAATCGAATTATACACTTTTTACGATAGAATTATATAAAATTTCAAACTCGCATATCTCCGTTACTGTTGAAGATACAGAAGTGATTTTACAGTCAATGGAATTAGGTCGACTTAACCTAACCTAAACTGACCTGACCTAACCTAATCTAACCTAACTTTACTTAACAAAACCTAACCTAAACTAATAACAATAAAATAAAAACAATCTTTTTGTGACCGATTGTAGTAGTTGTCGAGGAGATTTCAAATATAGATTTTGATTGTTGAAACATTATAAAACAATCGAATTATACACATTTTACGATAAAATTATATAAAATTTCAAACTCGCATATCTCCGTTACTGTTGAAGATACAGAAGTGATTTTACACTCAATGGAATTAGGTCGAACTAACCTAACCTAAACTGACCTGACCTAACCTAACCTAACCTAACTTTACTTAACCTAACCTAACCTAACCTAATAACAATAAAATAAAAACAATCTATTTGTGCCGATTGTAGTCGTTCTCGAGGAAATTTGAAATATAGATTTTGATTGTTGAAACATTATAAAACAATCGAATTCATCACATTTTACAATATAATTATATAAAATTTCAAACTCGCATATCTCCGTTACTGTTGAAGATACAGAAGTGAATTTGCACTCAATGGAATCAGGTCGACGCTCTCCATTGGCTCATGGGGAAAATGTAATCCATGTGTAATATTCATGCTTAGTTACCATGGAAACTCTCATAACAATAAATTAAACAATCTATTTAGACGCTATTGTAGTAGTTGTCGAGGAGATTTCAAATATAGATTTTGATTGTTGAAACATTATAAAACAATCGAATTATACACATTTTACGATAAAATTATATAAAATTTCAAACTCGCATAACTCCGTTACTGTTGAAGATACAGAAGTGATTTTACACTCAATGGAATTAGGTCGAACTAACCTAACCTAAACTGACCTGACCTAACCTAACCTAACCTAACTTTACTTAACCTAACATAACCTAACCTAATAACAATAAAATAAAAACAATCTATTTGTGCCGATTGTAGTCGTTCTCGAGGAGATTTGAAATATAGATTTTGATTGTTGAAACATTATAAAACAATCGAATTCCACACATTTTACAATATAATTATATAAAATTTCAAACTCGTATATCTCTGTTACTATTGAAGATACAGAAGTGATTTTGCACTCAATGGAATCAGGTCGACGCTCTCTATTGGCTCATGGGGAAAAATATAATCCATGTGTAATATTCATGCTTAGTTACCGTGGGAACTCTCACAACAATAAATTAAACAATCTATTTTGACGCTATTGTAGTCGTTGTCGAGGAGATTTGAAATATAGATTTTGATTGTTGAAACATTATAAAACAATCGAATTCCACACATTTTACAATATAATTATATAAAATTTCAAACTCGCATATCTCCGTTACTGTTGAAGATACAGAAGTGAATTTGCACTCAATGGAAACAGGTCGACGCTCTCTATTGGCTCATGGGGAAAATGTAATCCATGTGTAATATTCATGCTTAGTTACCATGGAAACTCTCATAACAATAAATTAAACAATCTATTTAGACGCTATTGTAGTAGTTGTCGAGGAGATTTCAAATATAGATTTTGATTGTTGAAACATTATAAAACAATCGAATTATACACATTTTACGATAAAATTATATAAAATTTCAAACTCGCATATCTCCGTTACTGTTGAAGATACAGAAGTGATTTTACACTCAAAGGAATTAGGTCGACCTAACCTAACCTAAACTGACCTTACCTAACCTAACCTAACCTAACTTTACTTAACCTAACCTAACCTAACCTAATAACAATAAAATAAAAACAATCTATTTGTGCCGATTGTAGTCGTTCTCGAGGAGATTTGAAATATAGATTTTGATTGTTGAAACATTATAAAACAATCGAATTCCACACATTTTACAATATAATTATATAAAATTTCAAACTCGTATATCTCTGTTACTATTGAAGATACAGAAGTGATTTTGCACTCAATGGAATCAGGTCGACGCTCTCTATTGGCTCATGGGGGAAAATGTAATCCATGTGTAATATTCATGCTTAGTTACCATGGAAACTCTTATAACAATAAATTATACAATCTATTTAGGCGCTATTTTAGTCGTCCAGGAGATTAAAAATATAGATTTTGATTGTTGAAACATTATAAAACAATCGAATTATACAATTTTTACGATAGAATTATATAAAATTTCAAACTCGCATATCTCCGTTACTGTTGAAGATACAGAAGTGATTTTACAGTCAATGGAATTAGGTCGACTTAACCTAACCTAAACTGACCTGACCTAACCTAATCTAACCTAACTTTACTTAACAAAACCTAACCTAAACTAATAACAATAAAATAAAAACAATCTTTTTGTGACCGATTGTAGTAGTTGTCGAGGAGATTTCAAATATAGATTTTGATTGTTGAAACATTATAAAACAATCGAATTATACACATTTTACGATAAAATTATATAAAATTTCAAACTCGCATATCTCCGTTACTGTTGAAGATACAGAAGTGATTTTACACTCAATGGAATTAGGTAGTAGAGTAATCAACCCGGTTCACCAACCGAAAATGGCGCTCGGTGGCGCTCGCAGTGTTACCAACTCCTCACCCGAAAAAATCACCAAGGTTTTTGGGTCTAACCTAACCTAAGGCAAAGAGTTGGCAACACTGCAAAGCAAGCCTCAAACAGTGTTGCCAACTTGTTCTTGACCTATTTTTTATTTTACGACGTTTTATGCACTAAACTAACCTACAATGAGAGTAGGGCAGTGTCCCCGGTTCCACGCCCGAAAATGGCGCTCGGTGGCGCTCGCAGTGTTGCTAACTCCTCACTTGAAAAAATCACCAAGGTTTTTGTTTTTGGGTCTAACCTAACCTCAAGCAAGCTGGCAACACTGCTTGAGGCTTGTTCTGCAGTATTGCCAACATCTTACTTGAAAAGTTACCAAGATTTTTGTTTTTGGGTCTAACCTAACCTAAAGCAAGGAGCTGGCAATACTGCTTGAGGCATGTCTTGCAGTATTGCCAACTCGGGCAAGGCGTAGCCTTTTGGGTGTATGTTAACCTCACAGTGTTGCCAACTCGGCGTAGTTTTTTACGCTGTATAATTTTTTAGCTTTTTTGTGTGTGAGTGTATATGTGTTACCAACTCGGCGTAGCCTTTTGGGTGTATGTTAACCTCACAGTGTTGCCAACTCGGCGTAGCTTTTTGGGTGTATGTTAACCTCACAGTGTTGCCAACTCGGCGTAGCCTTTTACGCTGTATAATTTTTTAGCTTTTTGTGTGTGAGTGTATATGTGTTGCCAACTTGGCGTAGCCTTTTGGGTGTATGTTAACCTCGCAGTGTTGCCAACTTGGCGTTGCCTTTTGGGTGTATGTTAACCTCGCAGTGTTACCAACTTGACGCAACCTTTTGGATGTATGTTAACCTCACAAACAGTGTTACCAACTCCTCACTCGAAAAAAATCACCAAGGTTTTTGGGTCTAATCTAACCTAAAACAGCTGGTAATTTTGTTGAGGCTTGCCTTGTAGTGTTGCCAACTTACTCGAAAAGTTACCAAGATTTTTGGGTCTAACCTAACCTAAAGCAAGGAGCTGGCAATGCTTGAGGCTTGGCTTATAGTGTATAAAGCAATTTGCCAACCTACTGGTATTGTCATAGCTTTTTACGAGAGAGAGGAGAGAGGGGGAAGAGTTAAAACAACTGGCAGCTGCCAACACCTACCTACAGCTTTTTTTTGTTTGGTGTAACCTCTAAAGCAACTGGCAAGTTTGCTTGAGGCTTGCCACAGTGCATAAAACAATTTTTTTTGCCAACCTACACACACTGGGCAAGGAGAGCCGGCAACAAATATATACTGTTGTAAAAGAGATGGATGGCAGCATAGTATGTGTGTGCGTGTGTGTGTAGCATTATTAACTAGTGTTGGCAACCCACTTACAACTAAAAAAATAGAGATGCCAACGTTGCTGTAAAAGAGAGAGACCTATCGTGACCTTTGTAAACCTCTCTCGGGGGAACGATGTGCCACACGCGCGCGCGTTGGCGCCTTTATTATTTTCGTATTGCATACAATATTTATTGTGTTTTTTTTTTTTTTTAGGATGCCTGGCCCCTAACTTCGCCAGGGTGCGTGGTGCCCAACCCAAAAAGGTTCTAATAGCTGCGGCTCTAGATAACCACACCTCTGTAGAGTTTCACGTGTTTTTTTTTTCCCCAAACTTCCATGAAACCCTACAGAGGACCTCCGTAATGCATGCAACGTGTACTAACGACTCTAGTGTTATTTGATGTTGTAATATTTTTGGATATAGAGTTTTGTGAGATATAGATAATAATAATTATGTTTATTATAATATTTTTTGATGAAGATGGAGAATGTATGTGTGTGTTACAAATAAAGTTGCATGTTTTTTTCTAGTGTGTGTGTATGTGTATGTGTTTTTGATGTTCGACAGCATCTGAAACGATAAAAAAAGAATTTTATTGTTAATTTTCTCATGTAAAAACAACAACAACAAAATTTTTGTGCAAAAATTCTGATTGTCTCGTGCTATAGTGCAAAAACTGATGAGAAAAAAAATATTGTAACTCATAACTGATGAAATTAATATTGTAACTGATTTTGAACTAGTGAAATTTTCGTATTGTGCTATTGAAACTGATTGTGCTAGTACAGAAATTTCTTATTGTGCGAGAAAAGAGGTTAAAAACTTGTTAAAACTGCTCTGTGACCCTCTCGTTCTTCACGTCGTGGACGAAGGACTTCTCGGCGACCAGGATGACACTGCATACGGTATCCTCGGGCAACGGACTGTTGAACTCGCAGACGACCTTGATGTTGGTTCGATCGTTGACCACCACCTGCTTTCTCTTAGATGTGTTGATGACGAACATCGGCCTGCGGGTTTTGAATTCGCTGGGCGTGTAGTACATGTCCATGCTTCCCTCGGTCACGCGTTTGAAAGAGGTGTAAGCTTCGTAAAGTTTGAGGTAATCGTCTTTGGTCATGTCGAGGTTGTAATTCTCGCGCGGGAACACTTCGTTGCGTCCATTTTTCAGATAAATGTTCTTGATCTTGCAGTTGTCGAACTTGCTGGAATCTTTTTCCTGGTTGTTATCGCGCCCGGTCTGAAAGAGCACTACGACGAAATCTGGCATGTCGAACTGTATGTTGTTGAACTGTGTCGTCACGTCGAATTCCATGTGACTTCCCGACGCCATCTTCTGCACACACTGGTAACCGTGAAAGTGAATCGACACCTGCGGACTCTTCAAGATCTCTGCTTTGTACTTGAGGGCGTAGTTTGTTTCGTATTCTACGATCGGCATTCTCAATTCCATGCTCCGGATGACGCACTTGGCCGCTTCGGGTAATGTGTTGGCTATCGGCGTGCCGTCGGCGTTCAAGTTGGTGTATCGCATCAGTGCGTTGTTGTCGTTGGCTGCTCTTCGAAAAATGACGCGCAATCCTCCCTTCCACATGATCTCCTTGTAGTCCGAGAAGAATCCCGGCAGCAGACGCATGGGAAAGAGCGCCGTGTGACTTGTCGTCGATATTTTGGTCCCTGCTTCGAAACCTCCCGCCTGGTAGTATGCTGCGTCTGTTTTGGATAATTTCAATGTTCCCACTGCCGTCGACGTGATGCCTGGATAGTCTATTCTGTCTATGACGGTGTTGTGTTTCCTCACCTCCACCTGCGAGAACAGGTGAGGCACGAAGTTGTCAACGAGTATCAAATTTGCATTGGGCGGAAACGCGTCTCCGCTTTCCTTCTTCACCACGTCGAATTGAAGGTAGAGGTCCGCTCTGTGAGGATGAACGAACCCATCCCCTACGTCCACGTCGTATTCGATCTCCCTGTTCGCTTCGTTCAAATTGGCGAACGTGCGACGGTTGGGAGGAAAAGATTGCAATTCGTAACTTTCGATTTGCTCCATTTTCACTATGTGTGTTATTTATTATATGTTGATCTCCACGATGGCAGTGGTCGTTGCACCTGCGAAATCCACCACGTCTCCTTTCTCGTTCGTCACCACCAACTCTATGTCGTCTATGCGGTTGCGGCATACTGGAAAATAGATCGGCGAAGAGGGTGTGTAGATGATCGGTTCCATGAATTCGGAACTGGGTTTGAACGTGGCTATGATTCCCGTCTGCTTGTGACTTCCTAACAATCCGTCCGAGGATTTCGTGATCATGCCTTCCGCCACGTTGCAGTGAACGTTTAGAGTTTCTATGGCTAGAAATTTAGGAATGTTGGTTGCCGTGTGTTTGATGCCAGCTTCGAGTTTGGTGTTGTTCTCGAAACCTAAAAGTTCTCCCATGGTACCCAGGTTTATGGTTTCCGTCGCCGATAGGATTTCCACTCTGTGCGTGACCGAATTTTGAGAAAGGTACGTGCCTTTGGGTAATTGAGCTTGCAAAGTGGAAAGATTGTATTGGCCTGGCGTGACGACAATGTGTTCGCTTCCGACGCTAATTTTGTTGTTGTGCTGCGTGACGTTAGGTATGAGGTACATGCTGTAGAATGCACGCAGAGCTACGGATTTAGGATAGACGATGTCGTCGTGCAGCGTGAGTTTCAAGATCGAAGATTCGCTCGTGAGATGGAACACGCCCATCGTGTTTAAGATTCCACAATGCTTTTTGAAAATGTTCCACCGATGGGTTATTTATTTTAGACATGTATGCGAGCACGGAGAGGCATAGGTGGCCGCAGTTAACATCGGTGAAACCCTGGATGCGTTTGTCATTATAGTAGAGGTTGGCAACACTGAGATACTTCACCAACCTGGCAGGTGGTGTGCCACCGAACGAATCGAAAACAAATGCATTGTTATCGTCAATTTTGAGGTAGCATATCCAATGTGTACCAGGATTTTTGTAACTGTCCAGGTTGACCACGCCATACTCCCTTTTCTTCACAGCAGAGGGTAGAGAATCGGACATGAAAACACCCCTGAAGTTTTTTATTCCCAACAGTTCGATCAGAGATTCAATATCGAAGTTGGACAGGGCTTCTTCTTTTTTTTATATTTCTTCAAAGCATCGAGGTTGTTTTTTTGTTTTTTGGTTATACCTTGCCCCTTCTTCTCCATAGCCAGGTTGTGACGTTTCTGTTCTTCCAATTCTGCCTTGTTCTTCTTCGAGTCGATGACGGTTTTTGCGATGGCGGCGCTACCGCCGGCCAAACTTCCAACGGCCCCTAATGCTGCCAGGATGGCTGGGATGCTGAATATGAAACCTCCGATCTTTTGCTGTTTTCGCGAACGCTGCAAGCGTCTCAATTGAGGTGTGCTGAGAAGTAATTTCATTCCGTGTCCTTTCGTCAAGCAAGAACGTTTCTTCTCGCGTTGTTTCTTGGTGAGTAACCCATCGAGGGCACCTAGATTTTTCAGATTGGAGTATGGTATCTGGTACACGACACCCTTGGGCTTCATGATGATGCTCTATATGCAATCTTTACGGTATGTTATTTATATATATGTTCTGAGATTTTTTTTGTTTTGTGTAATTTTTTTTCGGTATGTTATTTATATATAAATGTTCTGAAATTTTTTTTGTTCCGTGTAATTTTTTTTTCAAGAATATACTCCGCGCAGAGCCGTTACACAAATTCTATTACATGCTTTGTTTTCTTACCAAGAAGTTCCTTTGTACCCTTGTACACGATTTGAGTTTTGTTCTCGATTAAAATAGCTAGCTTCTCGTCGGATAACATGTTAGCGTATCGATCTGGTAAAAATAGACTGTATTGTGCGTTGAGCAACAGACGCGCCTTGGGGCCATACTGGGTAGAAACAATTGAACCGGAAGTTATCGTGTAAGGTTTGTCCACTTCTAATTCCTGAATTTTTACATATTCGACTGATGAATTTAGCATTTGTTTTAATGCTTGGGCGTCTAGTGATTGTTTACTCATTTTATAAATGGCAAACACAATTGGAGTTTTTTTTTTTACGTAGTGTTATTTATATACCGAAGAAATTTTTTTCACGGTTCGAGAAATTATTTTATTTCTACACACCCCATCCAAGTTTTTGTTTCGTGTTCATGGCGATGGTGGTGCCCAGTGCTGCAACTCTTTCTCCCAGCGAAGCGTCTCTGCTAACGAATCTCTCGAAAGCTGCGTGCTCTAACTTTCTGTCTGCTTCGTGACGTGCATCCAGATCGGAGCGAGTGGTGTTGTAGGCGATGTCGTGATCTTTGCATGCGGCGTCCAACGGATTCACACCCTTGTCTCCTCTCTCCAATCTTTTCTCGAGTTTGGTACCTGGTCCGCAGTACTGGTAGCCAGGTAAATGCATCTCGAAAGGTAACTTGTTGATGATGTCGTTCACGAGACCCTGTCCTTCGGCCACGTTCCAGAATCTCGGAGGCAGCGTGTTGATGATTTTAATGAGGTACCCTATGCCCTTGTCGTCGTTTACGATGAAGTTGGAAAGTTTTGTGCTGATCATGTCCACAATTCCTACCTTCTCGTTGTAGAAATTACGATTGCCTGCATTCTCCTCTCCTGCAATAACCAACAACCTGTCTATGAGCTTGCGCACGTCGTCCACCCAAACGAATTCTTTGGGTAACGTGTTGTAGAGTTTGACGCCGCTGCCTGTTTTCACCTGGTTCCATATCGGCTTGATGAGATTCCTGTATTTTTCGCCGCTGCTCGATTTCACCCTATTCTGCGTAGCGTCGTTGTTCTGGTACAAGGCGTCCGTCATGATCAGAATTTCCTTGTAACTCTGGTAATCTTCTTCGGTGTAATCCTTCGGCTGCTTTTTGGCAACGAGTTCCCACAGTCCCACCGTACCCGGATACCTGTTCCAGCTATTCTTATCGCCTAAATTGACTTTAATGTCGTTGCCTTCAAAAGTCACCTTCGATTTCCCAATCTTCCATACCACACCGCCGCCTTCGTTGGTTTCCATGGTGGGATACAATCCGAACACTTCATCCTTGTCGAACTTGCCCGTGCTCAGGTAGTCTCGTGCCAAAGGTCCCAACTCGATCTTATCCAAAGACGACGACGTGCTGCTTATGGCTCGACGTCCTGGCGGTACGTCCTTCAGTTCGAACGGCGTTGAAGGAATGCTCGAAATAGGCGTGGGTACGGTGTAACTTTTAGCTGCAAGTGGTACGAGTTCGTTGATCAAATTTTTATTTTGTTCTGTGACGCCTTTAATTTCTTTACCTAGATCGCTGATGGCATCGATCACAGGTTGATCTTGACGTTTCTTCTCTTCGTAGAATCCGCGATTCTCGGATTTCCAACCTTTGAAGCGTTTCGCGAGGTAGTTTCGCAACTTGAGATTTTCGTCTTCGATTTTTCGTTTCGCCATAACGTTATTTATACACGTTGTTGCTCACAACGTTGCAACGTTTAGAAAGTCGTTGATTTTATTTCTGTATTTTCCGTCGTTGGGTTTTCTCGTCATGTCGATCGTCGCGAATCCGAAATCGTCACTGTTCCAACAGTGGGAGCAGCAGCGTTCCGAAAATTGATTGTAGTTCATGTCTCCGCCTACGTAGTCATCGTACGCGTGCTTGAGGTTGGTGTGATCTTGACGAAACAAACATATAAAATTAGCGTTGTCGCGTACTAACTGTTTTGGAATTTTGGAAAACGTTTGAGCTAGGAAGAAGCAATCTATTCCTTTGTGACGACCTTGCGTGAAAAAATTGCGAATTTCATTTTGATTTTCCAGGATGACATCGTCGAACACAACGACTGAATTTTCACGACAATCGTCGAGTGGTTTTATTTCCGAAGAGAACGTTGCAATGTCCAGACCATCGTACAGTTTTATCAGTTGCTGGTATTTCGCTTGCTCCAAACTTTTCGAGAACACGTAGAGGTGCCTGTTCTTCCAATCTAACCAATTCGGTGCGAGCAGAAAATTGTCCACGAGCAGTGTTGTTTTCCCACACCCCGAAGGACCTACGATTAGACAGCGGATGCTGTCGGGAAGCAACTCGCCGTTCTTTTTTTTTGTTTGACTTTCCGAATCCGGTAGACGCTTCACCACGTTCCACGTACTCACAAGATTACTTCGTTCGCGTCGATCCAACTCTTTTCCGGAAGTCCCAGCCATTTGACAAACAGTTTGTCGCCTTTCCTACGCAATACTTTCTCGATGAGGTACGTGTCGGGATGTTTTGTTTTAGAGAGTTCCTCTTCGTAAAATCTTCCTTTCAAAATCTCACCGCTACTATCTTTTATTATATACGTGTGTCGGTTTCCGGGTAAAACTCGAACCACCGTAAAAAGTTCCGTGCTCCAATTTTTTGTGAACCCCTTCTCGAAGGTGCGTTTGAATTTGCTGATCCTCACCTGGTCTCCAATTTTGAATTTTGATTTCTTGGTAGTCGTGGGAGTATACTTTGGACAGTAAACTGTAGAAATTAAACGTTGCTCGTCAGATTTCGTAACGTCAGCTGGTTTTATGCCTATCGTTCTGTGTACCGTATCATTATAGATGTCGACGAGTTCCGGCAGTATGTCGACCCATTTGTAATTTCCTCGAAGCGTGAATCGTTTCCACATGTGTGTTTTCAAGGTTCGATTAAATCTTTACACGATGCTGGCTTTGATGTGACTGAAGGTTGAATAATGTCGAATGTCCTGTTTTTGAATAAACTTTTGGAATACGGCATTGTAAAATTCCTTCCCCTTGTCTGTTTGCAAAAACCGAGGTCGTCTGTTGCTTTCGCGAAAAATTGTCTTGAATGCTTCCGTGACGCATGTCCCCGTTTTGGCTTTCAAAGGTAGAGCCCATGCAAATTTCGAAAACGTGTCTATGACGGTGAGGAGGTACTTGTTGTCCTTGTTCAATTTATGCACATTTTTTAGATTGCCGCTACTCATCTCCACGAGGTCACTTTGCCAGAGGTCATCGATTCCCTTGGTTACCACAGCTAAACGTTCGTAGTTGCGACGTGCAGGTTTATGCAATTCTTCGACGATGGCTTGCCTAGACATTTTTTAGAGATTACGTTTGAAGAGAAGCACCAGCGTGATGGGATTCAAAGAGGGTGGCACTTCGCTCGTGTTTTGAATGATCAGCTTATCGCCGGCACTCACGTCGAAAACGGTAAGATCTTCGTCTTCGTGTATTTCATATACGTTGCGCGTTTCGTTCCAACGTGCCAGAGGAATATTTCCTGCTTTCTGGACACCACGATTCGATATCAAGGTCATGGTGGGAACGCTAGCTTTTCTGCCGTGAGACCAGTACGAAAATTCGTTTATCTGAATCGTGCCATCGAGGAGAAACTTGTAGTACGGATGATAAGGATGCAACATGTACAGTTTGTTACCTTCGACGAACGTGGAGATTCTCTGTTGATTGGGTACGCTGTTGATTTCGATGGCTTGCAGAGAATGCAGTTTAGCGAATTTAGTATCAACGCTAACGAGGTTGCTGTGAAGCTGTCCTAGTGTATTTTGTACAGGCAACAAATGTTCGACGATGGTATCCGTTACTGTAGAAAATGACGGTTTGATTTTCACTTCCACGTTCAATTGCTTGAAGTTTTCGTTGAGTTCTTGTAATTTGGCACCGAAAGAGGCCAGCGTCGATTCCTGCGTGGATTCCAGCACTCCAACTTGATCTCTGATGTTGACGACGATACTCTGAAGGTTTTCGACTTGATTTAATTTCGAACTTTTCTCGGTAAGATCGTTCACGATGCTTCGCATCTCGGTAAACTGCGTGTGAAGGTCGGCGACGCTCTGCGAAGTGGGCAGCGTCGACACCAGCGAAGTAAGTTCGTCTCGAATCTGTTCCACGTTCGCCGTTTCCGTTTCTAGTCGTTTCAGCATACGTGATATGCTCCTTTTCAAAGCGTGTAATTCTTTTGAGGTGGGGAGATTGGCCACCCTACTCTCGAGATCGCTCAATGAACTTTTGATGTTGCTCGAATCGGATAGTGCCGTCACCGCCGATTTCAATTTTTCCAAATCTTCGCTCGAAGGTACGCTCGTCCGTAACGATTCCAAGTCACCCTGTATGTTGTCCAGTACGTGATGAAAATGAGCAAGATTCGTTTCGACGTTCAAATTTTCTAAATATTCGATCTTCTGCTGAACCGTGCTTAACGTGTCTTGTATGCTCGTCAACGCACTGGCTTCAGTGTGAATATTTTTAATTTCTTCGTTGATCAACTCCAGAGACGCCTGAAGCGTAGCGATGGTGGTTTGAATGTGTTCGAAATCTTGATAAGCCTCCAATTGAATTTTTATGTTCGCAACGCTTTTGCTGATGACTTGGAGTTCGTCTGACGATGGTAGGTTCGTCATGGTATCTTCCAAAGTCTGTAACTTGGATTTAATTTCTTCCAACGTGCCGGCGAATTCTTCTTGTAATTTGGAAACAACAACATGTAAGCGTTCTACATCAATATCCTTCATGACGGTTTGAAGTTCAGAGAAATTCTTTTCGATTGCGGAAGTTCGTTCTTCGATTTCGAGTTTCAATTTTTCCAAATCTTCATTTTTCGATTGAAATTGCTGCAATTTGGCCAAATCATTTTGAAGCTTATCCACGCTCAACTGTATATTTTGAACGTTGTCGTAAGAAGGTACGTCGACATAATTTTTTATGAGCGTTTTCAGTTCGGAATCGATTTTCAGAATGGGGTCGAGACATTGCGTTTGGAGCGTAGCGATTTCCGACTCTAAACTTTTGTTTAAGGTCTCCTGCAAAGCGATCAAATCGCTCCTCAACTTTTTAATTCGGACGTCCAACATGAGAATCTCTTCTGCGTGGTCTACACGCTTAGTGTTGCCGAAAATGTCGTTAGGCATTTTGGTTAACGGTTATTTATAATAGGATAGACGATTCGTAATTCAACGAAGAGAGGAATGAGTTTGTCGTAATCTCCTAGGAGTTCAACGTATAAACAATCTCCTGCAGAAACATCGTACGTAATGTTAGAAAGCATCTTGTCGTGCTTGATTCGAAAAATGTTCTTGCCGGTAGATATTTTGATTTCGCCTACGTTTTCCGGATTCACGGTGATTTGAAGTTTTCCATCGATCGGAATTTTGTAAAAATGTAAATTGTTGTTGAAGACGTAAAACATCTTGCCTACATCGTCATCCAATTTCGTCCAAATGCTATTAAGGTGAACAATCAGTAGACCGTTGAGTTTAGTTAACATGGAAGGTAGAAATTCATGATCTGTCGTCGCGCGGTGTACAGTCTCCATGTTGGTTTGTTTTCGGAAACCAAAGAGATTCATATTATGCTGGTTATTTAAAATACGGTCAAAGTTTTTTTGTAATGACAGTCAGTGTTTTTTTTTTGTAATAACTAACAAAATGATTTTTTTTGTTTTTTTTTGTTTTTGTTTTATGAATCTTCTGTTGAAGATGGGCATATGTTGCAGGTTTTGCTTTCTGCTAAGCGATAGTGCCCCCACGGCAGTGTGTGGATTCCACATTGGAGAACACACCTCTTGTCGTCGTTGGGATCCAGGGCAATCTTCCTCACTTTGTTGGTGGTCAACACATGGTCGACGCTCTGGATGCGCTGTTCTGCTCTTAGAACCGACGACCTGGTCTTGAGGCAATCCACGAAGTCCTCGAATGTGAGATGCTCCCGAACCACCTGTTTGCCGACACCCTTGGCCTTCTTGGTAACGCTGCCCTCGGCTTTGATGGTATAGGCCTTGGCGCGAAGACCTGCAAACTCGAGAATCACGTCTCCGTCCTTCTCATCTTTGAGTTTGCCAGGCACCTTCTTGTTGCTGGTCAGGATACCGTACTGGTTCGGCTGGGGATAGCCCGAGGTGTCGAAGAGTTTAACCAAAGATGGAACTGTGGCTATATCCCCGTATGCATCGGGTGAGCGGACGTGGTACACCAAGCTGTCCGTGTCCGTGTAGAGAAGCGAGATGTTGTGGCCGTAGTGTGGACGTAATATGTCGTAGTACGTCTCGAACATGTGGAGCTTGCTCAGATCCAGAACCGTGGCTCCCACGTAGATGGGCTTGGTTAGTTTCACCACACCTTGCTTCATGTGAATCAGAGCCAGCTGCTCGTTATAGATTGTTCGAGACTTGAAGAATGGACTCGCGACAAGCTGACGACATCGCTCTTTCCTCGTCACCAATTTTATGTCCACGCGATTCCGTACATTCTCCATGGTTTTGCCAAACACCGCATTATTCATGAGCTTGAAGAAATCCTTATCAAGCTCGGACGTGGCTGCGGTGCGGTGTTTAGTGTTGACTTCGATATATGGACGCAACCACGGAGAATGCTCGAACTTGAGGATGTGGTGAACTGCGTGGACTGTGACCCCTTGCTGCATCAACCACCGGAGATTCTTGTAGTGAAGGACGTAATTCTTCTTGGGTTCGAAATCCATGACGAGCTTCGTTTGGTTGGAATCGGGTGGACACTTAAACTCGGGTGCAGGGGGAAGATCGCAAAACAAATCCTGCAGCTTCTCGGAGAACTCAAGGTCCACCTCGGCGAAAAATCCATATTCCGAATCGTCGAAACCTTCAACGTCAAATTTGGTAGGGTCAGCCCACTCGAACCCTCTAAAAGGGAGTGGCTGCATCATGGAGTGCCCATACAAGTTATTTACGTCCGTGTACATGATGTAGCTTGACGGTTGGGTGGAGTCGTAGCCAGTAGCCATGTGATGGTTGTTGGCGCGCGCGTGCCGTTGCGACACCTGGACCATTCCACCCCGCTTGGCACGTTCCACAAACAGCATCATGTCTACGTCCGAAAGAAGCTCCAGCTTGATTTTCGTCACCAGAAACATGGCTGACCATGCCAGTCCGGGGAGACTATAGAAGTAGGCGGGATCCAGGTGGTAGATGTTCATTGCGGTCGCCCGGAACGTCTGGAACACGTCGGCGAGGAGCGTCACATCAAGTCTGAGGTACGCATCGTGGTAGTCCCCGAGATTTTGGCAATCCAGCTCGCGCCACATGGACTGAGCATGGTTATAGTCATCCTCAGAGATGCCCGAGCCTCGCAGCTTGCTATAGAAGTTTGCTCGAAGAGGAAGCGACGTCTCCGCAAACTTGGTAGAGTCGGTGACGTATTCGTAGGGGTAGACCCCCTTACGCCTGAAGAGACTGGCGTCCAAGTTTGGAAAATTCGCAGAGGTAATGAGCATTTGTTCGTTACTCAGCTTCCCTGCAAGAGCATCGAGGCTAGCCGAGAGGAACCTCAGGGAGTCGAGGAAGCGAAGCTCGATGCTCCTGCTTTTTGAGTTGGGGATCGGCACCCACTTGCTGACGCTAATATAACGCTCCTCGTTTTGTGCCAGGACATTGATTCTTGCATTGTCGTATCCAAGATGCTTGATCAGGTGGTGAAAGTCGTACCCCGAGCCATTGTGAAAAAACACAGGGATGAAGCGCGGGTCCCGGGCCAAGCGATTGCAGTCGTTGCACCAAGGACCAACGTACCTACCGTTAAAGTGATCGTGGTGATGGACTTTACGGTTGTTGATGCTAAACTCACAGGTGCACACAGGACAGGTAGTAGCCTCCTCGTGTCTATGTTGATCGTCGGGGGACAGTGGGAGCATAGACTTGGGGGTCAACAGCACCTTCCCTATCTCGATGGCCTCGACAACCATCCTCTCAAGAAAATGTTTGGCTGCGTCGGGGCCACGGTACACATAGGGCACGGGGTCGATGTGTTGATCTCGTCGCACCACAACATATGCGAAACTGGATGCCTCGTGGAGTTGGTAAGGGGTGGTGGAAGAAACTTCTGGATCGGGATCGCAAGTGGACAGAGGTTTGAGAAAGGCCTCGAAATCCGCGATGATAATAGCGGGGTGCTCCACCATAGCACCGTGCATGCGGAAACACTCTACGGCGCCAGGTTCGGGCAAGTCTGCCACCCCCGGTTCGTTAGCATTGCAGTAGAGCTTGTGGTTAGCGAGCTTCTCGGCAGCGATGTTGGGACCTCTGATGTGTTGGTAACTGCGTTGATCTTGTCCGTCGAACATTGACAAGCACCTGCGACACACCTCGACGTGGTGACTATCACTGCTCCGTTGGCTCGAAACAAGCCGAGAGAGCGAGCGAATGAGGGTGTAATGGTGGTGGGTCTCGTTCTTGATGAGCAGAAGATGAATTTCCTGCGCACCGTCGTCGTCCACGTCGCTCACCCGGATAGGGTACACCACATTTTCGTCGGTGAGGCCATAAACGTTGATGGCCAACCGAGGGTTGTGTGTACGGGCCTCGAACTTTCGAATGTCCGAAAGCGCCACCGGGTAGTCGATCCCAGCCATCGCATCTTCCAGCTCCAACTCGTAGGGTAGGTAGTGGTTAACTCGGTGTGGTTGGTTTTTCCAGTGGACAGGGTGTAACGCTGCAAGCACACACCATAGGAAGCACTTGGCGTCACTGTTCTGAATATTCAGGACGGCCTTTTTATCCTTAATAGCAGATGGTAAACGGACGTAGCTGGAGGCGGAGAGAGGCATAAACTTGGAAAGTTTGACGCGCAGTTCGTGAGGCTTGCCACACAGCGAACCCCCCGAGCCCTCGGCTTCATGCTCCTCTTGCTTTGCCAGCAGCTCCTCGACAAACTTGTTGTAGATGTCCTCGAGGTTTTCGACATCCGTCAGATGCAGCGTCTTCGCCTTGGTGTTGTGGCAGAAGCTGTAAATTTCATCAGACGGCTTTTTGTACTGACAACGTAGCGATGCGTAGAATTTGGCGGAGTGTGTTGCAAGCGCATCGCCGAGGACGGAAATAATTTGCGCTTGCACGTTCTCCAAAAAGCTACGCACGTCGCATGAGCCCTCCGAAATAAAAGGAAAGTCCTCTAACGAACGCTGGAAAGCAGACTGGTCTGCTTTTATCGCAGGCTTGACGCGTTTGGCGGGTGGTGCATTGATGGAGGCTGCTTCTGCCTTCCTCTTGGTTGAGGTCGACGGTTGAGCCCCAGATGTACTTTTGCTTAAACAAGTAAGCTTATGTTTTTTGGCATACGCAATTGTGATGTGTTTATTGCATCCAAAACATAATTCGGTGGCAGCCAAATGCTTGCCTGGCGTGCAGGTGCGACAATGTCTTGCAAAATGTTCGCTTGATATGGTTTTTTCGCACACAGGGCAACTTTTCATGGAGCGCATTTTTTCGGGGTATGTTTATTTATATGTGATCTGTTGGTGGTAGAGTGTTTACAAAACAAAAATGCCTTATGAGAAAAATTTTGTAAGGTAATTCTAATTAGTGTTAATTCGAGGGGTTTATTTATATATGGGTGGCGTTGTCCTCCTCAAATATGTGCTTTAATCAACCCTATAAAAAATAAAAAAATATATAAGAAAAATATGATTGTAGATAGAAAAAACACAATAAATATTGTATGCAATACGAAAATAATAAAGGCGCCAACGCGCGCGCGTGTGGCACATCGTTCCCCCGAGAGAGGTTTACAAAGGTCACGATAGGTCTCTCTCTTTTACAGCAACGTTGGCATCTCTATTTTTTTAGTTGTAAGTGGGTTGCCAACACTAGTTAATAATGCTACACACACACGCACACACATACTATGCTGCCATCCATCTCTTTTACAACAGTATATATTTGTTGCCGGCTCTCCTTGCCCAGTGTGTGTAGGTTGGCAAAAAAAATTGTTTTATGCACTGTGGCAAGCCTCAAGCAAACTTGCCAGTTGCTTTAGAGGTTACACCAAACAAAAAAAAAGCTGTAGGTAGGTGTTGGCAGCTGCCAGTTGTTTTAACTCTTCCCCCTCTCTCCTCTCTCTCGTAAAAAGCTATGACAATACCAGTAGGTTGGCAAATTGCTTTATACACTATAAGCCAAGCCTCAAGCATTGCCAGCTCCTTGCTTTAGGTTAGGTTAGACCCAAAAATCTTGGTAACTTTTCGAGTAAGTTGGCAACACTACAAGGCAAGCCTCAACAAAATTACCAGCTGTTTTAGGTTAGATTAGACCCAAAAACCTTGGTGATTTTTTTCGAGTGAGGAGTTGGTAACACTGTTTGTGAGGTTAACATACATCCAAAAGGTTGCGTCAAGTTGGTAACACTGCGAGGTTAACATACACCCAAAAGGCAACGCCAAGTTGGCAACACTGCGAGGTTAACATACACCCAAAAGGCTACGCCAAGTTGGCAACACATATACACTCACACACAAAAAGCTAAAAAATTATACAGCGTAAAAGGCTACGCCGAGTTGGCAACACTGTGAGGTTAACATACACCCAAAAAGCTACGCCGAGTTGGCAACACTGTGAGGTTAACATACACCCAAAAGGCTACGCCGAGTTGGTAACACATATACACTCACACACAAAAAAGCTAAAAAATTATACAGCGTAAAAAACTACGCCGAGTTGGCAACACTGTGAGGTTAACATACACCCAAAAGGCTACGCCTTGCCCGAGTTGGCAATACTGCAAGACATGCCTCAAGCAGTATTGCCAGCTCCTTGCTTTAGGTTAGGTTAGACCCAAAAACAAAAATCTTGGTAACTTTTCAAGTAAGATGTTGGCAATACTGCAGAACAAGCCTCAAGCAGTGTTGCCAGCTTGCTTGAGGTTAGGTTAGACCCAAAAACAAAAACCTTGGTGATTTTTTCAAGTGAGGAGTTAGCAACACTGCGAGCGCCACCGAGCGCCATTTTCGGGCGTGGAACCGGGGACACTGCCCTACTCTCATTGTAGGTTAGTTTAGTGCATAAAACGTCGTAAAATAAAAAATAGGTCAAGAACAAGTTGGCAACACTGTTTGAGGCTTGCTTTGCAGTGTTGCCAACTCTTTGCCTTAGGTTAGGTTAGACCCAAAAACCTTGGTGATTTTTTCGGGTGAGGAGTTGGTAACACTGCGAGCGCCACCGAGCGCCATTTTCGGTTGGTGAACCGGGTTGATTACTCTACTTTAGGTCGAACTAACCTAACCTAAACTGACCTGACCTAACCTAACCTAACCTAACTTTACTTAACCTAACCTAACCTAACCTAATAACAATAAAATAAAAACAATCTATTTGTGCCGATTGTAGTCGTTCTCGAGGAAATTTGAAATATAGATTTTGATTGTTGAAACATTATAAAACAATCGAATTCCACACATTTTACAATATAATTATATAAAATTTCAAACTCGCATATCTCCGTTACTATTGAAGATACAGAAGTGATTTTGCACTCAATGGAATCAGGTCGACGCTCTCTATTGGCTCATGGGGAAAAATGTAATCCATGTGTAATATTCATGCTTAGTTACCATGGAAACTCTTATAACAATAAATTATACAATCTATTTAGGCGCTATTTTAGTCGTCCAGGAGATTAAAAATATAGATTTTGATTGTTGAAACATTATAAAACAATCGAATTATACACTTTTTACGATAGAATTATATAAAATTTCATCCTCGCATATCTCCGTTACTGTTGAAGATACAGAAGTGATTTTACAGTCAATGGAATTAGGTCGACTTAACCTAACCTAAACGGACCTGACCTAACCTAATCTAACCTAACTTTACTTAACAAAACCTAACCTAAACTAATAACAATAAAATAAAAACAATCTTTTTGTGACCGATTGTAGTCGTTGTCGAGGAGATTTGAAATATAGATTTCGATGGTTGAAACATTATAAAACAATCGAATTCCACACATTTTACAATATAATTATATAAAATTTCAAACTCGCATATCTCCGTTACTGTTGAAGATACAGAAGTGATTTTGCACTCAATGGAATCAGGTCGACGCTCTCTATTGGCTCATGGGGAAAAATGTAATCCATGTGTAATATTCATGCTTAGTTACCATGGAAACTCTTATAACAATAAATTATACAATCTATTTAGGCGCTATTTTAGTCGTCCAGGAGATTAAAAATATAGATTTTGATTGTTGAAACATTATAAAACAATCTAATTATACACATTTTACGATAGAATTATATAAAATTTCAAACTCGAATATCTCCGTTAATGTTGAAGATACAGAAGTGATTTGGCACTCATTGGAATCAGGTCGACGCTCTCTATTGGCTCATGGGGAAAATGTAATCCATGTGTAATATTCATGCTTAGTTACCATGGAAACTCTTATAACAATAAATTATACAATCTATTTAGGCGCTATTTTAGTCGTCCAGGAGATTAAAAATATAGATTTTGATTGTTGAAACATTATAAAACAATCGAATTATACACTTTTTACGATAGAATTATATAAAATTTCAAACTCGCATATCTCCGTTACTGTTGAAGATACAGAAGTGATTTTACAGTCAATGGAATTAGGTCGACTTAACCTAACCTAAACTGACCTGACCTAACCTAATCTAACCTAACTTTACTTAACAAAACCTAACCTAAACTAACAACAATAAAATAAAAACAATTTTTTTGTGACCGATTGTAGTCGTTGTCGAGGAGATTTGAAATATAGATTTCGATGGTTGAAACATTATAAAACAATCGAATTCATCACATTTTACAATATAATTATATAAAATTTCAAACTCGCATATCTCCGTTACTGTTGAAGATACAGAAGTGAATTTGCACTCAATGGAATCAGGTCGACGCTCTCCATTGGCTCATGGGGAAAATGTAATCCATGTGTAATATTCATGCTTAGTTACCATGGAAACTCTCATAACAATAAATTAAACAATCTATTTAGACGCTATTGTAGTAGTTGTCGAGGAGATTTCAAATATAGATTTTGATTGTTGAAACATTATAAAACAATCGAATTATACACATTTTACGATAAAATTATATAAAATTTCAAACTCGCATAACTCCGTTACTGTTGAAGATACAGAAGTGATTTTACACTCAATGGAATTAGGTCGAACTAACCTAACCTAAACTGACCTGACCTAACCTAACCTAACCTAACTTTACTTAACCTAACATAACCTAACCTAATAACAATAAAATAAAAACAATCTATTTGTGCCGATTGTAGTCGTTCTCGAGGAGATTTGAAATATAGATTTTGATTGTTGAAACATTATAAAACAATCGAATTCCACACATTTTACAATATAATTATATAAAATTTCAAACTCGTATATCTCTGTTACTATTGAAGATACAGAAGTGATTTTGCACTCAATGGAATCAGGTCGACGCTCTCTATTGGCTCATGGGGAAAAATGTAATCCATGTGTAATATTCATGCTTAGTTACCGTGGGAACTCTCACAACAATAAATTAAACAATCTATTTAGACGCTATTGTAGTCGTTGTCGAGGAGATTTGAAATATAGATTTTGATTGTTGAAACATTATAAAACAATCGAATTCCACACATTTTACAATATAATTATATAAAATTTCAAACTCGCATATCTCCGTTACTGTTGAAGATACAGAAGTGAATTTGCACTCAATGGAATCAGGTCGACGCTCTCTATTGGCTCATGGGGAAAATGTAATCCATGTGTAATATTCATGCTTAGTTACCATGGAAACTCTCATAACAATAAATTAAACAATCTATTTAGACGCTATTGTAGTAGTTGTCGAGGAGATTTCAAATATAGATTTTGATTGTTGAAACATTATAAAACAATCGAATTATACACATTTTACGATAAAATTATATAAAATTTCAAACTCGCATATCTCCGTTACTGTTGAAGATACAGAAGTGATTTTACACTCAAAGGAATTAGGTCGACCTAACCTAACCTAAACTGACCTTACCTAACCTAACCTAACCTAACTTTACTTAACCTAACCTAACCTAACCTAATAACAATAAAATAAAAACAATCTATTTGTGCCGATTGTAGTCGTTCTCGAGGAGATTTGAAATATAGATTTTGATTGTTGAAACATTATAAAACAATCGAATTCCACACATTTTACAATATAATTATATAAAATTTCAAACTCGTATATCTCCGTTACTGTTGAAGATACAGAAGTGATTTTACACTCAAAGGAATTAGGTCGACCTAACCTAACCTAAACTGACCTTACCTAACCTAACCTAACCTAACTTTACTTAACCTAACCTAACCTAACCTAATAACAATAAAATAAAAACAATCTATTTGTGCCGATTGTAGTCGTTCTCGAGGAGATTTGAAATATAGATTTTGATTGTTGAAACATTATAAAACAATCGAATTCCACACATTTTACAATATAATTATATAAAATTTCAAACTCGTATATCTCTGTTACTATTGAAGATACAGAAGTGATTTTGCACTCAATGGAATCAGGTCGACGCTCTCTATTGGCTCATGGGGGAAAATGTAATCCATGTGTAATATTCATGCTTAGTTACCATGGAAACTCTTATAACAATAAATTATACAATCTATTTAGGCGCTATTTTAGTCGTCCAGGAGATTAAAAATATAGATTTTGATTGTTGAAACATTATAAAACAATCGAATTATACACTTTTTACGATAGAATTATATAAAATTTCAAACTCGCATATCTCCGTTACTGTTGAAGATACAGAAGTGATTTTACAGTCAATGGAATTAGGTCGACTTAACCTAACCTAAACTGACCTGACCTAACCTAATCTAACCTAACTTTACTTAACAAAACCTAACCTAAACTAATAACAATAAAATAAAAACAATCTTTTTGTGACCGATTGTAATAGTTGTCGAGGAGATTTCAAATATAGATTTTGATTGTTGAAACATTATAAAACAATCGAATTATACACATTTTACGATAAAATTATATAAAATTTCAAACTCGCATATCTCCGTTACTGTTGAAGATACAGAAGTGATTTTACACTCAATGGAATTAGGTCGAACTAACCTAACCTAAACTGACCTGACCTAACCTAACCTAACCTAACTTTACTTAACCGAACCTAACCTAACCTAATAACAATAAAATAAAAACAATCTATTTGTGCCGATTGTAGTCGTTCTCGAGGAAATTTGAAATATAGATTTTGATTGTTGAAACATTATAAAACAATCGAATTCCACACATTTTACAATATAATTATATAAAATTTCAAACTCGCATATCTCCGTTACTATTGAAGATACAGAAGTGATTTTGCACTCAATGGAATCAGGTCGACGCTCTCTATTGGCTCATGGGGAAAAATGTAATCCATGTGTAATATTCATGCTTAGTTACCATGGAAACTCTTATAACAATAAATTATACAATCTATTTAGGCGCTATTTTAGTCGTCCAGGAGATTAAAAATATAGATTTTGATTGTTGAAACATTATAAAACAATCGAATTATACACTTTTTACGATAGAATTATATAAAATTTCATCCTCGCATATCTCCGTTACTGTTGAAGATACAGAAGTGATTTTACAGTCAATGGAATTAGGTCGATTTAACCTAACCTAAACGGACCTGACCTAACCTAATCTAACCTAACTTTACTTAACAAAACCTAACCTAAACTAATAACAATAAAATAAAAACAATCTTTTTGTGACCGATTGTAGTCGTTGTCGAGGAGATTTGAAATATAGATTTCGATGGTTGAAACATTATAAAACAATCGAATTCCACACATTTTACAATATAATTATATAAAATATCAAACTCGCATATCTCCGTTACTGTTGAAGATACAGAAATGATTTTGCACTCAATGGAATCAGGTCGACGCTCTCTATTGGCTCATGGGGAAAAATGTAATCCATGTGTAATATTCATGCTTAGTTACCATGGAAACTCTTATAACAATAAATTATACAATCTATTTAGGAGCTATTTTAGTCGTCCAGGAGATTAAAAATATAGATTTTGATTGTTGAAACATTATAAAACAATCTAATTATACACATTTTACGATAGAATTATATAAAATTTCAAACTCGAATATCTCCGTTAATGTTGAAGATACAGAAGTGATTTGGCACTCATTGGAATCAGGTCGACGCTCTCTATTGGCTCATGGGGAAAATGTAATCCATGTGTAATATTCATGCTTAGTTACCATGGAAACTCTTATAACAATAAATTATACAATCTATTTAGGCGCTATTTTAGTCGTCCAGGAGATTAAAAATATAGATTTTGATTGTTGAAACATTATAAAACAATCGAATTATACACTTTTTACGATAGAATTATATAAAATTTCAAACTCGCATATCTCCGTTACTGTTGAAGATACAGAAGTGATTTTACAGTCAATGGAATTAGGTCGACTTAACCTAACCTAAACTGACCTGACCTAACCTAATCTAACCTAACTTTACTTAACAAAACCTAACCTAAACTAATAACAATAAAATAAAAACAATTTTTTTGTGACCGATTGTAGTCGTTGTCGAGGAGATTTGAAATATAGATTTCGATGGTTGAAACATTATAAAACAATCGAATTCATCACATTTTACAATATAATTATATAAAATTTCAAACTCGCATATCTCCGTTACTGTTGAAGATACAGAAGTGAATTTGCACTCAATGGAATCAGGTCGACGCTCTCCATTGGCTCATGGGGAAAATGTAATCCATGTGTAATATTCATGCTTAGTTACCATGGAAACTCTCATAACAATAAATTAAACAATCTATTTAGACGCTATTGTAGTAGTTGTCGAGGAGATTTCAAATATAGATTTTGATTGTTGAAACATTATAAAACAATCGAATTATACACATTTTACGATAAAATTATATAAAATTTCAAACTCGCATAACTCCGTTACTGTTGAAGATACAGAAGTGATTTTACACTCAATGGAATTAGGTCGAACTAACCTAACCTAAACTGACCTGACCTAACCTAACCTAACCTAACTTTACTTAATCTAACATAACCTAACCTAATAACAATAAAATAAAAACAATCTATTTGTGCCGATTGTAGTCGTTCTCGAGGAGATTTGAAATATAGATTTTGATTGTTGAAACATTATAAAACAATCGAATTCCACACATTTTACAATATAATTATATAAAATTTCAAACTCGTATATCTCTGTTACTATTGAAGATACAGAAGTGATTTTGCACTCAATGGAATCAGGTCGACGCTCTCTATTGGCTCATGGGGAAAAATGTAATCCATGTGTAATATTCATGCTTAGTTACCGTGGGAACTCTCACAACAATAAATTAAACAATCTATTTAGACGCTATTGTAGTCGTTGTCGAGGAGATTTGAAATATAGATTTTGATTGTTGAAACATTATAAAACAATCGAATTCCACACATTTTACAATATAATTATATAAAATTTCAAACTCGCATATCTCCGTTACTGTTGAAGATACAGAAGTGAATTTGCACTCAATGGAATCAGGTCGACGCTCTCTATTGGCTCATGGGGAAAATGTAATCCATGTGTAATATTCATGCTTAGTTACCATGGAAACTCTCATAACAATAAATTAAACAATCTATTTAGACGCTATTGTAGTAGTTGTCGAGGAGATTTCAAATATAGATTTTGATTGTTGAAACATTATAAAACAATCGAATTATACACATTTTACGATAAAATTATATAAAATTTCAAACTCGCATATCTCCGTTACTGTTGAAGATACAGAAGTGATTTTACACTCAAAGGAATTAGGTCGACCTAACCTAACCTAAACTGACCTTACCTAACCTAACCTAACCTAACTTTACTTAACCTAACCTAACCTAACCTAATAACAATAAAATAAAAACAATCTATTTGTGCCGATTGTAGTCGTTCTCGAGGAGATTTGAAATATAGATTTTGATTGTTGAAACATTATAAAACAATCGAATTCCACACATTTTAAAATATAATTATATAAAATTTCAAACTCGTATATCTCCGTTACTGTTGAAGATACAGAAGTGATTTTACACTCAAAGGAATTAGGTCGACCTAACCTAACCTAAACTGACCTTACCTAACCTAACCTAACCTAACTTTACTTAACCTAACCTAACCTAACCTAATAACAATAAAATAAAAACAATCTATTTGTGCCGATTGTAGTCGTTCTCGAGGAGATTTGAAATATAGATTTTGATTGTTGAAACATTATAAAACAATCGAATTCCACACATTTTACAATATAATTATATAAAATTTCAAACTCGTATATCTCTGTTACTATTGAAGATACAGAAGTGATTTTGCACTCAATGGAATCAGGTCGACGCTCTCTATTGGCTCATGGGGGAAAATGTAATCCATGTGTAATATTCATGCTTAGTTACCATGGAAACTCTTATAACAATAAATTATACAATCTATTTAGGCGCTATTTTAGTCGTCCAGGAGATTAAAAATATAGATTTTGATTGTTGAAACATTATAAAACAATCGAATTATACACTTTTTACGATAGAATTATATAAAATTTCAAACTCGCATATCTCCGTTACTGTTGAAGATACAGAAGTGATTTTACAGTCAATGGAATTAGGTCGACTTAACCTAACCTAAACTGACCTGACCTAACCTAATCTAACCTAACTTTACTTAACAAAACCTAACCTAAACTAATAACAATAAAATAAAAACAATCTTTTTGTGACCGATTGTAGTAGTTGTCGAGGAGATTTCAAATATAGATTTTGATTGTTGAAACATTATAAAACAATCGAATTATACACATTTTACGATAAAATTATATAAAATTTCAAACTCGCATATCTCCGTTACTGTTGAAGATACAGAAGTGATTTTACACTCAATGGAATTAGGTCGAACTAACCTAACCTAAACTGACCTGACCTAACCTAACCTAACCTAACTTTACTTAACCTAACCTAACCTAACCTAATAACAATAAAATAAAAACAATCTATTTGTGCCGATTGTAGTCGTTCTCGAGGAAATTTGAAATATAGATTTTGATTGTTGAAACATTATAAAACAATCGAATTCCACACATTTTACAATATAATTATATAAAATTTCAAACTCGCATATCTCCGTTACTATTGAAGATACAGAAGTGATTTTGCACTCAATGGAATCAGGTCGACGCTCTCTATTGGCTCATGGGGAAAAATGTAATCCATGTGTAATATTCATGCTTAGTTACCATGGAAACTCTTATAACAATAAATTATACAATCTATTTAGGCGCTATTTTAGTCGTCCAGGAGATTAAAAATATAGATTTTGATTGTTGAAACATTATAAAACAATCGAATTATACACTTTTTACGATAGAATTATATAAAATTTCATCCTCGCATATCTCCGTTACTGTTGAAGATACAGAAGTGATTTTACAGTCAATGGAATTAGGTCGATTTAACCTAACCTAAACGGACCTGACCTAACCTAATCTAACCTAACTTTACTTAACAAAACCTAACCTAAACTAATAACAATAAAATAAAAACAATCTTTTTGTGACCGATTGTAGTCGTTGTCGAGGAGATTTGAAATATAGATTTCGATGGTTGAAACATTATAAAACAATCGAATTCCACACATTTTACAATATAATTATATAAAATTTCAAACTCGCATATCTCCGTTACTGTTGAAGATACAGAAGTGATTTTGCACTCAATGGAATCAGGTCGACGCTCTCTATTGGCTCATGGGGAAAAATGTAATCCATGTGTAATATTCATGCTTAGTTACCATGGAAACTCTTATAACAATAAATTATACAATCTATTTAGGCGCTATTTTAGTCGTCCAGGAGATTAAAAATATAGATTTTGATTGTTGAAACATTATAAAACAATCTAATTATACACATTTTACGATAGAATTATATAAAATTTCAAACTCGAATATCTCCGTTAATGTTGAAGATACAGAAGTGATTTGGCACTCATTGGAATCAGGTCGACGCTCTCTATTGGCTCATGGGGAAAATGTAATCCATGTGTAATATTCATGCTTAGTTACCATGGAAACTCTTATAACAATAAATTATACAATCTATTTAGGCGCTATTTTAGTCGTCCAGGAGATTAAAAATATAGATTTTGATTGTTGAAACATTATAAAACAATCGAATTATACACTTTTTACGATAGAATTATATAAAATTTCAAACTCGCATATCTCCGTTACTGTTGAAGATACAGAAGTGATTTTACAGTCAATGGAATTAGGTCGACTTAACCTAACCTAAACTGACCTGACCTAACCTAATCTAACCTAACTTTACTTAACAAAACCTAACCTAAACTAATAACAATAAAATAAAAACAATTTTTTTGTGACCGATTGTAGTCGTTGTCGAGGAGATTTGAAATATAGATTTCGATGGTTGAAACATTATAAAACAATCGAATTCATCACATTTTACAATATAATTATATAATATTTCAAACTCGCATATCTCCGTTACTGTTGAAGATACAGAAGTGAATTTGCACTCAATGGAATCAGGTCGACGCTCTCCATTGGCTCATGGGGAAAATGTAATCCATGTGTAATATTCATGCTTAGTTACCATGGAAACTCTCATAACAATAAATTAAACAATCTATTTAGACGCTATTGTAGTAGTTGTCGAGGAGATTTCAAATATAGATTTTGATTGTTGAAACATTATAAAACAATCGAATTATACACATTTTACGATAAAATTATATAAAATTTCAAACTCGCATAACTCCGTTACTGTTGAAGATACAGAAGTGATTTTACACTCAATGGAATTAGGTCGAACTAACCTAACCTAAACTGACCTGACCTAACCTAACCTAACCTAACTTTACTTAATCTAACATAACCTAACCTAATAACAATAAAATAAAAACAATCTATTTGTGCCGATTGTAGTCGTTCTCGAGGAGATTTGAAATATAGATTTTGATTGTTGAAACATTATAAAACAATCGAATTCCACACATTTTACAATATAATTATATAAAATTTCAAACTCGTATATCTCTGTTACTATTGAAGATACAGAAGTGATTTTGCACTCAATGGAATCAGGTCGACGCTCTCTATTGGCTCATGGGGAAAAATGTAATCCATGTGTAATATTCATGCTTAGTTACCGTGGGAACTCTCACAACAATAAATTAAACAATCTATTTAGACGCTATTGTAGTCGTTGTCGAGGAGATTTGAAATATAGATTTTGATTGTTGAAACATTATAAAACAATCGAATTCCACACATTTTACAATATAATTATATAAAATTTCAAACTCGCATATCTCCGTTACTGTTGAAGATACAGAAGTGAATTTGCACTCAATGGAATCAGGTCGACGCTCTCTATTGGCTCATGGGGAAAATGTAATCCATGTGTAATATTCATGCTTAGTTACCATGGAAACTCTCATAACAATAAATTAAACAATCTATTTAGACGCTATTGTAGTAGTTGTCGAGGAGATTTCAAATATAGATTTTGATTGTTGAAACATTATAAAACAATCGAATTATACACATTTTACGATAAAATTATATAAAATTTCAAACTCGCATATCTCCGTTACTGTTGAAGATACAGAAGTGATTTTACAGTCAATGGAATTAGGTCGATTTAACCTAACCTAAACGGACCTGACCTAACCTAATCTAACCTAACTTTACTTAACAAAACCTAACCTAAACTAATAACAATAAAATAAAAACAATCTTTTTGTGACCGATTGTAGTCGTTGTCGAGGAGATTTGAAATATAGATTTCGATGGTTGAAACATTATAAAACAATCGAATTCCACACATTTTACAATATAATTATATAAAATTTCAAACTCGCATATCTCCGTTACTGTTGAAGATACAGAAGTGATTTTGCACTCAATGGAATCAGGTCGACGCTCTCTATTGGCTCATGGGGAAAAATGTAATCCATGTGTAATATTCATGCTTAGTTACCATGGAAACTCTTATAACAATAAATTATACAATCTATTTAGGCGCTATTTTAGTCGTCCAGGAGATTAAAAATATAGATTTTGATTGTTGAAACATTATAAAACAATCGAATTATACACTTTTTACGATAGAATTATATAAAATTTCAAACTCGCATATCTCCGTTACTGTTGAAGATACAGAAGTGATTTTACAGTCAATGGAATTAGGTCGACTTAACCTAACCTAAACTGACCTGACCTAACCTAATCTAACCTAACTTTACTTAACAAAACCTAACCTAAACTAATAACAATAAAATAAAAACAATCTTTTTGTGACCGATTGTAGTAGTTGTCGAGGAGATTTCAAATATAGATTTTGATTGTTGAAACATTATAAAACAATCGAATTATACACATTTTACGATAAAATTATATAAAATTTCAAACTCGCATATCTCCGTTACTGTTGAAGATACAGAAGTGATTTTACACTCAATGGAATTAGGTCGAACTAACCTAACCTAAACTGACCTGACCTAACCTAACCTAACCTAACTTTACTTAACCTAACCTAACCTAACCTAATAACAATAAAATAAAAACAATCTATTTGTGCCGATTGTAGTCGTTCTCGAGGAAATTTGAAATATAGATTTTGATTGTTGAAACATTATAAAACAATCGAATTCCACACATTTTACAATATAATTATATAAAATTTCAAACTCGCATATCTCCGTTACTATTGAAGATACAGAAGTGATTTTGCACTCAATGGAATCAGGTCGACGCTCTCTATTGGCTCATGGGGAAAAATGTAATCCATGTGTAATATTCATGCTTAGTTACCATGGAAACTCTTATAACAATAAATTATACAATCTATTTAGGCGCTATTTTAGTCGTCCAGGAGATTAAAAATATAGATTTTGATTGTTGAAACATTATAAAACAATCGAATTATACACTTTTTACGATAGAATTATATAAAATTTCATCCTCGCATATCTCCGTTACTGTTGAAGATACAGAAGTGATTTTACAGTCAATGGAATTAGGTCGATTTAACCTAACCTAAACGGACCTGACCTAACCTAATCTAACCTAACTTTACTTAACAAAACCTAACCTAAACTAATAACAATAAAATAAAAACAATCTTTTTGTGACCGATTGTAGTCGTTGTCGAGGAGATTTGAAATATAGATTTCGATGGTTGAAACATTATAAAACAATCGAATTCCACACATTTTACAATATAATTATATAAAATTTCAAACTCGCATATCTCCGTTACTGTTGAAGATACAGAAGTGATTTTGCACTCAATGGAATCAGGTCGACGCTCTCTATTGGCTCATGGGGAAAAATGTAATCCATGTGTAATATTCATGCTTAGTTACCATGGAAACTCTTATAACAATAAATTATACAATCTATTTAGGCGCTATTTTAGTCGTCCAGGAGATTAAAAATATAGATTTTGATTGTTGAAACATTATAAAACAATCTAATTATACACATTTTACGATAGAATTATATAAAATTTCAAACTCGAATATCTCCGTTAATGTTGAAGATACAGAAGTGATTTGGCACTCATTGGAATCAGGTCGACGCTCTCTATTGGCTCATGGGGAAATGTAATCCATGTGTAATATTCATGCTTAGTTACCATGGAAACTCTTATAACAATAAATTATACAATCTATTTAGGCGCTATTTTAGTCGTCCAGGAGATTAAAAATATAGATTTTGATTGTTGAAACATTATAAAACAATCGAATTATACACTTTTTACGATAGAATTATATAAAATTTCAAACTCGCATATCTCCGTTACTGTTGAAGATACAGAAGTGATTTTACAGTCAATGGAATTAGGTCGACTTAACCTAACCTAAACTGACCTGACCTAACCTAATCTAACCTAACTTTACTTAACAAAACCTAACCTAAACTAATAACAATAAAATAAAAACAATTTTTTTGTGACCGATTGTAGTCGTTGTCGAGGAGATTTGAAATATAGATTTCGATGGTTGAAACATTATAAAACAATCGAATTCATCACATTTTACAATATAATTATATAAAATTTCAAACTCGCATATCTCCGTTACTGTTGAAGATACAGAAGTGAATTTGCACTCAATGGAATCAGGTCGACGCTCTCCATTGGCTCATGGGGAAAATGTAATCCATGTGTAATATTCATGCTTAGTTACCATGGAAACTCTCATAACAATAAATTAAACAATCTATTTAGACGCTATTGTAGTAGTTGTCGAGGAGATTTCAAATATAGATTTTGATTGTTGAAACATTATAAAACAATCGAATTATACACATTTTACGATAAAATTATATAAAATTTCAAACTCGCATAACTCCGTTACTGTTGAAGATACAGAAGTGATTTTACACTCAATGGAATTAGGTCGAACTAACCTAACCTAAACTGACCTGACCTAACCTAACCTAACCTAACTTTACTTAATCTAACATAACCTAACCTAATAACAATAAAATAAAAACAATCTATTTGTGCCGATTGTAGTCGTTCTCGAGGAGATTTGAAATATAGATTTTGATTGTTGAAACATTATAAAACAATCGAATTCCACACATTTTACAATATAATTATATAAAATTTCAAACTCGTATATCTCTGTTACTATTGAAGATACAGAAGTGATTTTGCACTCAATGGAATCAGGTCGACGCTCTCTATTGGCTCATGGGGAAAAATGTAATCCATGTGTAATATTCATGCTTAGTTACCGTGGGAACTCTCACAACAATAAATTAAACAATCTATTTAGACGCTATTGTAGTCGTTGTCGAGGAGATTTGAAATATAGATTTTGATTGTTGAAACATTATAAAACAATCGAATTCCACACATTTTACAATATAATTATATAAAATTTCAAACTCGCATATCTCCGTTACTGTTGAAGATACAGAAGTGAATTTGCACTCAATGGAATCAGGTCGACGCTCTCTATTGGCTCATGGGGAAAATGTAATCCATGTGTAATATTCATGCTTAGTTACCATGGAAACTCTCATAACAATAAATTAAACAATCTATTTAGACGCTATTGTAGTAGTTGTCGAGGAGATTTCAAATATAGATTTTGATTGTTGAAACATTATAAAACAATCGAATTATACACATTTTACGATAAAATTATATAAAATTTCAAACTCGCATATCTCCGTTACTGTTGAAGATACAGAAGTGATTTTACACTCAAAGGAATTAGGTCGACCTAACCTAACATAAACTGACCTTACCTAACCTAACCTAACCTAACTTTACTTAACCTAACCTAACCTAACCTAATAACAATAAAATAAAAACAATCTATTTGTGCCGATTGTAGTCGTTCTCGAGGAGATTTGAAATATAGATTTTGATTGTTGAAACATTATAAAACAATCGAATTCCACACATTTTACAATATAATTATATAAAATTTCAAACTCGTATATCTCCGTTACTATTGAAGATACAGAAGTGATTTTGCACTCAATGGAATCAGGTCGACGCTCTCTATTGGCTCATGGGGAAAAATGTAATCCATGTGTAATATTCATGCTTAGTTACCGTGGAAACTCTCATAACAATAAATTAAACAATCTATTTAGACGCTATTGTATTCGTTGTCGAGGAGATTTGAAATACAGATTTTGATTGTTGAAACATTATAAAACAATCGAATTATACACATTTTACGATAGAATAATTATATAAAAATTCAAACTCGCATATCTCCGTTAATGTTGAAGATACAGAAGTGATTTTACACTCAATTGAATTAGGTTGACCTAACCTAACCTAAACTGACCTGACCTAACCTAACCTAACCTAACTTTACTTAACCTAACCTAACCTAACCTAATAACAAAAAAATAAAAACAATCTATTTGTGCCCGATTGTAGTCGTTCTCGAGGAGATTTGAAATATAGATTTTGATTGTTGAAACATTATAAAACAATCTAATTATACACATTTTACGATAGAATTATATAAAATTTCAAACTCGAATATCTCCGTTAATGTTGAAGATACAGAAGTGATTTGGCACTCATTGGAATCAGGTCGACGCTCTCTATTGGCTCATGGGGAAAATGTAATCCATGTGTAATATTCATGCTTAGTTACCATGGAAACTCTTATAACAATAAATTATACAATCTATTTAGGCGCTATTTTAGTCGTCCAGGAGATTAAAAATATAGATTTTGATTGTTGAAACATTATAAAACAATCTAATTATACACATTTTACGATAGAATTATATAAAATTTCAAACTCGAATATCTCCGTTAATGTTGAAGATACAGAAGTGATTTGGCACTCATTGGAATCAGGTCGACGCTCTCTATTGGCTCATGGGGAAAATGTAATCCATGTGTAATATTCATGCTTAGTTACCATGGAAACTCTTATAACAATAAATTATACAATCTATTTAGGCGCTATTTTAGTCGTCCAGGAGATTAAAAATATAGATTTTGATTGTTGAAACATTATAAAACAATCGAATTATACACTTTTTACGATAGAATTATATAAAATTTCAAACTCGCATATCTCCGTTACTGTTGAAGATACAGAAGTGATTTTACAGTCAATGGAATTAGGTCGACTTAACCTAACCTAAACTGACCTGACCTAACCTAATCTAACCTAACTTTACTTAACAAAACCTAACCTAAACTAATAACAATAAAATAAAAACAATTTTTTTGTGACCGATTGTAGTCGTTGTCGAGGAGATTTGAAATATAGATTTCGATGGTTGAAACATTATAAAACAATCGAATTCATCACATTTTACAATATAATTATATAAAATTTCAAACTCGCATATCTCCGTTACTGTTGAAGATACAGAAGTGAATTTGCACTCAATGGAATCAGGTCGACGCTCTCCATTGGCTCATGGGGAAAATGTAATCCATGTGTAATATTCATGCTTAGTTACCATGGAAACTCTCATAACAATAAATTAAACAATCTATTTAGACGCTATTGTAGTAGTTGTCGAGGAGATTTCAAATATAGATTTTGATTGTTGAAACATTATAAAACAATCGAATTATACACATTTTACGATAAAATTATATAAAATTTCAAACTCGCATAACTCCGTTACTGTTGAAGATACAGAAGTGATTTTACACTCAATGGAATTAGGTCGAACTAACCTAACCTAAACTGACCTGACCTAACCTAACCTAACCTAACTTTACTTAATCTAACATAACCTAACCTAATAACAATAAAATAAAAACAATCTATTTGTGCCGATTGTAGTCGTTCTCGAGGAGATTTGAAATATAGATTTTGATTGTTGAAACATTATAAAACAATCGAATTCCACACATTTTACAATATAATTATATAAAATTTCAAACTCGTATATCTCTGTTACTATTGAAGATACAGAAGTGATTTTGCACTCAATGGAATCAGGTCGACGCTCTCTATTGGCTCATGGGGAAAAATGTAATCCATGTGTAATATTCATGCTTAGTTACCGTGGGAACTCTCACAACAATAAATTAAACAATCTATTTAGACGCTATTGTAGTCGTTGTCGAGGAGATTTGAAATATAGATTTTGATTGTTGAAACATTATAAAACAATCGAATTCCACACATTTTACAATATAATTATATAAAATTTCAAACTCGCATATCTCCGTTACTGTTGAAGATACAGAAGTGAATTTGCACTCAATGGAATCAGGTCGACGCTCTCTATTGGCTCATGGGGAAAATGTAATCCATGTGTAATATTCATGCTTAGTTACCATGGAAACTCTCATAACAATAAATTAAACAATCTATTTAGACGCTATTGTAGTAGTTGTCGAGGAGATTTCAAATATAGATTTTGATTGTTGAAACATTATAAAACAATCGAATTATACACATTTTACGATAAAATTATATAAAATTTCAAACTCGCATATCTCCGTTACTGTTGAAGATACAGAAGTGATTTTACACTCAAAGGAATTAGGTCGACCTAACCTAACATAAACTGACCTTACCTAACCTAACCTAACCTAACTTTACTTAACCTAACCTAACCTAACCTAATAACAATAAAATAAAAACAATCTATTTGTGCCGATTGTAGTCGTTCTCGAGGAGATTTGAAATATAGATTTTGATTGTTGAAACATTATAAAACAATCGAATTCCACACATTTTACAATATAATTATATAAAATTTCAAACTCGTATATCTCCGTTACTATTGAAGATACAGAAGTGATTTTGCACTCAATGGAATCAGGTCGACGCTCTCTATTGGCTCATGGGGAAAAATGTAATCCATGTGTAATATTCATGCTTAGTTACCGTGGAAACTCTCATAACAATAAATTAAACAATCTATTTAGACGCTATTGTATTCGTTGTCGAGGAGATTTGAAATACAGATTTTGATTGTTGAAACATTATAAAACAATCGAATTATACACATTTTACGATAGAATAATTATATAAAAATTCAAACTCGCATATCTCCGTTAATGTTGAAGATACAGAAGTGATTTTACACTCAATTGAATTAGGTTGACCTAACCTAACCTAAACTGACCTGACCTAACCTAACCTAACCTAACTTTACTTAACCTAACCTAACCTAACCTAATAACAAAAAAATAAAAACAATCTATTTGTGCCCGATTGTAGTCGTTCTCGAGGAGATTTGAAATATAGATTTTGATTGTTGAAACATTATAAAACAATCTAATTATACACATTTTACGATAGAATTATATAAAATTTCAAACTCGAATATCTCCGTTAATGTTGAAGATACAGAAGTGATTTGGCACTCATTGGAATCAGGTCGACGCTCTCTATTGGCTCATGGGGAAAATGTAATCCATGTGTAATATTCATGCTTAGTTACCATGGAAACTCTTATAACAATAAATTATACAATCTATTTAGGCGCTATTTTAGTCGTCCAGGAGATTAAAATATAGATTTTGATTGTTGAAACATTATAAAACAATCGAATTATACACATTTTACGATAAAATTATATAAAATTTCAAACTCGCATAACTCCGTTACTGTTGAAGATACAGAAGTGATTTTACACTCAATGGAATTAGGTCGAACTAACCTAACCTAAACTGACCTGACCTAACCTAACCTAACCTAACTTTACTTAACCTAACATAACCTAACCTAATAACAATAAAATAAAAACAATCTATTTGTGCCGATTGTAGTCGTTCTCGAGGAGATTTGAAATATAGATTTTGATTGTTGAAACATTATAAAACAATCGAATTCCACACATTTTACAATATAATTATATAAAATTTCAAACTCGTATATCTCTGTTACTATTGAAGATACAGAAGTGATTTTGCACTCAATGGAATCAGGTCGACGCTCTCTATTGGCTCATGGGGAAAAATGTAATCCATGTGTAATATTCATGCTTAGTTACCGTGGGAACTCTCACAACAATAAATTAAACAATCTATTTAGACGCTATTGTAGTCGTTGTCGAGGAGATTTGAAATATAGATTTTGATTGTTGAAACATTATAAAACAATCGAATTCCACACATTTTACAATATAATTATATAAAATTTCAAACTCGCATATCTCCGTTACTGTTGAAGATACAGAAGTGAATTTGCACTCAATGGAATCAGGTCGACGCTCTCTATTGGCTCATGGGGAAAATGTAATCCATGTGTAATATTCATGCTTAGTTACCATGGAAACTCTCATAACAATAAATTAAACAATCTATTTAGACGCTATTGTAGTAGTTGTCGAGGAGATTTCAAATATAGATTTTGATTGTTGAAACATTATAAAACAATCGAATTATACACATTTTACGATAAAATTATATAAAATTTCAAACTCGCATATCTCCGTTACTGTTGAAGATACAGAAGTGATTTTACACTCAAAGGAATTAGGTCGACCTAACCTAACCTAAACTGACCTTACCTAACCTAACCTAACCTAACTTTACTTAACCTAACCTAACCTAACCTAATAACAATAAAATAAAAACAATCTATTTGTGCCGATTGTAGTCGTTCTCGAGGAGATTTGAAATATAGATTTTGATTGTTGAAACATTATAAAACAATCGAATTCCACACATTTTACAATATAATTATATAAAATTTCAAACTCGTATATCTCCGTTACTATTGAAGATACAGAAGTGATTTTGCACTCAATGGAATCAGGTCGACGCTCTCTATTGGCTCATGGGGAAAAATGTAATCCATGTGTAATATTCATGCTTAGTTACCGTGGAAACTCTCATAACAATAAATTAAACAATCTATTTAGACGCTATTGTATTCGTTGTCGAGGAGATTTGAAATACAGATTTTGATTGTTGAAACATTATAAAACAATCGAATTATACACATTTTACGATAGAATAATTATATAAAAATTCAAACTCGCATATCTCCGTTAATGTTGAAGATACAGAAGTGATTTTACACTCAATTGAATTAGGTTGACCTAACCTAACCTAAACTGACCTGACCTAACCTAACCTAACCTAACTTTACTTAACCTAACCTAACCTAACCTAATAACAAAAAAATAAAAACAATCTATTTGTGCCCGATTGTAGTCGTTCTCGAGGAGATTTGAAATATAGATTTTGATTGTTGAAACATTATAAAACAATCGAATTCCACACATTTTACAATATAATTATATAAAATTTCAAACTCGTATATCTCTGTTACTATTGAAGATACAGAAGTGATTTTGCACTCAATGGAATCAGGTCGACGCTCTCTATTGGCTCATGGGGAAAAATGTAATCCATGTGTAATATTCATGCTTAGTTACCATGGAAACTCTTATAACAATAAATTATACAATCTATTTAGGCGCTATTTTAGTCGTCCAGGAGATTAAAAATATAGATTTTGATTGTTGAAACATTATAAAACAATCTAATTATACACATTTTACGATAGAATTATATAAAATTTCAAACTCGAATATCTCCGTTAATGTTGAAGATACAGAAGTGATTTGGCACTCATTGGAATCAGGTCGACGCTCTCTATTGGCTCATGGGGAAAATGTAATCCATGTGTAATATTCATGCTTAGTTACCATGGAAACTCTTATAACAATAAATTATACAATCTATTTAGGCGCTATTTTAGTCGTCCAGGAGATTAAAAATATAGATTTTGATTGTTGAAACATTATAAAACAATCGAATTATACACTTTTTACGATAGAATTATATAAAATTTCAAACTCGCATATCTCCGTTACTGTTGAAGATACAGAAGTGATTTTACAGTCAATGGAATTAGGTCGACTTAACCTAACCTAAACTGACCTGACCTAACCTAATCTAACCTAACTTTACTTAACAAAACCTAACCTAAACTAATAACAATAAAATAAAAACAATTTTTTTGTGACCGATTGTAGTCGTTGTCGAGGAGATTTGAAATATAGATTTCGATGGTTGAAACATTATAAAACAATCGAATTCATCACATTTTACAATATAATTATATAAAATTTCAAACTCGCATATCTCCGTTACTGTTGAAGATACAGAAGTGAATTTGCACTCAATGGAATCAGGTCGACGCTCTCCATTGGCTCATGGGGAAAATGTAATCCATGTGTAATATTCATGCTTAGTTACCATGGAAACTCTTATAACAATAAATTATACAATCTATTTAGGCGCTATTTTAGTCGTCCAGGAGATTAAAATATAGATTTTGATTGTTGAAACATTATAAAACAATCGAATTATACACATTTTACGATAAAATTATATAAAATTTCAAACTCGCATAACTCCGTTACTGTTGAAGATACAGAAGTGATTTTACACTCAATGGAATTAGGTCGAACTAACCTAACCTAAACTGACCTGACCTAACCTAACCTAACCTAACTTTACTTAACCTAACATAACCTAACCTAATAACAATAAAATAAAAACAATCTATTTGTGCCGATTGTAGTCGTTCTCGAGGAGATTTGAAATATAGATTTTGATTGTTGAAACATTATAAAACAATCGAATTCCACACATTTTACAATATAATTATATAAAATTTCAAACTCGTATATCTCTGTTACTATTGAAGATACAGAAGTGATTTTGCACTCAATGGAATCAGGTCGACGCTCTCTATTGGCTCATGGGGAAAAATGTAATCCATGTGTAATATTCATGCTTAGTTACCGTGGGAACTCTCACAACAATAAATTAAACAATCTATTTAGACGCTATTGTAGTCGTTGTCGAGGAGATTTGAAATATAGATTTTGATTGTTGAAACATTATAAAACAATCGAATTCCACACATTTTACAATATAATTATATAAAATTTCAAACTCGCATATCTCCGTTACTGTTGAAGATACAGAAGTGAATTTGCACTCAATGGAATCAGGTCGACGCTCTCTATTGGCTCATGGGGAAAATGTAATCCATGTGTAATATTCATGCTTAGTTACCATGGAAACTCTCATAACAATAAATTAAACAATCTATTTAGACGCTATTGTAGTAGTTGTCGAGGAGATTTCAAATATAGATTTTGATTGTTGAAACATTATAAAACAATCGAATTATACACATTTTACGATAAAATTATATAAAATTTCAAACTCGCATATCTCCGTTACTGTTGAAGATACAGAAGTGATTTTACACTCAAAGGAATTAGGTCGACCTAACCTAACCTAAACTGACCTTACCTAACCTAACCTAACCTAACTTTACTTAACCTAACCTAACCTAACCTAATAACAATAAAATAAAAACAATCTATTTGTGCCGATTGTAGTCGTTCTCGAGGAGATTTGAAATATAGATTTTGATTGTTGAAACATTATAAAACAATCGAATTCCACACATTTTACAATATAATTATATAAAATTTCAAACTCGTATATCTCCGTTACTATTGAAGATACAGAAGTGATTTTGCACTCAATGGAATCAGGTCGACGCTCTCTATTGGCTCATGGGGAAAAATGTAATCCATGTGTAATATTCATGCTTAGTTACCGTGGAAACTCTCATAACAATAAATTAAACAATCTATTTAGACGCTATTGTATTCGTTGTCGAGGAGATTTGAAATACAGATTTTGATTGTTGAAACATTATAAAACAATCGAATTATACACATTTTACGATAGAATAATTATATAAAAATTCAAACTCGCATATCTCCGTTAATGTTGAAGATACAGAAGTGATTTTACACTCAATTGAATTAGGTTGACCTAACCTAACCTAAACTGACCTGACCTAACCTAACCTAACCTAACTTTACTTAACCTAACCTAACCTAACCTAATAACAAAAAAATAAAAACAATCTATTTGTGCCCGATTGTAGTCGTTCTCGAGGAGATTTGAAATATAGATTTTGATTGTTGAAACATTATAAAACAATCGAATTCCACACATTTTACAATATAATTATATAAAATTTCAAACTCGTATATCTCTGTTACTATTGAAGATACAGAAGTGATTTTGCACTCAATGGAATCAGGTCGACGCTCTCTATTGGCTCATGGGGAAAAATGTAATCCATGTGTAATATTCATGCTTAGTTACCATGGAAACTCTTATAACAATAAATTATACAATCTATTTAGGCGCTATTTTAGTCGTCCAGGAGATTAAAAATATAGATTTTGATTGTTGAAACATTATAAAACAATCTAATTATACACATTTTACGATAGAATTATATAAAATTTCAAACTCGAATATCTCCGTTAATGTTGAAGATACAGAAGTGATTTGGCACTCATTGGAATCAGGTCGACGCTCTCTATTGGCTCATGGGGAAAATGTAATCCATGTGTAATATTCATGCTTAGTTACCATGGAAACTCTTATAACAATAAATTATACAATCTATTTAGGCGCTATTTTAGTCGTCCAGGAGATTAAAAATATAGATTTTGATTGTTGAAACATTATAAAACAATCGAATTATACACTTTTTACGATAGAATTATATAAAATTTCAAACTCGCATATCTCCGTTACTGTTGAAGATACAGAAGTGATTTTACAGTCAATGGAATTAGGTCGACTTAACCTAACCTAAACTGACCTGACCTAACCTAATCTAACCTAACTTTACTTAACAAAACCTAACCTAAACTAATAACAATAAAATAAAAACAATTTTTTTGTGACCGATTGTAGTCGTTGTCGAGGAGATTTGAAATATAGATTTCGATGGTTGAAACATTATAAAACAATCGAATTCATCACATTTTACAATATAATTATATAAAATTTCAAACTCGCATATCTCCGTTACTGTTGAAGATACAGAAGTGAATTTGCACTCAATGGAATCAGGTCGACGCTCTCCATTGGCTCATGGGGAAAATGTAATCCATGTGTAATATTCATGCTTAGTTACCATGGAAACTCTCATAACAATAAATTAAACAATCTATTTAGACGCTATTGTAGTAGTTGTCGAGGAGATTTCAAATATAGATTTTGATTGTTGAAACATTATAAAACAATCGAATTCCACACATTTTACAATATAATTATATAAAATTTCAAACTCGTATATCTCTGTTACTATTGAAGATACAGAAGTGATTTTGCACTCAATGGAATCAGGTCGACGCTCTCTATTGGCTCATGGGGAAAAATGTAATCCATGTGTAATATTCATGCTTAGTTACCGTGGGAACTCTCACAACAATAAATTAAACAATCTATTTAGACGCTATTGTAGTCGTTGTCGAGGAGATTTGAAATATAGATTTTGATTGTTGAAACATTATAAAACAATCGAATTCCACACATTTTACAATATAATTATATAAAATTTCAAACTCGCATATCTCCGTTACTGTTGAAGATACAGAAGTGAATTTGCACTCAATGGAATCAGGTCGACGCTCTCTATTGGCTCATGGGGAAAATGTAATCCATGTGTAATATTCATGCTTAGTTACCATGGAAACTCTCATAACAATAAATTAAACAATCTATTTAGACGCTATTGTAGTAGTTGTCGAGGAGATTTCAAATATAGATTTTGATTGTTGAAACATTATAAAACAATCGAATTATACACATTTTACGATAAAATTATATAAAATTTCAAACTCGCATATCTCCGTTACTGTTGAAGATACAGAAGTGATTTTACACTCAAAGGAATTAGGTCGACCTAACCTAACCTAAACTGACCTTACCTAACCTAACCTAACCTAACTTTACTTAACCTAACCTAACCTAACCTAATAACAATAAAATAAAAACAATCTATTTGTGCCGATTGTAGTCGTTCTCGAGGAGATTTGAAATATAGATTTTGATTGTTGAAACATTATAAAACAATCGAATTCCACACATTTTACAATATAATTATATAAAATTTCAAACTCGTATATCTCCGTTACTATTGAAGATACAGAAGTGATTTTGCACTCAATGGAATCAGGTCGACGCTCTCTATTGGCTCATGGGGAAAAATGTAATCCATGTGTAATATTCATGCTTAGTTACCGTGGAAACTCTCATAACAATAAATTAAACAATCTATTTAGACGCTATTGTATTCGTTGTCGAGGAGATTTGAAATACAGATTTTGATTGTTGAAACATTATAAAACAATCGAATTATACACATTTTACGATAGAATAATTATATAAAAATTCAAACTCGCATATCTCCGTTAATGTTGAAGATACAGAAGTGATTTTACACTCAATTGAATTAGGTTGACCTAACCTAACCTAAACTGACCTGACCTAACCTAACCTAACCTAACTTTACTTAACCTAACCTAACCTAACCTAATAACAAAAAAATAAAAACAATCTATTTGTGCCCGATTGTAGTCGTTCTCGAGGAGATTTGAAATATAGATTTTGATTGTTGAAACATTATAAAACAATCTAATTATACACATTTTACGATAGAATTATATAAAATTTCAAACTCGAATATCTCCGTTAATGTTGAAGATACAGAAGTGATTTGGCACTCATTGGAATCAGGTCGACGCTCTCTATTGGCTCATGGGGAAAATGTAATCCATGTGTAATATTCATGCTTAGTTACCATGGAAACTCTTATAACAATAAATTATACAATCTATTTAGGCGCTATTTTAGTCGTCCAGGAGATTAAAATATAGATTTTGATTGTTGAAACATTATAAAACAATCGAATTATACACATTTTACGATAAAATTATATAAAATTTCAAACTCGCATAACTCCGTTACTGTTGAAGATACAGAAGTGATTTTACACTCAATGGAATTAGGTCGAACTAACCTAACCTAAACTGACCTGACCTAACCTAACCTAACCTAACTTTACTTAACCTAACATAACCTAACCTAATAACAATAAAATAAAAACAATCTATTTGTGCCGATTGTAGTCGTTCTCGAGGAGATTTGAAATATAGATTTTGATTGTTGAAACATTATAAAACAACCGAATTCCACACATTTTACAATATAATTATATAAAATTTCAAACTCGTATATCTCTGTTACTATTGAAGATACAGAAGTGATTTTGCACTCAATGGAATCAGGTCGACGCTCTCTATTGGCTCATGGGGAAAAATGTAATCCATGTGTAATATTCATGCTTAGTTACCGTGGGAACTCTCACAACAATAAATTAAACAATCTATTTAGACGCTATTGTAGTCGTTGTCGAGGAGATTTGAAATATAGATTTTGATTGTTGAAACATTATAAAACAATCGAATTCCACACATTTTACAATATAATTATATAAAATTTCAAACTCGCATATCTCCGTTACTGTTGAAGATACAGAAGTGAATTTGCACTCAATGGAATCAGGTCGACGCTCTCTATTGGCTCATGGGGAAAATGTAATCCATGTGTAATATTCATGCTTAGTTACCATGGAAACTCTCATAACAATAAATTAAACAATCTATTTAGACGCTATTGTAGTAGTTGTCGAGGAGATTTCAAATATAGATTTTGATTGTTGAAACATTATAAAACAATCGAATTATACACATTTTACGATAAAATTATATAAAATTTCAAACTCGCATATCTCCGTTACTGTTGAAGATACAGAAGTGATTTTACACTCAAAGGAATTAGGTCGACCTAACCTAACCTAAACTGACCTTACCTAACCTAACCTAACCTAACTTTACTTAACCTAACCTAACCTAACCTAATAACAATAAAATAAAAACAATCTATTTGTGCCGATTGTAGTCGTTCTCGAGGAGATTTGAAATATAGATTTTGATTGTTGAAACATTATAAAACAATCGAATTCCACACATTTTACAATATAATTATATAAAATTTCAAACTCGTATATCTCCGTTACTATTGAAGATACAGAAGTGATTTTGCACTCAATGGAATCAGGTCGACGCTCTCTATTGGCTCATGGGGAAAAATGTAATCCATGTGTAATATTCATGCTTAGTTACCGTGGAAACTCTCATAACAATAAATTAAACAATCTATTTAGACGCTATTGTATTCGTTGTCGAGGAGATTTGAAATACAGATTTTGATTGTTGAAACATTATAAAACAATCGAATTATACACATTTTACGATAGAATAATTATATAAAAATTCAAACTCGCATATCTCCGTTAATGTTGAAGATACAGAAGTGATTTTACACTCAATTGAATTAGGTTGACCTAACCTAACCTAAACTGACCTGACCTAACCTAACCTAACCTAACTTTACTTAACCTAACCTAACCTAACCTAATAACAAAAAAATAAAAACAATCTATTTGTGCCCGATTGTAGTCGTTCTCGAGGAGATTTGAAATATAGATTTTGATTGTTGAAACATTATAAAACAATCGAATTCCACACATTTTACAATATAATTATATAAAATTTCAAACTCGTATATCTCTGTTACTATTGAAGATACAGAAGTGATTTTGCACTCAATGGAATCAGGTCGACGCTCTCTATTGGCTCATGGGGAAAAATGTAATCCATGTGTAATATTCATGCTTAGTTACCATGGAAACTCTTATAACAATAAATTATACAATCTATTTAGGCGCTATTTTAGTCGTCCAGGAGATTAAAAATATAGATTTTGATTGTTGAAACATTATAAAACAATCTAATTATACACATTTTACGATAGAATTATATAAAATTTCAAACTCGAATATCTCCGTTAATGTTGAAGATACAGAAGTGATTTGGCACTCATTGGAATCAGGTCGACGCTCTCTATTGGCTCATGGGGAAAATGTAATCCATGTGTAATATTCATGCTTAGTTACCATGGAAACTCTTATAACAATAAATTATACAATCTATTTAGGCGCTATTTTAGTCGTCCAGGAGATTAAAAATATAGATTTTGATTGTTGAAACATTATAAAACAATCGAATTATACACTTTTTACGATAGAATTATATAAAATTTCAAACTCGCATATCTCCGTTACTGTTGAAGATACAGAAGTGATTTTACAGTCAATGGAATTAGGTCGACTTAACCTAACCTAAACTGACCTGACCTAACCTAATCTAACCTAACTTTACTTAACAAAACCTAACCTAAACTAATAACAATAAAATAAAAACAATTTTTTTGTGACCGATTGTAGTCGTTGTCGAGGAGATTTGAAATATAGATTTCGATGGTTGAAACATTATAAAACAATCGAATTCATCACATTTTACAATATAATTATATAAAATTTCAAACTCGCATATCTCCGTTACTGTTGAAGATACAGAAGTGAATTTGCACTCAATGGAATCAGGTCGACGCTCTCCATTGGCTCATGGGGAAAATGTAATCCATGTGTAATATTCATGCTTAGTTACCGTGGAAACTCTCATAACAATAAATTAAACAATCTATTTAGACGCTATTGTATTCGTTGTCGAGGAGATTTGAAATACAGATTTTGATTGTTGAAACATTATAAAACAATCGAATTATACACATTTTACGATAGAATAATTATATAAAAATTCAAACTCGCATATCTCCGTTAATGTTGAAGATACAGAAGTGATTTTACACTCAATTGAATTAGGTTGACCTAACCTAACCTAAACTGACCTGACCTAACCTAACCTAACCTAACTTTACTTAACCTAACCTAACCTAACCTAATAACAAAAAAATAAAAACAATCTATTTGTGCCCGATTGTAGTCGTTCTCGAGGAGATTTGAAATATAGATTTTGATTGTTGAAACATTATAAAACAATCTAATTATACACATTTTACGATAGAATTATATAAAATTTCAAACTCGAATATCTCCGTTAATGTTGAAGATACAGAAGTGATTTGGCACTCATTGGAATCAGGTCGACGCTCTCTATTGGCTCATGGGGAAAATGTAATCCATGTGTAATATTCATGCTTAGTTACCATGGAAACTCTTATAACAATAAATTATACAATCTATTTAGGCGCTATTTTAGTCGTCCAGGAGATTAAAATATAGATTTTGATTGTTGAAACATTATAAAACAATCGAATTATACACATTTTACGATAAAATTATATAAAATTTCAAACTCGCATAACTCCGTTACTGTTGAAGATACAGAAGTGATTTTACACTCAATGGAATTAGGTCGAACTAACCTAACCTAAACTGACCTGACCTAACCTAACCTAACCTAACTTTACTTAACCTAACATAACCTAACCTAATAACAATAAAATAAAAACAATCTATTTGTGCCGATTGTAGTCGTTCTCGAGGAGATTTGAAATATAGATTTTGATTGTTGAAACATTATAAAACAATCGAATTCCACACATTTTACAATATAATTATATAAAATTTCAAACTCGTATATCTCTGTTACTATTGAAGATACAGAAGTGATTTTGCACTCAATGGAATCAGGTCGACGCTCTCTATTGGCTCATGGGGAAAAATGTAATCCATGTGTAATATTCATGCTTAGTTACCGTGGGAACTCTCACAACAATAAATTAAACAATCTATTTAGACGCTATTGTAGTCGTTGTCGAGGAGATTTGAAATATAGATTTTGATTGTTGAAACATTATAAAACAATCGAATTCCACACATTTTACAATATAATTATATAAAATTTCAAACTCGCATATCTCCGTTACTGTTGAAGATACAGAAGTGAATTTGCACTCAATGGAATCAGGTCGACGCTCTCTATTGGCTCATGAGGAAAATGTAATCCATGTGTAATATTCATGCTTAGTTACCATGGAAACTCTCATAACAATAAATTAAACAATCTATTTAGACGCTATTGTAGTAGTTGTCGAGGAGATTTCAAATATAGATTTTGATTGTTGAAACATTATAAAACAATCGAATTATACACATTTTACGATAAAATTATATAAAATTTCAAACTCGCATATCTCCGTTACTGTTGAAGATACAGAAGTGATTTTACACTCAAAGGAATTAGGTCGACCTAACCTAACCTAAACTGACCTTACCTAACCTAACCTAACCTAACTTTACTTAACCTAACCTAACCTAACCTAATAACAATAAAATAAAAACAATCTATTTGTGCCGATTGTAGTCGTTCTCGAGGAGATTTGAAATATAGATTTTGATTGTTGAAACATTATAAAACAATCGAATTCCACACATTTTACAATATAATTATATAAAATTTCAAACTCGTATATCTCCGTTACTATTGAAGATACAGAAGTGATTTTGCACTCAATGGAATCAGGTCGACGCTCTCTATTGGCTCATGGGGAAAAATGTAATCCATGTGTAATATTCATGCTTAGTTACCGTGGGAACTCTCACAACAATAAATTAAACAATCTATTTAGACGCTATTGTAGTCGTTGTCGAGGAGATTTGAAATATAGATTTTGATTGTTGAAACATTATAAAACAATCGAATTCCACACATTTTACAATATAATTATATAAAATTTCAAACTCGCATATCTCCGTTACTGTTGAAGATACAGAAGTGAATTTGCACTCAATGGAATCAGGTCGACGCTCTCTATTGGCTCATGGGGAAAATGTAATCCATGTGTAATATTCATGCTTAGTTACCATGGAAACTCTCATAACAATAAATTAAACAATCTATTTAGACGCTATTGTAGTAGTTGTCGAGGAGATTTCAAATATAGATTTTGATTGTTGAAACATTATAAAACAATCGAATTATACACATTTTACGATAGAATAATTATATAAAAATTCAAACTCGCATATCTCCGTTAATGTTGAAGATACAGAAGTGATTTTACACTCAATTGAATTAGGTTGACCTAACCTAACCTAAACTGACCTGACCTAACCTAACCTAACCTAACTTTACTTAACCTAACCTAACCTAACCTAATAACAAAAAAATAAAAACAATCTATTTGTGCCCGATTGTAGTCGTTCTCGAGGAGATTTGAAATATAGATTTTGATTGTTGAAACATTATAAAACAATCGAATTCCACACATTTTACAATATAATTATATAAAATTTCAAACTCGTATATCTCTGTTACTATTGAAGATACAGAAGTGATTTTGCACTCAATGGAATCAGGTCGACGCTCTCTATTGGCTCATGGGGAAAAATGTAATCCATGTGTAATATTCATGCTTAGTTACCATGGAAACTCTTATAACAATAAATTATACAATCTATTTAGGCGCTATTTTAGTCGTCCAGGAGATTAAAAATATAGATTTTGATTGTTGAAACATTATAAAACAATCTAATTATACACATTTTACGATAGAATTATATAAAATTTCAAACTCGAATATCTCCGTTAATGTTGAAGATACAGAAGTGATTTGGCACTCATTGGAATCAGGTCGACGCTCTCTATTGGCTCATGGGGAAAATGTAATCCATGTGTAATATTCATGCTTAGTTACCATGGAAACTCTTATAACAATAAATTATACAATCTATTTAGGCGCTATTTTAGTCGTCCAGGAGATTAAAAATATAGATTTTGATTGTTGAAACATTATAAAACAATCGAATTATACACTTTTTACGATAGAATTATATAAAATTTCAAACTCGCATATCTCCGTTACTGTTGAAGATACAGAAGTGATTTTACAGTCAATGGAATTAGGTCGACTTAACCTAACCTAAACTGACCTGACCTAACCTAATCTAACCTAACTTTACTTAACAAAACCTAACCTAAACTAATAACAATAAAATAAAAACAATTTTTTTGTGACCGATTGTAGTCGTTGTCGAGGAGATTTGAAATATAGATTTCGATGGTTGAAACATTATAAAACAATCGAATTCATCACATTTTACAATATAATTATATAAAATTTCAAACTCGCATATCTCCGTTACTGTTGAAGATACAGAAGTGAATTTGCACTCAATGGAATCAGGTCGACGCTCTCCATTGGCTCATGGGGAAAATGTAATCCATGTGTAATATTCATGCTTAGTTACCATGGAAACTCTCATAACAATAAATTAAACAATCTATTTAGACGCTATTGTAGTAGTTGTCGAGGAGATTTCAAATATAGATTTTGATTGTTGAAACATTATAAAACAATCGAATTCCACACATTTTACAATATAATTATATAAAATTTCAAACTCGTATATCTCTGTTACTATTGAAGATACAGAAGTGATTTTGCACTCAATGGAATCAGGTCGACGCTCTCTATTGGCTCATGGGGAAAAATGTAATCCATGTGTAATATTCATGCTTAGTTACCGTGGGAACTCTCACAACAATAAATTAAACAATCTATTTAGACGCTATTGTAGTCGTTGTCGAGGAGATTTGAAATATAGATTTTGATTGTTGAAACATTATAAAACAATCGAATTCCACACATTTTACAATATAATTATATAAAATTTCAAACTCGCATATCTCCGTTACTGTTGAAGATACAGAAGTGAATTTGCACTCAATGGAATCAGGTCGACGCTCTCTATTGGCTCATGGGGAAAATGTAATCCATGTGTAATATTCATGCTTAGTTACCATGGAAACTCTCATAACAATAAATTAAACAATCTATTTAGACGCTATTGTAGTAGTTGTCGAGGAGATTTCAAATATAGATTTTGATTGTTGAAACATTATAAAACAATCGAATTATACACATTTTACGATAAAATTATATAAAATTTCAAACTCGCATATCTCCGTTACTGTTGAAGATACAGAAGTGATTTTACACTCAAAGGAATTAGGTCGACCTAACCTAACCTAAACTGACCTTACCTAACCTAACCTAACCTAACTTTACTTAACCTAACCTAACCTAACCTAATAACAATAAAATAAAAACAATCTATTTGTGCCGATTGTAGTCGTTCTCGAGGAGATTTGAAATATAGATTTTGATTGTTGAAACATTATAAAACAATCGAATTCCACACATTTTACAATATAATTATATAAAATTTCAAACTCGTATATCTCCGTTACTATTGAAGATACAGAAGTGATTTTGCACTCAATGGAATCAGGTCGACGCTCTCTATTGGCTCATGGGGAAAAATGTAATCCATGTGTAATATTCATGCTTAGTTACCGTGGAAACTCTCATAACAATAAATTAAACAATCTATTTAGACGCTATTGTATTCGTTGTCGAGGAGATTTGAAATACAGATTTTGATTGTTGAAACATTATAAAACAATCGAATTATACACATTTTACGATAGAATAATTATATAAAAATTCAAACTCGCATATCTCCGTTAATGTTGAAGATACAGAAGTGATTTTACACTCAATTGAATTAGGTTGACCTAACCTAACCTAAACTGACCTGACCTAACCTAACCTAACCTAACTTTACTTAACCTAACCTAACCTAACCTAATAACAAAAAAATAAAAACAATCTATTTGTGCCCGATTGTAGTCGTTCTCGAGGAGATTTGAAATATAGATTTTGATTGTTGAAACATTATAAAACAATCTAATTATACACATTTTACGATAGAATTATATAAAATTTCAAACTCGAATATCTCCGTTAATGTTGAAGATACAGAAGTGATTTGGCACTCATTGGAATCAGGTCGACGCTCTCTATTGGCTCATGGGGAAAATGTAATCCATGTGTAATATTCATGCTTAGTTACCATGGAAACTCTTATAACAATAAATTATACAATCTATTTAGGCGCTATTTTAGTCGTCCAGGAGATTAAAATATAGATTTTGATTGTTGAAACATTATAAAACAATCGAATTATACACATTTTACGATAAAATTATATAAAATTTCAAACTCGCATAACTCCGTTACTGTTGAAGATACAGAAGTGATTTTACACTCAATGGAATTAGGTCGAACTAACCTAACCTAAACTGACCTGACCTAACCTAACCTAACCTAACTTTACTTAACCTAACCTAACCTAACCTAATAACAAAAAAATAAAAACAATCTATTTGTGCCCGATTGTAGTCGTTCTCGAGGAGATTTGAAATATAGATTTTGATTGTTGAAACATTATAAAACAATCGAATTCCACACATTTTACAATATAATTATATAAAATTTCAAACTCGTATATCTCTGTTACTATTGAAGATACAGAAGTGATTTTGCACTCAATGGAATCAGGTCGACGCTCTCTATTGGCTCATGGGGAAAAATGTAATCCATGTGTAATATTCATGCTTAGTTACCATGGAAACTCTTATAACAATAAATTATACAATCTATTTAGGCGCTATTTTAGTCGTCCAGGAGATTAAAAATATAGATTTTGATTGTTGAAACATTATAAAACAATCTAATTATACACATTTTACGATAGAATTATATAAAATTTCAAACTCGAATATCTCCGTTAATGTTGAAGATACAGAAGTGATTTGGCACTCATTGGAATCAGGTCGACGCTCTCTATTGGCTCATGGGGAAAATGTAATCCATGTGTAATATTCATGCTTAGTTACCATGGAAACTCTTATAACAATAAATTATACAATCTATTTAGGCGCTATTTTAGTCGTCCAGGAGATTAAAAATATAGATTTTGATTGTTGAAACATTATAAAACAATCGAATTATACACTTTTTACGATAGAATTATATAAAATTTCAAACTCGCATATCTCCGTTACTGTTGAAGATACAGAAGTGATTTTACAGTCAATGGAATTAGGTCGACTTAACCTAACCTAAACTGACCTGACCTAACCTAATCTAACCTAACTTTACTTAACAAAACCTAACCTAAACTAATAACAATAAAATAAAAACAATTTTTTTGTGACCGATTGTAGTCGTTGTCGAGGAGATTTGAAATATAGATTTCGATGGTTGAAACATTATAAAACAATCGAATTCATCACATTTTACAATATAATTATATAAAATTTCAAACTCGCATATCTCCGTTACTGTTGAAGATACAGAAGTGAATTTGCACTCAATGGAATCAGGTCGACGCTCTCCATTGGCTCATGGGGAAAATGTAATCCATGTGTAATATTCATGCTTAGTTACCATGGAAACTCTCATAACAATAAATTAAACAATCTATTTAGACGCTATTGTAGTAGTTGTCGAGGAGATTTCAAATATAGATTTTGATTGTTGAAACATTATAAAACAATCGAATTCCACACATTTTACAATATAATTATATAAAATTTCAAACTCGTATATCTCTGTTACTATTGAAGATACAGAAGTGATTTTGCACTCAATGGAATCAGGTCGACGCTCTCTATTGGCTCATGGGGAAAAATGTAATCCATGTGTAATATTCATGCTTAGTTACCGTGGGAACTCTCACAACAATAAATTAAACAATCTATTTAGACGCTATTGTAGTCGTTGTCGAGGAGATTTGAAATATAGATTTTGATTGTTGAAACATTATAAAACAATCGAATTCCACACATTTTACAATATAATTATATAAAATTTCAAACTCGCATATCTCCGTTACTGTTGAAGATACAGAAGTGAATTTGCACTCAATGGAATCAGGTCGACGCTCTCTATTGGCTCATGGGGAAAATGTAATCCATGTGTAATATTCATGCTTAGTTACCATGGAAACTCTCATAACAATAAATTAAACAATCTATTTAGACGCTATTGTAGTAGTTGTCGAGGAGATTTCAAATATAGATTTTGATTGTTGAAACATTATAAAACAATCGAATTATACACATTTTACGATAAAATTATATAAAATTTCAAACTCGCATATCTCCGTTACTGTTGAAGATACAGAAGTGATTTTACACTCAAAGGAATTAGGTCGACCTAACCTAACCTAAACTGACCTTACCTAACCTAACCTAACCTAACTTTACTTAACCTAACCTAACCTAACCTAATAACAATAAAATAAAAACAATCTATTTGTGCCGATTGTAGTCGTTCTCGAGGAGATTTGAAATATAGATTTTGATTGTTGAAACATTATAAAACAATCGAATTCCACACATTTTACAATATAATTATATAAAATTTCAAACTCGTATATCTCCGTTACTATTGAAGATACAGAAGTGATTTTGCACTCAATGGAATCAGGTCGACGCTCTCTATTGGCTCATGGGGAAAAATGTAATCCATGTGTAATATTCATGCTTAGTTACCGTGGAAACTCTCATAACAATAAATTAAACAATCTATTTAGACGCTATTGTATTCGTTGTCGAGGAGATTTGAAATACAGATTTTGATTGTTGAAACATTATAAAACAATCGAATTATACACATTTTACGATAGAATAATTATATAAAAATTCAAACTCGCATATCTCCGTTAATGTTGAAGATACAGAAGTGATTTTACACTCAATTGAATTAGGTTGACCTAACCTAACCTAAACTGACCTGACCTAACCTAACCTAACCTAACTTTACTTAACCTAACCTAACCTAACCTAATAACAAAAAAATAAAAACAATCTATTTGTGCCCGATTGTAGTCGTTCTCGAGGAGATTTGAAATATAGATTTTGATTGTTGAAACATTATAAAACAATCTAATTATACACATTTTACGATAGAATTATATAAAATTTCAAACTCGAATATCTCCGTTAATGTTGAAGATACAGAAGTGATTTGGCACTCATTGGAATCAGGTCGACGCTCTCTATTGGCTCATGGGGAAAATGTAATCCATGTGTAATATTCATGCTTAGTTACCATGGAAACTCTTATAACAATAAATTATACAATCTATTTAGGCGCTATTTTAGTCGTCCAGGAGATTAAAATATAGATTTTGATTGTTGAAACATTATAAAACAATCGAATTATACACATTTTACGATAAAATTATATAAAATTTCAAACTCGCATAACTCCGTTACTGTTGAAGATACAGAAGTGATTTTACACTCAATGGAATTAGGTCGAACTAACCTAACCTAAACTGACCTGACCTAACCTAACCTAACCTAACTTTACTTAACCTAACATAACCTAACCTAATAACAATAAAATAAAAACAATCTATTTGTGCCGATTGTAGTCGTTCTCGAGGAGATTTGAAATATAGATTTTGATTGTTGAAACATTATAAAACAATCGAATTCCACACATTTTACAATATAATTATATAAAATTTCAAACTCGTATATCTCTGTTACTATTGAAGATACAGAAGTGATTTTGCACTCAATGGAATCAGGTCGACGCTCTCTATTGGCTCATGGGGAAAAATGTAATCCATGTGTAATATTCATGCTTAGTTACCGTGGGAACTCTCACAACAATAAATTAAACAATCTATTTAGACGCTATTGTAGTCGTTGTCGAGGAGATTTGAAATATAGATTTTGATTGTTGAAACATTATAAAACAATCGAATTCCACACATTTTACAATATAATTATATAAAATTTCAAACTCGCATATCTCCGTTACTGTTGAAGATACAGAAGTGAATTTGCACTCAATGGAATCAGGTCGACGCTCTCTATTGGCTCATGGGGAAAATGTAATCCATGTGTAATATTCATGCTTAGTTACCATGGAAACTCTCATAACAATAAATTAAACAATCTATTTAGACGCTATTGTAGTAGTTGTCGAGGAGATTTCAAATATAGATTTTGATTGTTGAAACATTATAAAACAATCGAATTATACACATTTTACGATAAAATTATATAAAATTTCAAACTCGCATATCTCCGTTACTGTTGAAGATACAGAAGTGATTTTACACTCAAAGGAATTAGGTCGACCTAACCTAACCTAAACTGACCTTACCTAACCTAACCTAACCTAACTTTACTTAACCTAACCTAACCTAACCTAATAACAATAAAATAAAAACAATCTATTTGTGCCGATTGTAGTCGTTCTCGAGGAGATTTGAAATATAGATTTTGATTGTTGAAACATTATAAAACAATCGAATTCCACACATTTTACAATATAATTATATAAAATTTCAAACTCGTATATCTCCGTTACTATTGAAGATACAGAAGTGATTTTGCACTCAATGGAATCAGGTCGACGCTCTCTATTGGCTCATGGGGAAAAATGTAATCCATGTGTAATATTCATGCTTAGTTACCGTGGAAACTCTCATAACAATAAATTAAACAATCTATTTAGACGCTATTGTATTCGTTGTCGAGGAGATTTGAAATACAGATTTTGATTGTTGAAACATTATAAAACAATCGAATTATACACATTTTACGATAGAATAATTATATAAAAATTCAAACTCGCATATCTCCGTTAATGTTGAAGATACAGAAGTGATTTTACACTCAATTGAATTAGGTTGACCTAACCTAACCTAAACTGACCTGACCTAACCTAACCTAACCTAACTTTACTTAACCTAACCTAACCTAACCTAATAACAAAAAAATAAAAACAATCTATTTGTGCCCGATTGTAGTCGTTCTCGAGGAGATTTGAAATATAGATTTTGATTGTTGAAACATTATAAAACAATCGAATTCCACACATTTTACAATATAATTATATAAAATTTCAAACTCGTATATCTCTGTTACTATTGAAGATACAGAAGTGATTTTGCACTCAATGGAATCAGGTCGACGCTCTCTATTGGCTCATGGGGAAAAATGTAATCCATGTGTAATATTCATGCTTAGTTACCATGGAAACTCTTATAACAATAAATTATACAATCTATTTAGGCGCTATTTTAGTCGTCCAGGAGATTAAAAATATAGATTTTGATTGTTGAAACATTATAAAACAATCTAATTATACACATTTTACGATAGAATTATATAAAATTTCAAACTCGAATATCTCCGTTAATGTTGAAGATACAGAAGTGATTTGGCACTCATTGGAATCAGGTCGACGCTCTCTATTGGCTCATGGGGAAAATGTAATCCATGTGTAATATTCATGCTTAGTTACCATGGAAACTCTTATAACAATAAATTATACAATCTATTTAGGCGCTATTTTAGTCGTCCAGGAGATTAAAAATATAGATTTTGATTGTTGAAACATTATAAAACAATCGAATTATACACTTTTTACGATAGAATTATATAAAATTTCAAACTCGCATATCTCCGTTACTGTTGAAGATACAGAAGTGATTTTACAGTCAATGGAATTAGGTCGACTTAACCTAACCTAAACTGACCTGACCTAACCTAATCTAACCTAACTTTACTTAACAAAACCTAACCTAAACTAATAACAATAAAATAAAAACAATTTTTTTGTGACCGATTGTAGTCGTTGTCGAGGAGATTTGAAATATAGATTTCGATGGTTGAAACATTATAAAACAATCGAATTCATCACATTTTACAATATAATTATATAAAATTTCAAACTCGCATATCTCCGTTACTGTTGAAGATACAGAAGTGAATTTGCACTCAATGGAATCAGGTCGACGCTCTCCATTGGCTCATGGGGAAAATGTAATCCATGTGTAATATTCATGCTTAGTTACCATGGAAACTCTTATAACAATAAATTATACAATCTATTTAGGCGCTATTTTAGTCGTCCAGGAGATTAAAATATAGATTTTGATTGTTGAAACATTATAAAACAATCGAATTATACACATTTTACGATAAAATTATATAAAATTTCAAACTCGCATAACTCCGTTACTGTTGAAGATACAGAAGTGATTTTACACTCAATGGAATTAGGTCGAACTAACCTAACCTAAACTGACCTGACCTAACCTAACCTAACCTAACTTTACTTAACCTAACATAACCTAACCTAATAACAATAAAATAAAAACAATCTATTTGTGCCGATTGTAGTCGTTCTCGAGGAGATTTGAAATATAGATTTTGATTGTTGAAACATTATAAAACAATCGAATTCCACACATTTTACAATATAATTATATAAAATTTCAAACTCGTATATCTCTGTTACTATTGAAGATACAGAAGTGATTTTGCACTCAATGGAATCAGGTCGACGCTCTCTATTGGCTCATGGGGAAAAATGTAATCCATGTGTAATATTCATGCTTAGTTACCGTGGGAACTCTCACAACAATAAATTAAACAATCTATTTAGACGCTATTGTAGTCGTTGTCGAGGAGATTTGAAATATAGATTTTGATTGTTGAAACATTATAAAACAATCGAATTCCACACATTTTACAATATAATTATATAAAATTTCAAACTCGCATATCTCCGTTACTGTTGAAGATACAGAAGTGAATTTGCACTCAATGGAATCAGGTCGACGCTCTCTATTGGCTCATGGGGAAAATGTAATCCATGTGTAATATTCATGCTTAGTTACCATGGAAACTCTCATAACAATAAATTAAACAATCTATTTAGACGCTATTGTAGTAGTTGTCGAGGAGATTTCAAATATAGATTTTGATTGTTGAAACATTATAAAACAATCGAATTATACACATTTTACGATAAAATTATATAAAATTTCAAACTCGCATATCTCCGTTACTGTTGAAGATACAGAAGTGATTTTACACTCAAAGGAATTAGGTCGACCTAACCTAACCTAAACTGACCTTACCTAACCTAACCTAACCTAACTTTACTTAACCTAACCTAACCTAACCTAATAACAATAAAATAAAAACAATCTATTTGTGCCGATTGTAGTCGTTCTCGAGGAGATTTGAAATATAGATTTTGATTGTTGAAACATTATAAAACAATCGAATTCCACACATTTTACAATATAATTATATAAAATTTCAAACTCGTATATCTCCGTTACTATTGAAGATACAGAAGTGATTTTGCACTCAATGGAATCAGGTCGACGCTCTCTATTGGCTCATGGGGAAAAATGTAATCCATGTGTAATATTCATGCTTAGTTACCGTGGAAACTCTCATAACAATAAATTAAACAATCTATTTAGACGCTATTGTATTCGTTGTCGAGGAGATTTGAAATACAGATTTTGATTGTTGAAACATTATAAAACAATCGAATTATACACATTTTACGATAGAATAATTATATAAAAATTCAAACTCGCATATCTCCGTTAATGTTGAAGATACAGAAGTGATTTTACACTCAATTGAATTAGGTTGACCTAACCTAACCTAAACTGACCTGACCTAACCTAACCTAACCTAACTTTACTTAACCTAACCTAACCTAACCTAATAACAAAAAAATAAAAACAATCTATTTGTGCCCGATTGTAGTCGTTCTCGAGGAGATTTGAAATATAGATTTTGATTGTTGAAACATTATAAAACAATCGAATTCCACACATTTTACAATATAATTATATAAAATTTCAAACTCGTATATCTCTGTTACTATTGAAGATACAGAAGTGATTTTGCACTCAATGGAATCAGGTCGACGCTCTCTATTGGCTCATGGGGAAAAATGTAATCCATGTGTAATATTCATGCTTAGTTACCATGGAAACTCTTATAACAATAAATTATACAATCTATTTAGGCGCTATTTTAGTCGTCCAGGAGATTAAAAATATAGATTTTGATTGTTGAAACATTATAAAACAATCTAATTATACACATTTTACGATAGAATTATATAAAATTTCAAACTCGAATATCTCCGTTAATGTTGAAGATACAGAAGTGATTTGGCACTCATTGGAATCAGGTCGACGCTCTCTATTGGCTCATGGGGAAAATGTAATCCATGTGTAATATTCATGCTTAGTTACCATGGAAACTCTTATAACAATAAATTATACAATCTATTTAGGCGCTATTTTAGTCGTCCAGGAGATTAAAAATATAGATTTTGATTGTTGAAACATTATAAAACAATCGAATTATACACTTTTTACGATAGAATTATATAAAATTTCAAACTCGCATATCTCCGTTACTGTTGAAGATACAGAAGTGATTTTACAGTCAATGGAATTAGGTCGACTTAACCTAACCTAAACTGACCTGACCTAACCTAATCTAACCTAACTTTACTTAACAAAACCTAACCTAAACTAATAACAATAAAATAAAAACAATTTTTTTGTGACCGATTGTAGTCGTTGTCGAGGAGATTTGAAATATAGATTTCGATGGTTGAAACATTATAAAACAATCGAATTCATCACATTTTACAATATAATTATATAAAATTTCAAACTCGCATATCTCCGTTACTGTTGAAGATACAGAAGTGAATTTGCACTCAATGGAATCAGGTCGACGCTCTCCATTGGCTCATGGGGAAAATGTAATCCATGTGTAATATTCATGCTTAGTTACCATGGAAACTCTCATAACAATAAATTAAACAATCTATTTAGACGCTATTGTAGTAGTTGTCGAGGAGATTTCAAATATAGATTTTGATTGTTGAAACATTATAAAACAATCGAATTCCACACATTTTACAATATAATTATATAAAATTTCAAACTCGTATATCTCTGTTACTATTGAAGATACAGAAGTGATTTTGCACTCAATGGAATCAGGTCGACGCTCTCTATTGGCTCATGGGGAAAAATGTAATCCATGTGTAATATTCATGCTTAGTTACCGTGGGAACTCTCACAACAATAAATTAAACAATCTATTTAGACGCTATTGTAGTCGTTGTCGAGGAGATTTGAAATATAGATTTTGATTGTTGAAACATTATAAAACAATCGAATTCCACACATTTTACAATATAATTATATAAAATTTCAAACTCGCATATCTCCGTTACTGTTGAAGATACAGAAGTGAATTTGCACTCAATGGAATCAGGTCGACGCTCTCTATTGGCTCATGGGGAAAATGTAATCCATGTGTAATATTCATGCTTAGTTACCATGGAAACTCTCATAACAATAAATTAAACAATCTATTTAGACGCTATTGTAGTAGTTGTCGAGGAGATTTCAAATATAGATTTTGATTGTTGAAACATTATAAAACAATCGAATTATACACATTTTACGATAAAATTATATAAAATTTCAAACTCGCATATCTCCGTTACTGTTGAAGATACAGAAGTGATTTTACACTCAAAGGAATTAGGTCGACCTAACCTAACCTAAACTGACCTTACCTAACCTAACCTAACCTAACTTTACTTAACCTAACCTAACCTAACCTAATAACAATAAAATAAAAACAATCTATTTGTGCCGATTGTAGTCGTTCTCGAGGAGATTTGAAATATAGATTTTGATTGTTGAAACATTATAAAACAATCGAATTCCACACATTTTACAATATAATTATATAAAATTTCAAACTCGTATATCTCCGTTACTATTGAAGATACAGAAGTGATTTTGCACTCAATGGAATCAGGTCGACGCTCTCTATTGGCTCATGGGGAAAAATGTAATCCATGTGTAATATTCATGCTTAGTTACCGTGGAAACTCTCATAACAATAAATTAAACAATCTATTTAGACGCTATTGTATTCGTTGTCGAGGAGATTTGAAATACAGATTTTGATTGTTGAAACATTATAAAACAATCGAATTATACACATTTTACGATAGAATAATTATATAAAAATTCAAACTCGCATATCTCCGTTAATGTTGAAGATACAGAAGTGATTTTACACTCAATTGAATTAGGTTGACCTAACCTAACCTAAACTGACCTGACCTAACCTAACCTAACCTAACTTTACTTAACCTAACCTAACCTAACCTAATAACAAAAAAATAAAAACAATCTATTTGTGCCCGATTGTAGTCGTTCTCGAGGAGATTTGAAATATAGATTTTGATTGTTGAAACATTATAAAACAATCTAATTATACACATTTTACGATAGAATTATATAAAATTTCAAACTCGAATATCTCCGTTAATGTTGAAGATACAGAAGTGATTTGGCACTCATTGGAATCAGGTCGACGCTCTCTATTGGCTCATGGGGAAAATGTAATCCATGTGTAATATTCATGCTTAGTTACCATGGAAACTCTTATAACAATAAATTATACAATCTATTTAGGCGCTATTTTAGTCGTCCAGGAGATTAAAATATAGATTTTGATTGTTGAAACATTATAAAACAATCGAATTATACACATTTTACGATAAAATTATATAAAATTTCAAACTCGCATAACTCCGTTACTGTTGAAGATACAGAAGTGATTTTACACTCAATGGAATTAGGTCGAACTAACCTAACCTAAACTGACCTGACCTAACCTAACCTAACCTAACTTTACTTAACCTAACATAACCTAACCTAATAACAATAAAATAAAAACAATCTATTTGTGCCGATTGTAGTCGTTCTCGAGGAGATTTGAAATATAGATTTTGATTGTTGAAACATTATAAAACAACCGAATTCCACACATTTTACAATATAATTATATAAAATTTCAAACTCGTATATCTCTGTTACTATTGAAGATACAGAAGTGATTTTGCACTCAATGGAATCAGGTCGACGCTCTCTATTGGCTCATGGGGAAAAATGTAATCCATGTGTAATATTCATGCTTAGTTACCGTGGGAACTCTCACAACAATAAATTAAACAATCTATTTAGACGCTATTGTAGTCGTTGTCGAGGAGATTTGAAATATAGATTTTGATTGTTGAAACATTATAAAACAATCGAATTCCACACATTTTACAATATAATTATATAAAATTTCAAACTCGCATATCTCCGTTACTGTTGAAGATACAGAAGTGAATTTGCACTCAATGGAATCAGGTCGACGCTCTCTATTGGCTCATGGGGAAAATGTAATCCATGTGTAATATTCATGCTTAGTTACCATGGAAACTCTCATAACAATAAATTAAACAATCTATTTAGACGCTATTGTAGTAGTTGTCGAGGAGATTTCAAATATAGATTTTGATTGTTGAAACATTATAAAACAATCGAATTATACACATTTTACGATAAAATTATATAAAATTTCAAACTCGCATATCTCCGTTACTGTTGAAGATACAGAAGTGATTTTACACTCAAAGGAATTAGGTCGACCTAACCTAACCTAAACTGACCTTACCTAACCTAACCTAACCTAACTTTACTTAACCTAACCTAACCTAACCTAATAACAATAAAATAAAAACAATCTATTTGTGCCGATTGTAGTCGTTCTCGAGGAGATTTGAAATATAGATTTTGATTGTTGAAACATTATAAAACAATCGAATTCCACACATTTTACAATATAATTATATAAAATTTCAAACTCGTATATCTCCGTTACTATTGAAGATACAGAAGTGATTTTGCACTCAATGGAATCAGGTCGACGCTCTCTATTGGCTCATGGGGAAAAATGTAATCCATGTGTAATATTCATGCTTAGTTACCGTGGAAACTCTCATAACAATAAATTAAACAATCTATTTAGACGCTATTGTATTCGTTGTCGAGGAGATTTGAAATACAGATTTTGATTGTTGAAACATTATAAAACAATCGAATTATACACATTTTACGATAGAATAATTATATAAAAATTCAAACTCGCATATCTCCGTTAATGTTGAAGATACAGAAGTGATTTTACACTCAATTGAATTAGGTTGACCTAACCTAACCTAAACTGACCTGACCTAACCTAACCTAACCTAACTTTACTTAACCTAACCTAACCTAACCTAATAACAAAAAAATAAAAACAATCTATTTGTGCCCGATTGTAGTCGTTCTCGAGGAGATTTGAAATATAGATTTTGATTGTTGAAACATTATAAAACAATCGAATTCCACACATTTTACAATATAATTATATAAAATTTCAAACTCGTATATCTCTGTTACTATTGAAGATACAGAAGTGATTTTGCACTCAATGGAATCAGGTCGACGCTCTCTATTGGCTCATGGGGAAAAATGTAATCCATGTGTAATATTCATGCTTAGTTACCATGGAAACTCTTATAACAATAAATTATACAATCTATTTAGGCGCTATTTTAGTCGTCCAGGAGATTAAAAATATAGATTTTGATTGTTGAAACATTATAAAACAATCTAATTATACACATTTTACGATAGAATTATATAAAATTTCAAACTCGAATATCTCCGTTAATGTTGAAGATACAGAAGTGATTTGGCACTCATTGGAATCAGGTCGACGCTCTCTATTGGCTCATGGGGAAAATGTAATCCATGTGTAATATTCATGCTTAGTTACCATGGAAACTCTTATAACAATAAATTATACAATCTATTTAGGCGCTATTTTAGTCGTCCAGGAGATTAAAAATATAGATTTTGATTGTTGAAACATTATAAAACAATCGAATTATACACTTTTTACGATAGAATTATATAAAATTTCAAACTCGCATATCTCCGTTACTGTTGAAGATACAGAAGTGATTTTACAGTCAATGGAATTAGGTCGACTTAACCTAACCTAAACTGACCTGACCTAACCTAATCTAACCTAACTTTACTTAACAAAACCTAACCTAAACTAATAACAATAAAATAAAAACAATTTTTTTGTGACCGATTGTAGTCGTTGTCGAGGAGATTTGAAATATAGATTTCGATGGTTGAAACATTATAAAACAATCGAATTCATCACATTTTACAATATAATTATATAAAATTTCAAACTCGCATATCTCCGTTACTGTTGAAGATACAGAAGTGAATTTGCACTCAATGGAATCAGGTCGACGCTCTCCATTGGCTCATGGGGAAAATGTAATCCATGTGTAATATTCATGCTTAGTTACCGTGGAAACTCTCATAACAATAAATTAAACAATCTATTTAGACGCTATTGTATTCGTTGTCGAGGAGATTTGAAATACAGATTTTGATTGTTGAAACATTATAAAACAATCGAATTATACACATTTTACGATAGAATAATTATATAAAAATTCAAACTCGCATATCTCCGTTAATGTTGAAGATACAGAAGTGATTTTACACTCAATTGAATTAGGTTGACCTAACCTAACCTAAACTGACCTGACCTAACCTAACCTAACCTAACTTTACTTAACCTAACCTAACCTAACCTAATAACAAAAAAATAAAAACAATCTATTTGTGCCCGATTGTAGTCGTTCTCGAGGAGATTTGAAATATAGATTTTGATTGTTGAAACATTATAAAACAATCTAATTATACACATTTTACGATAGAATTATATAAAATTTCAAACTCGAATATCTCCGTTAATGTTGAAGATACAGAAGTGATTTGGCACTCATTGGAATCAGGTCGACGCTCTCTATTGGCTCATGGGGAAAATGTAATCCATGTGTAATATTCATGCTTAGTTACCATGGAAACTCTTATAACAATAAATTATACAATCTATTTAGGCGCTATTTTAGTCGTCCAGGAGATTAAAATATAGATTTTGATTGTTGAAACATTATAAAACAATCGAATTATACACATTTTACGATAAAATTATATAAAATTTCAAACTCGCATAACTCCGTTACTGTTGAAGATACAGAAGTGATTTTACACTCAATGGAATTAGGTCGAACTAACCTAACCTAAACTGACCTGACCTAACCTAACCTAACCTAACTTTACTTAACCTAACATAACCTAACCTAATAACAATAAAATAAAAACAATCTATTTGTGCCGATTGTAGTCGTTCTCGAGGAGATTTGAAATATAGATTTTGATTGTTGAAACATTATAAAACAATCGAATTCCACACATTTTACAATATAATTATATAAAATTTCAAACTCGTATATCTCTGTTACTATTGAAGATACAGAAGTGATTTTGCACTCAATGGAATCAGGTCGACGCTCTCTATTGGCTCATGGGGAAAAATGTAATCCATGTGTAATATTCATGCTTAGTTACCGTGGGAACTCTCACAACAATAAATTAAACAATCTATTTAGACGCTATTGTAGTCGTTGTCGAGGAGATTTGAAATATAGATTTTGATTGTTGAAACATTATAAAACAATCGAATTCCACACATTTTACAATATAATTATATAAAATTTCAAACTCGCATATCTCCGTTACTGTTGAAGATACAGAAGTGAATTTGCACTCAATGGAATCAGGTCGACGCTCTCTATTGGCTCATGAGGAAAATGTAATCCATGTGTAATATTCATGCTTAGTTACCATGGAAACTCTCATAACAATAAATTAAACAATCTATTTAGACGCTATTGTAGTAGTTGTCGAGGAGATTTCAAATATAGATTTTGATTGTTGAAACATTATAAAACAATCGAATTATACACATTTTACGATAAAATTATATAAAATTTCAAACTCGCATATCTCCGTTACTGTTGAAGATACAGAAGTGATTTTACACTCAAAGGAATTAGGTCGACCTAACCTAACCTAAACTGACCTTACCTAACCTAACCTAACCTAACTTTACTTAACCTAACCTAACCTAACCTAATAACAATAAAATAAAAACAATCTATTTGTGCCGATTGTAGTCGTTCTCGAGGAGATTTGAAATATAGATTTTGATTGTTGAAACATTATAAAACAATCGAATTCCACACATTTTACAATATAATTATATAAAATTTCAAACTCGTATATCTCCGTTACTATTGAAGATACAGAAGTGATTTTGCACTCAATGGAATCAGGTCGACGCTCTCTATTGGCTCATGGGGAAAAATGTAATCCATGTGTAATATTCATGCTTAGTTACCGTGGAAACTCTCATAACAATAAATTAAACAATCTATTTAGACGCTATTGTATTCGTTGTCGAGGAGATTTGAAATACAGATTTTGATTGTTGAAACATTATAAAACAATCGAATTATACACATTTTACGATAGAATAATTATATAAAAATTCAAACTCGCATATCTCCGTTAATGTTGAAGATACAGAAGTGATTTTACACTCAATTGAATTAGGTTGACCTAACCTAACCTAAACTGACCTGACCTAACCTAACCTAACCTAACTTTACTTAACCTAACCTAACCTAACCTAATAACAAAAAAATAAAAACAATCTATTTGTGCCCGATTGTAGTCGTTCTCGAGGAGATTTGAAATATAGATTTTGATTGTTGAAACATTATAAAACAATCGAATTCCACACATTTTACAATATAATTATATAAAATTTCAAACTCGTATATCTCTGTTACTATTGAAGATACAGAAGTGATTTTGCACTCAATGGAATCAGGTCGACGCTCTCTATTGGCTCATGGGGAAAAATGTAATCCATGTGTAATATTCATGCTTAGTTACCATGGAAACTCTTATAACAATAAATTATACAATCTATTTAGGCGCTATTTTAGTCGTCCAGGAGATTAAAAATATAGATTTTGATTGTTGAAACATTATAAAACAATCTAATTATACACATTTTACGATAGAATTATATAAAATTTCAAACTCGAATATCTCCGTTAATGTTGAAGATACAGAAGTGATTTGGCACTCATTGGAATCAGGTCGACGCTCTCTATTGGCTCATGGGGAAAATGTAATCCATGTGTAATATTCATGCTTAGTTACCATGGAAACTCTTATAACAATAAATTATACAATCTATTTAGGCGCTATTTTAGTCGTCCAGGAGATTAAAAATATAGATTTTGATTGTTGAAACATTATAAAACAATCGAATTATACACTTTTTACGATAGAATTATATAAAATTTCAAACTCGCATATCTCCGTTACTGTTGAAGATACAGAAGTGATTTTACAGTCAATGGAATTAGGTCGACTTAACCTAACCTAAACTGACCTGACCTAACCTAATCTAACCTAACTTTACTTAACAAAACCTAACCTAAACTAATAACAATAAAATAAAAACAATTTTTTTGTGACCGATTGTAGTCGTTGTCGAGGAGATTTGAAATATAGATTTCGATGGTTGAAACATTATAAAACAATCGAATTCATCACATTTTACAATATAATTATATAAAATTTCAAACTCGCATATCTCCGTTACTGTTGAAGATACAGAAGTGAATTTGCACTCAATGGAATCAGGTCGACGCTCTCCATTGGCTCATGGGGAAAATGTAATCCATGTGTAATATTCATGCTTAGTTACCATGGAAACTCTCATAACAATAAATTAAACAATCTATTTAGACGCTATTGTAGTAGTTGTCGAGGAGATTTCAAATATAGATTTTGATTGTTGAAACATTATAAAACAATCGAATTCCACACATTTTACAATATAATTATATAAAATTTCAAACTCGTATATCTCTGTTACTATTGAAGATACAGAAGTGATTTTGCACTCAATGGAATCAGGTCGACGCTCTCTATTGGCTCATGGGGAAAAATGTAATCCATGTGTAATATTCATGCTTAGTTACCGTGGGAACTCTCACAACAATAAATTAAACAATCTATTTAGACGCTATTGTAGTCGTTGTCGAGGAGATTTGAAATATAGATTTTGATTGTTGAAACATTATAAAACAATCGAATTCCACACATTTTACAATATAATTATATAAAATTTCAAACTCGCATATCTCCGTTACTGTTGAAGATACAGAAGTGAATTTGCACTCAATGGAATCAGGTCGACGCTCTCTATTGGCTCATGGGGAAAATGTAATCCATGTGTAATATTCATGCTTAGTTACCATGGAAACTCTCATAACAATAAATTAAACAATCTATTTAGACGCTATTGTAGTAGTTGTCGAGGAGATTTCAAATATAGATTTTGATTGTTGAAACATTATAAAACAATCGAATTATACACATTTTACGATAAAATTATATAAAATTTCAAACTCGCATATCTCCGTTACTGTTGAAGATACAGAAGTGATTTTACACTCAAAGGAATTAGGTCGACCTAACCTAACCTAAACTGACCTTACCTAACCTAACCTAACCTAACTTTACTTAACCTAACCTAACCTAACCTAATAACAATAAAATAAAAACAATCTATTTGTGCCGATTGTAGTCGTTCTCGAGGAGATTTGAAATATAGATTTTGATTGTTGAAACATTATAAAACAATCGAATTCCACACATTTTACAATATAATTATATAAAATTTCAAACTCGTATATCTCCGTTACTATTGAAGATACAGAAGTGATTTTGCACTCAATGGAATCAGGTCGACGCTCTCTATTGGCTCATGGGGAAAAATGTAATCCATGTGTAATATTCATGCTTAGTTACCGTGGAAACTCTCATAACAATAAATTAAACAATCTATTTAGACGCTATTGTATTCGTTGTCGAGGAGATTTGAAATACAGATTTTGATTGTTGAAACATTATAAAACAATCGAATTATACACATTTTACGATAGAATAATTATATAAAAATTCAAACTCGCATATCTCCGTTAATGTTGAAGATACAGAAGTGATTTTACACTCAATTGAATTAGGTTGACCTAACCTAACCTAAACTGACCTGACCTAACCTAACCTAACCTAACTTTACTTAACCTAACCTAACCTAACCTAATAACAAAAAAATAAAAACAATCTATTTGTGCCCGATTGTAGTCGTTCTCGAGGAGATTTGAAATATAGATTTTGATTGTTGAAACATTATAAAACAATCTAATTATACACATTTTACGATAGAATTATATAAAATTTCAAACTCGAATATCTCCGTTAATGTTGAAGATACAGAAGTGATTTGGCACTCATTGGAATCAGGTCGACGCTCTCTATTGGCTCATGGGGAAAATGTAATCCATGTGTAATATTCATGCTTAGTTACCATGGAAACTCTTATAACAATAAATTATACAATCTATTTAGGCGCTATTTTAGTCGTCCAGGAGATTAAAATATAGATTTTGATTGTTGAAACATTATAAAACAATCGAATTATACACATTTTACGATAAAATTATATAAAATTTCAAACTCGCATAACTCCGTTACTGTTGAAGATACAGAAGTGATTTTACACTCAATGGAATTAGGTCGAACTAACCTAACCTAAACTGACCTGACCTAACCTAACCTAACCTAACTTTACTTAACCTAACCTAACCTAACCTAATAACAAAAAAATAAAAACAATCTATTTGTGCCCGATTGTAGTCGTTCTCGAGGAGATTTGAAATATAGATTTTGATTGTTGAAACATTATAAAACAATCGAATTCCACACATTTTACAATATAATTATATAAAATTTCAAACTCGTATATCTCTGTTACTATTGAAGATACAGAAGTGATTTTGCACTCAATGGAATCAGGTCGACGCTCTCTATTGGCTCATGGGGAAAAATGTAATCCATGTGTAATATTCATGCTTAGTTACCATGGAAACTCTTATAACAATAAATTATACAATCTATTTAGGCGCTATTTTAGTCGTCCAGGAGATTAAAAATATAGATTTTGATTGTTGAAACATTATAAAACAATCTAATTATACACATTTTACGATAGAATTATATAAAATTTCAAACTCGAATATCTCCGTTAATGTTGAAGATACAGAAGTGATTTGGCACTCATTGGAATCAGGTCGACGCTCTCTATTGGCTCATGGGGAAAATGTAATCCATGTGTAATATTCATGCTTAGTTACCATGGAAACTCTTATAACAATAAATTATACAATCTATTTAGGCGCTATTTTAGTCGTCCAGGAGATTAAAAATATAGATTTTGATTGTTGAAACATTATAAAACAATCGAATTATACACTTTTTACGATAGAATTATATAAAATTTCAAACTCGCATATCTCCGTTACTGTTGAAGATACAGAAGTGATTTTACAGTCAATGGAATTAGGTCGACTTAACCTAACCTAAACTGACCTGACCTAACCTAATCTAACCTAACTTTACTTAACAAAACCTAACCTAAACTAATAACAATAAAATAAAAACAATTTTTTTGTGACCGATTGTAGTCGTTGTCGAGGAGATTTGAAATATAGATTTCGATGGTTGAAACATTATAAAACAATCGAATTCATCACATTTTACAATATAATTATATAAAATTTCAAACTCGCATATCTCCGTTACTGTTGAAGATACAGAAGTGAATTTGCACTCAATGGAATCAGGTCGACGCTCTCCATTGGCTCATGGGGAAAATGTAATCCATGTGTAATATTCATGCTTAGTTACCATGGAAACTCTCATAACAATAAATTAAACAATCTATTTAGACGCTATTGTAGTAGTTGTCGAGGAGATTTCAAATATAGATTTTGATTGTTGAAACATTATAAAACAATCGAATTCCACACATTTTACAATATAATTATATAAAATTTCAAACTCGTATATCTCTGTTACTATTGAAGATACAGAAGTGATTTTGCACTCAATGGAATCAGGTCGACGCTCTCTATTGGCTCATGGGGAAAAATGTAATCCATGTGTAATATTCATGCTTAGTTACCGTGGGAACTCTCACAACAATAAATTAAACAATCTATTTAGACGCTATTGTAGTCGTTGTCGAGGAGATTTGAAATATAGATTTTGATTGTTGAAACATTATAAAACAATCGAATTCCACACATTTTACAATATAATTATATAAAATTTCAAACTCGCATATCTCCGTTACTGTTGAAGATACAGAAGTGAATTTGCACTCAATGGAATCAGGTCGACGCTCTCTATTGGCTCATGGGGAAAATGTAATCCATGTGTAATATTCATGCTTAGTTACCATGGAAACTCTCATAACAATAAATTAAACAATCTATTTAGACGCTATTGTAGTAGTTGTCGAGGAGATTTCAAATATAGATTTTGATTGTTGAAACATTATAAAACAATCGAATTATACACATTTTACGATAAAATTATATAAAATTTCAAACTCGCATATCTCCGTTACTGTTGAAGATACAGAAGTGATTTTACACTCAAAGGAATTAGGTCGACCTAACCTAACCTAAACTGACCTTACCTAACCTAACCTAACCTAACTTTACTTAACCTAACCTAACCTAACCTAATAACAATAAAATAAAAACAATCTATTTGTGCCGATTGTAGTCGTTCTCGAGGAGATTTGAAATATAGATTTTGATTGTTGAAACATTATAAAACAATCGAATTCCACACATTTTACAATATAATTATATAAAATTTCAAACTCGTATATCTCCGTTACTATTGAAGATACAGAAGTGATTTTGCACTCAATGGAATCAGGTCGACGCTCTCTATTGGCTCATGGGGAAAAATGTAATCCATGTGTAATATTCATGCTTAGTTACCGTGGAAACTCTCATAACAATAAATTAAACAATCTATTTAGACGCTATTGTATTCGTTGTCGAGGAGATTTGAAATACAGATTTTGATTGTTGAAACATTATAAAACAATCGAATTATACACATTTTACGATAGAATAATTATATAAAAATTCAAACTCGCATATCTCCGTTAATGTTGAAGATACAGAAGTGATTTTACACTCAATTGAATTAGGTTGACCTAACCTAACCTAAACTGACCTGACCTAACCTAACCTAACCTAACTTTACTTAACCTAACCTAACCTAACCTAATAACAAAAAAATAAAAACAATCTATTTGTGCCCGATTGTAGTCGTTCTCGAGGAGATTTGAAATATAGATTTTGATTGTTGAAACATTATAAAACAATCTAATTATACACATTTTACGATAGAATTATATAAAATTTCAAACTCGAATATCTCCGTTAATGTTGAAGATACAGAAGTGATTTGGCACTCATTGGAATCAGGTCGACGCTCTCTATTGGCTCATGGGGAAAATGTAATCCATGTGTAATATTCATGCTTAGTTACCATGGAAACTCTTATAACAATAAATTATACAATCTATTTAGGCGCTATTTTAGTCGTCCAGGAGATTAAAATATAGATTTTGATTGTTGAAACATTATAAAACAATCGAATTATACACATTTTACGATAAAATTATATAAAATTTCAAACTCGCATAACTCCGTTACTGTTGAAGATACAGAAGTGATTTTACACTCAATGGAATTAGGTCGAACTAACCTAACCTAAACTGACCTGACCTAACCTAACCTAACCTAACTTTACTTAACCTAACATAACCTAACCTAATAACAATAAAATAAAAACAATCTATTTGTGCCGATTGTAGTCGTTCTCGAGGAGATTTGAAATATAGATTTTGATTGTTGAAACATTATAAAACAATCGAATTCCACACATTTTACAATATAATTATATAAAATTTCAAACTCGTATATCTCTGTTACTATTGAAGATACAGAAGTGATTTTGCACTCAATGGAATCAGGTCGACGCTCTCTATTGGCTCATGGGGAAAAATGTAATCCATGTGTAATATTCATGCTTAGTTACCGTGGGAACTCTCACAACAATAAATTAAACAATCTATTTAGACGCTATTGTAGTCGTTGTCGAGGAGATTTGAAATATAGATTTTGATTGTTGAAACATTATAAAACAATCGAATTCCACACATTTTACAATATAATTATATAAAATTTCAAACTCGCATATCTCCGTTACTGTTGAAGATACAGAAGTGAATTTGCACTCAATGGAATCAGGTCGACGCTCTCTATTGGCTCATGGGGAAAATGTAATCCATGTGTAATATTCATGCTTAGTTACCATGGAAACTCTCATAACAATAAATTAAACAATCTATTTAGACGCTATTGTAGTAGTTGTCGAGGAGATTTCAAATATAGATTTTGATTGTTGAAACATTATAAAACAATCGAATTATACACATTTTACGATAAAATTATATAAAATTTCAAACTCGCATATCTCCGTTACTGTTGAAGATACAGAAGTGATTTTACACTCAAAGGAATTAGGTCGACCTAACCTAACCTAAACTGACCTTACCTAACCTAACCTAACCTAACTTTACTTAACCTAACCTAACCTAACCTAATAACAATAAAATAAAAACAATCTATTTGTGCCGATTGTAGTCGTTCTCGAGGAGATTTGAAATATAGATTTTGATTGTTGAAACATTATAAAACAATCGAATTCCACACATTTTACAATATAATTATATAAAATTTCAAACTCGTATATCTCCGTTACTATTGAAGATACAGAAGTGATTTTGCACTCAATGGAATCAGGTCGACGCTCTCTATTGGCTCATGGGGAAAAATGTAATCCATGTGTAATATTCATGCTTAGTTACCGTGGAAACTCTCATAACAATAAATTAAACAATCTATTTAGACGCTATTGTATTCGTTGTCGAGGAGATTTGAAATACAGATTTTGATTGTTGAAACATTATAAAACAATCGAATTATACACATTTTACGATAGAATAATTATATAAAAATTCAAACTCGCATATCTCCGTTAATGTTGAAGATACAGAAGTGATTTTACACTCAATTGAATTAGGTTGACCTAACCTAACCTAAACTGACCTGACCTAACCTAACCTAACCTAACTTTACTTAACCTAACCTAACCTAACCTAATAACAAAAAAATAAAAACAATCTATTTGTGCCCGATTGTAGTCGTTCTCGAGGAGATTTGAAATATAGATTTTGATTGTTGAAACATTATAAAACAATCGAATTCCACACATTTTACAATATAATTATATAAAATTTCAAACTCGTATATCTCTGTTACTATTGAAGATACAGAAGTGATTTTGCACTCAATGGAATCAGGTCGACGCTCTCTATTGGCTCATGGGGAAAAATGTAATCCATGTGTAATATTCATGCTTAGTTACCATGGAAACTCTTATAACAATAAATTATACAATCTATTTAGGCGCTATTTTAGTCGTCCAGGAGATTAAAAATATAGATTTTGATTGTTGAAACATTATAAAACAATCTAATTATACACATTTTACGATAGAATTATATAAAATTTCAAACTCGAATATCTCCGTTAATGTTGAAGATACAGAAGTGATTTGGCACTCATTGGAATCAGGTCGACGCTCTCTATTGGCTCATGGGGAAAATGTAATCCATGTGTAATATTCATGCTTAGTTACCATGGAAACTCTTATAACAATAAATTATACAATCTATTTAGGCGCTATTTTAGTCGTCCAGGAGATTAAAAATATAGATTTTGATTGTTGAAACATTATAAAACAATCGAATTATACACTTTTTACGATAGAATTATATAAAATTTCAAACTCGCATATCTCCGTTACTGTTGAAGATACAGAAGTGATTTTACAGTCAATGGAATTAGGTCGACTTAACCTAACCTAAACTGACCTGACCTAACCTAATCTAACCTAACTTTACTTAACAAAACCTAACCTAAACTAATAACAATAAAATAAAAACAATTTTTTTGTGACCGATTGTAGTCGTTGTCGAGGAGATTTGAAATATAGATTTCGATGGTTGAAACATTATAAAACAATCGAATTCATCACATTTTACAATATAATTATATAAAATTTCAAACTCGCATATCTCCGTTACTGTTGAAGATACAGAAGTGAATTTGCACTCAATGGAATCAGGTCGACGCTCTCCATTGGCTCATGGGGAAAATGTAATCCATGTGTAATATTCATGCTTAGTTACCATGGAAACTCTCATAACAATAAAATAAAAACAATCTATTTGTGCCGATTGTAGTCGTTCTCGAGGAGATTTGAAATATAGATTTTGATTGTTGAAACATTATAAAACAATCGAATTCCACACATTTTACAATATAATTATATAAAATTTCAAACTCGTATATCTCCGTTACTATTGAAGATACAGAAGTGATTTTGCACTCAATGGAATCAGGTCGACGCTCTCTATTGGCTCATGGGGAAAAATGTAATCCATGTGTAATATTCATGCTTAGTTACCGTGGAAACTCTCATAACAATAAATTAAACAATCTATTTAGACGCTATTGTATTCGTTGTCGAGGAGATTTGAAATACAGATTTTGATTGTTGAAACATTATAAAACAATCGAATTATACACATTTTACGATAGAATAATTATATAAAAATTCAAACTCGCATATCTCCGTTAATGTTGAAGATACAGAAGTGATTTTACACTCAATTGAATTAGGTTGACCTAACCTAACCTAAACTGACCTGACCTAACCTAACCTAACCTAACTTTACTTAACCTAACCTAACCTAACCTAATAACAAAAAAATAAAAACAATCTATTTGTGCCCGATTGTAGTCGTTCTCGAGGAGATTTGAAATATAGATTTTGATTGTTGAAACATTATAAAACAATCGAATTCCACACATTTTACAATATAATTATATAAAATTTCAAACTCGTATATCTCTGTTACTATTGAAGATACAGAAGTGATTTTGCACTCAATGGAATCAGGTCGACGCTCTCTATTGGCTCATGGGGAAAAATGTAATCCATGTGTAATATTCATGCTTAGTTACCATGGAAACTCTTATAACAATAAATTATACAATCTATTTAGGCGCTATTTTAGTCGTCCAGGAGATTAAAAATATAGATTTTGATTGTTGAAACATTATAAAACAATCTAATTATACACATTTTACGATAGAATTATATAAAATTTCAAACTCGAATATCTCCGTTAATGTTGAAGATACAGAAGTGATTTGGCACTCATTGGAATCAGGTCGACGCTCTCTATTGGCTCATGGGGAAAATGTAATCCATGTGTAATATTCATGCTTAGTTACCATGGAAACTCTTATAACAATAAATTATACAATCTATTTAGGCGCTATTTTAGTCGTCCAGGAGATTAAAAATATAGATTTTGATTGTTGAAACATTATAAAACAATCGAATTATACACTTTTTACGATAGAATTATATAAAATTTCAAACTCGCATATCTCCGTTACTGTTGAAGATACAGAAGTGATTTTACAGTCAATGGAATTAGGTCGACTTAACCTAACCTAAACTGACCTGACCTAACCTAATCTAACCTAACTTTACTTAACAAAACCTAACCTAAACTAATAACAATAAAATAAAAACAATTTTTTTGTGACCGATTGTAGTCGTTGTCGAGGAGATTTGAAATATAGATTTCGATGGTTGAAACATTATAAAACAATCGAATTCATCACATTTTACAATATAATTATATAAAATTTCAAACTCGCATATCTCCGTTACTGTTGAAGATACAGAAGTGAATTTGCACTCAATGGAATCAGGTCGACGCTCTCCATTGGCTCATGGGGAAAATGTAATCCATGTGTAATATTCATGCTTAGTTACCATGGAAACTCTCATAACAATAAATTAAACAATCTATTTAGACGCTATTGTAGTAGTTGTCGAGGAGATTTCAAATATAGATTTTGATTGTTGAAACATTATAAAACAATCGAATTCCACACATTTTACAATATAATTATATAAAATTTCAAACTCGTATATCTCTGTTACTATTGAAGATACAGAAGTGATTTTGCACTCAATGGAATCAGGTCGACGCTCTCTATTGGCTCATGGGGAAAAATGTAATCCATGTGTAATATTCATGCTTAGTTACCGTGGGAACTCTCACAACAATAAATTAAACAATCTATTTAGACGCTATTGTAGTCGTTGTCGAGGAGATTTGAAATATAGATTTTGATTGTTGAAACATTATAAAACAATCGAATTCCACACATTTTACAATATAATTATATAAAATTTCAAACTCGCATATCTCCGTTACTGTTGAAGATACAGAAGTGAATTTGCACTCAATGGAATCAGGTCGACGCTCTCTATTGGCTCATGGGGAAAATGTAATCCATGTGTAATATTCATGCTTAGTTACCATGGAAACTCTCATAACAATAAATTAAACAATCTATTTAGACGCTATTGTAGTAGTTGTCGAGGAGATTTCAAATATAGATTTTGATTGTTGAAACATTATAAAACAATCGAATTATACACATTTTACGATAAAATTATATAAAATTTCAAACTCGCATATCTCCGTTACTGTTGAAGATACAGAAGTGATTTTACACTCAAAGGAATTAGGTCGACCTAACCTAACCTAAACTGACCTTACCTAACCTAACCTAACCTAACTTTACTTAACCTAACCTAACCTAACCTAATAACAATAAAATAAAAACAATCTATTTGTGCCGATTGTAGTCGTTCTCGAGGAGATTTGAAATATAGATTTTGATTGTTGAAACATTATAAAACAATCGAATTCCACACATTTTACAATATAATTATATAAAATTTCAAACTCGTATATCTCCGTTACTATTGAAGATACAGAAGTGATTTTGCACTCAATGGAATCAGGTCGACGCTCTCTATTGGCTCATGGGGAAAAATGTAATCCATGTGTAATATTCATGCTTAGTTACCGTGGAAACTCTCATAACAATAAATTAAACAATCTATTTAGACGCTATTGTATTCGTTGTCGAGGAGATTTGAAATACAGATTTTGATTGTTGAAACATTATAAAACAATCGAATTATACACATTTTACGATAGAATAATTATATAAAAATTCAAACTCGCATATCTCCGTTAATGTTGAAGATACAGAAGTGATTTTACACTCAATTGAATTAGGTTGACCTAACCTAACCTAAACTGACCTGACCTAACCTAACCTAACCTAACTTTACTTAACCTAACCTAACCTAACCTAATAACAAAAAAATAAAAACAATCTATTTGTGCCCGATTGTAGTCGTTCTCGAGGAGATTTGAAATATAGATTTTGATTGTTGAAACATTATAAAACAATCTAATTATACACATTTTACGATAGAATTATATACAATTTCAAACTCGAATATCTCCGTTAATGTTGAAGATACAGAAGTGATTTGGCACTCATTGGAATCAGGTCGACGCTCTCTATTGGCTCATGGGGAAAATGTAATCCATGTGTAATATTCATGCTTAGTTACCATGGAAACTCTTATAACAATAAATTATACAATCTATTTAGGCGCTATTTTAGTCGTCCAGGAGATTAAAATATAGATTTTGATTGTTGAAACATTATAAAACAATCGAATTATACACATTTTACGATAAAATTATATAAAATTTCAAACTCGCATAACTCCGTAACTGTTGAAGATACAGAAGTGATTTTACACTCAATGGAATTAGGTCGAACTAACCTAACCTAAACTGACCTGACCTAACCTAACCTAACCTAACTTTACTTAACCTAACATAACCTAACCTAATAAAAATAAAATAAAAACAATCTATTTGTGCCGATTGTAGTCGTTCTCGAGGAGATTTGAAATATAGATTTTGATTGTTGAAACATTATAAAACAATCGAATTCCACACATTTTACAATATAATTATATAAAATTTCAAACTCGTATATCTCTGTTACTATTGAAGATACAGAAGTGATTTTGCACTCAATGGAATCAGGTCGACGCTCTCTATTGGCTCATGGGGAAAAATGTAATCCATGTGTAATATTCATGCTTAGTTACCGTGGGAACTCTCACAACAATAAATTAAACAATCTATTTAGACGCTATTGTAGTCGTTGTCGAGGAGATTTGAAATATAGATTTTGATTGTTGAAACATTATAAAACAATCGAATTCCACACATTTTACAATATAATTATATAAAATTTCAAACTCGCATATCTCCGTTACTGTTGAAGATACAGAAGTGAATTTGCACTCAATGGAATCAGGTCGACGCTCTCTATTGGCTCATGGGGAAAATGTAATCCATGTGTAATATTCATGCTTAGTTACCATGGAAACTCTCATAACAATAAATTAAACAATCTATTTAGACGCTATTGTAGTAGTTGTCGAGGAGATTTCAAATATAGATTTTGATTGTTGAAACATTATAAAACAATCGAATTATACACATTTTACGATAAAATTATATAAAATTTCAAACTCGCATATCTCCGTTACTGTTGAAGATACAGAAGTGATTTTACACTCAAAGGAATTAGGTCGACCTAACCTAACCTAAACTGACCTTACCTAACCTAACCTAACCTAACTTTACTTAACCTAACCTAACCTAACCTAATAACAATAAAATAAAAACAATCTATTTGTGCCGATTGTAGTCGTTCTCGAGGAGATTTGAAATATAGATTTTGATTGTTGAAACATTATAAAACAATCGAATTCCACACATTTTACAATATAATTATATAAAATTTCAAACTCGTATATCTCCGTTACTATTGAAGATACAGAAGTGATTTTGCACTCAATGGAATCAGGTCGACGCTCTCTATTGGCTCATGGGGAAAAATGTAATCCATGTGTAATATTCATGCTTAGTTACCGTGGAAACTCTCATAACAATAAATTAAACAATCTATTTAGACGCTATTGTATTCGTTGTCGAGGAGATTTGAAATACAGATTTTGATTGTTGAAACATTATAAAACAATCGAATTATACACATTTTACGATAGAATAATTATATAAAAATTCAAACTCGCATATCTCCGTTAATGTTGAAGATACAGAAGTGATTTTACACTCAATTGAATTAGGTTGACCTAACCTAACCTAAACTGACCTGACCTAACCTAACCTAACCTAACTTTACTTAACCTAACCTAACCTAACCTAATAACAAAAAAATAAAAACAATCTATTTGTGCCCGATTGTAGTCGTTCTCGAGGAGATTTGAAATATAGATTTTGATTGTTGAAACATTATAAAACAATCTAATTATACACATTTTACGATAGAATTATATAAAATTTCAAACTCGAATATCTCCGTTAATGTTGAAGATACAGAAGTGATTTGGCACTCATTGGAATCAGGTCGACGCTCTCTATTGGCTCATGGGGAAAATGTAATCCATGTGTAATATTCATGCTTAGTTACCATGGAAACTCTTATAACAATAAATTATACAATCTATTTAGGCGCTATTTTAGTCGTCCAGGAGATTAAAATATAGATTTTGATTGTTGAAACATTATAAAACAATCGAATTATACACATTTTACGATAAAATTATATAAAATTTCAAACTCGCATAACTCCGTTACTGTTGAAGATACAGAAGTGATTTTACACTCAATGGAATTAGGTCGAACTAACCTAACCTAAACTGACCTGACCTAACCTAACCTAACCTAACTTTACTTAACCTAACATAACCTAACCTAATAACAATAAAATAAAAACAATCTATTTGTGCCGATTGTAGTCGTTCTCGAGGAGATTTGAAATATAGATTTTGATTGTTGAAACATTATAAAACAATCGAATTCCACACATTTTACAATATAATTATATAAAATTTCAAACTCGTATATCTCTGTTACTATTGAAGATACAGAAGTGATTTTGCACTCAATGGAATCAGGTCGACGCTCTCTATTGGCTCATGGGGAAAAATGTAATCCATGTGTAATATTCATGCTTAGTTACCGTGGGAACTCTCACAACAATAAATTAAACAATCTATTTAGACGCTATTGTAGTCGTTGTCGAGGAGATTTGAAATATAGTTTTTGATTGTTGAAACATTATAAAACAATCGAATTCCACACATTTTACAATATAATTATATAAAATTTCAAACTCGCATATCTCCGTTACTGTTGAAGATACAGAAGTGATTTTGCACTCAATGGAATCAGGTCGACGCTCTCTATTGGCTCATGGGGAAAAATGTAATCCATGTGTAATATTCATGCTTAGTTACCGTGGGAACTCTCACAACAATAAATTAAACAATCTATTTAGACGCTATTGTAGTCGTTGTCGAGGAGATTTGAAATATAGATTTTGATTGTTGAAACATTATAAAACAATCGAATTCCACACATTTTACAATATAATTATATAAAATTTCAAACTCGCATATCTCCGTTACTGTTGAAGATACAGAAGTGAATTTGCACTCAATGGAATCAGGTCGACGCTCTCTATTGGCTCATGGGGAAAATGTAATCCATGTGTAATATTCATGCTTAGTTACCATGGAAACTCTCATAACAATAAATTAAACAATCTATTTAGACGCTATTGTAGTAGTTGTCGAGGAGATTTCAAATATAGATTTTGATTGTTGAAACATTATAAAACAATCGAATTATACACATTTTACGATAAAATTATATAAAATTTCAAACTCGCATATCTCCGTTACTGTTGAAGATACAGAAGTGATTTTACACTCAATGGAATTAGGTCGAACTAACCTAACCTAAACTGACCTGACCTAACCTAACCTAACCTAACTTTACTTAACCTAACCTAACCTAACCTAATAACAATAAAATAAAAACAATCTATTTGTGCCGATTGTAGTCGTTCTCGAGGAGATTTCAAATATAGATTTTGATTGTTGAAACATTATAAAACAATCGAATTCCACACATTTTACAATATAATTATATAAAATTTCAAACTCGCATATCTCCGTTACTATTGAAGATACAGAAGTGATTTTGCACTCAATGGAATCAGGTCGACGCTCTCTATTGGCTCATGGGGAAAAATGTAATCCATGTGTAATATTCATGCTTAGTTACCATGGAAACTCTTATAACAATAAATTATACAATCTATTTAGGCGCTATTTTAGTCGTCCAGGAGATTAAAAATATAGATTTTGATTGTTGAAACATTATAAAACAATCTAATTATACACATTTTACGATAGAATTATATAAAATTTCAAACTCGAATATCTCCGTTAATGTTGAAGATACAGAAGTGATTTGGCACTCATTGGAATCAGGTCGACGCTCTCTATTGGCTCATGGGGAAAATGTAATCCATGTGTAATATTCATGCTTAGTTACCATGGAAACTCTTATAACAATAAATTATACAATCTATTTAGGCGCTATTTTAGTCGTCCAGGAGATTAAAAATATAGATTTTGATTGTTGAAACATTATAAAACAATCGAATTATACACTTTTTACGATAGAATTATATAAAATTTCAAACTCGCATATCTCCGTTACTGTTGAAGATACAGAAGTGATTTTACAGTCAATGGAATTAGGTCGACTTAACCTAACCTAAACTGACCTGACCTAACCTAATCTAACCTAACTTTACTTAACAAAACCTAACCTAAACTAATAACAATAAAATAAAAACAATTTTTTTGTGACCGATTGTAGTCGTTGTCGAGGAGATTTGAAATATAGATTTCGATGGTTGAAACATTATAAAACAATCGAATTCATCACATTTTACAATATAATTATATAAAATTTCAAACTCGCATATCTCCGTTACTGTTGAAGATACAGAAGTGAATTTGCACTCAATGGAATCAGGTCGACGCTCTCCATTGGCTCATGGGGAAAATGTAATCCATGTGTAATATTCATGCTTAGTTACCATGGAAACTCTCATAACAATAAATTAAACAATCTATTTAGACGCTATTGTAGTAGTTGTCGAGGAGATTTCAAATATAGATTTTGATTGTTGAAACATTATAAAACAATCGAATTATACACATTTTACGATAAAATTATATAAAATTTCAAACTCGCATAACTCCGTTACTGTTGAAGATACAGAAGTGATTTTACACTCAATGGAATTAGGTCGAACTAACCTAACCTAAACTGACCTGACCTAACCTAACCTAACCTAACTTTACTTAACCTAACATAACCTAACCTAATAACAATAAAATAAAAACAATCTATTTGTGCCGATTGTAGTCGTTCTCGAGGAGATTTGAAATATAGATTTTGATTGTTGAAACATTATAAAACAATCGAATTCCACACATTTTACAATATAATTATATAAAATTTCAAACTCGTATATCTCTGTTACTATTGAAGATACAGAAGTGATTTTGCACTCAATGGAATCAGGTCGACGCTCTCTATTGGATCATGGGGGAAAATGTAATCCATGTGTAATATTCATGCTTAGTTACCGTGGGAACTCTCACAACAATAAATTAAACAATCTATTTAGACGCTATTGTAGTCGTTGTCGAGGAGATTTGAAATATAGATTTTGATTGTTGAAACATTATAAAACAATCGAATTCCACACATTTTACAATATAATTATATAAAATTTCAAACTCGCATATCTCCGTTACTGTTGAAGATACAGAAGTGAATTTGCACTCAATGGAATCAGGTCGACGCTCTCTATTGGCTCATGGGGAAAATGTAATCCATGTGTAATATTCATGCTTAGTTACCATGGAAACTCTCATAACAATAAATTAAACAATCTATTTAGACGCTATTGTAGTAGTTGTCGAGGAGATTTCAAATATAGATTTTGATTGTTGAAACATTATAAAACAATCGAATTATACACATTTTACGATAAAATTATATAAAATTTCAAACTCGCATATCTCCGTTACTGTTGAAGATACAGAAGTGAATTTGCACTCAATGGAATCAGGTCGACGCTCTCTATTGGCTCATGGTGAAAAATGTAATCCATGTGTAATATTCATGCTTAGTTACCGTGGAAACTCTCATAACAATAAATTAAACAATCTATTTAGAAGCTATTGTAGTCGTTGTCGAGGAGATTTGAAATACAGATTTTGATTGTTGAAACATTATAAAACAATCGAATTATACACATTTTACGATAGAATTATATAAAATTTCAAACTCGCATATCTCCGTTAATGTTGAAGATACAGAAGTGATTTTACACTCAATGGAATTAGGTTGACCTAACCTAACCTAAACTGACCTGACCTAACCTAACCTAACCTAACTTTACTTAACCTAACCTAACCTAACCTAATAAAAATAAAATAAAAACAATCTATTTGTGCCCGATTGTAGTCGTTCTCGAGGAGATTTGAAATATAGATTTTGATTTTTGAAACATTATAAAACAATCTAATTATACACATGTTATGATAGAATTATATAAAATTTCAAACTCGAATATCTCCGTTAATGTTGAAGATACAGAAGTGATTTGGCACTCATTGGAATCAGGTCGACGCTCTCTATTGGCTCATGGGGAAAATGTAATCCATGTGTAATATTCATGCTTAGTTACCATGGAAACTCTTATAACAATAAATTATACAATCTATTTAGGCGCTATTTTAGTCGTCCACTAGATTAAAAATATAGATTTTGATTGTTGAAACATTATAAAACAATCGAATTATACACTTTTTACGATAGAATTATATAAAATTTCAAACTCGCATATCTCCGTTACTGTTGAAGATACAGAAGTGATTTTACAGTCAATGGAATTAGGTCGACTTAACCTAACCTAAACTGACCTGACCTAACATAATCTAACCTAACTTTACTTAACAAAACCTAACCTAACCTAATAACACTAAAATAAAAACAATCTTTTTGTGACCGATTGTAGTCGTTGTCTAGGAGATTTGAAATATAGATTTCGATGGTTGAAACATTATAAAACAATCGAATTCCACATATTTTACAATATAATTATATAAAATTTCAAACTCGCATATCTCCGTTACTGTTGAAGATACAGAAGTGAATTTGCACTCAATGGAATCAGGTCGACGCTCTCTATTGGCTCATGGGGAAAATGTAATCCATGTGTAATATTCATGCTTAGTTACCATGGAAACTCTCATAACAATAAATTAAACAATCTATTTAGACGCTATTGTAGTAGTTGTCGAGGAGATTTCAAAATATAGATTTTGATTGTTGAAACATTATAAAACAATCGAATTATACACATTTTACGATAAAATTATATAAAATTTCAAACTCGCATATCTCCGTTACTGTTGAAGATACAGAAGTGATTTTACACTCAATGGAATTAGGTTGAACTAACCTAACCTAAAGTGACCTGACCTAACCTAACCTAACCTAACTTTATTAACCTAACTTAACCTAACCTAATAACAATAAAATAAAAACAATCTATTTGTGCCGATTGTAGTCGTTCTCGAGGAGATTTGAAATATAGATTTTGATTGTTGAAACATTATAAAACAATCGAATTCCACACATTTTACAATATAATTATATAAAATTTCAAACTCGCATATCTCCGTTACTGTTGAAGATACAGAAGTGAATTTGCACTCAATGGAATCAGGTCGACGCTCTCTATTGGCTCATGGGGAAAATGTAATCCATGTGTAATATTCATGCTTAGTTACCATGGAAACTCTCATAACAATAAATTAAACAATCTATTTAGACGCTATTGTAGTAGTTGTCGAGGAGATTTCAAATATAGATTTTGATTGTTGAAACATTATAAAACAATCGAATTATACACATTTTACGATAAAATTATATAAAATTTCAAACTCGCATATCTCCGTTACTGTTGAAGATACAGAAGTGATTTTACACTCAATGGAATTAGGTCGAACTAACCTAACCTAAACTGACCTGACCTAACCTAACCTAACCTAACTTTACTTAACCTAACCTAACCTAACCTAATAACAATAAAATAAAAACAATCTATTTGTGCCGATTGTAGTCGTTCTCGAGGAGATTTCAAATATAGATTTTGATTGTTGAAACATTATAAAACAATCGAATTCCACACATTTTACAATATAATTATATAAAATTTCAAACTCGCATATCTCCGTTACTATTGAAGATACAGAAGTGATTTTGCACTCAATGGAATCAGGTCGACGCTCTCTATTGGCTCATGGGGAAAAATGTAATCCATGTGTAATATTCATGCTTAGTTACCATGGAAACTCTTATAACAATAAATTATACAATCTATTTAGGCGCTATTTTAGTCGTCCAGGAGATTAAAAATATAGATTTTGATTGTTGAAACATTATAAAACAATCTAATTATACACATTTTACGATAGAATTATATAAAATTTCAAACTCGAATATCTCCGTTAATGTTGAAGATACAGAAGTGATTTGGCACTCATTGGAATCAGGTCGACGCTCTCTATTGGCTCATGGGGAAAATGTAATCCATGTGTAATATTCATGCTTAGTTACCATGGAAACTCTTATAACAATAAATTATACAATCTATTTAGGCGCTATTTTAGTCGTCCAGGAGATTAAAAATATAGATTTTGATTGTTGAAACATTATAAAACAATCGAATTATACACTTTTTACGATAGAATTATATAAAATTTCAAACTCGCATATCTCCGTTACTGTTGAAGATACAGAAGTGATTTTACAGTCAATGGAATTAGGTCGACTTAACCTAACCTAAACTGACCTGACCTAACCTAATCTAACCTAACTTTACTTAACAAAACCTAACCTAAACTAATAACAATAAAATAAAAACAATTTTTTTGTGACCGATTGTAGTCGTTGTCGAGGAGATTTGAAATATAGATTTCGATGGTTGAAACATTATAAAACAATCGAATTCATCACATTTTACAATATAATTATATAAAATTTCAAACTCGCATATCTCCGTTACTGTTGAAGATACAGAAGTGAATTTGCACTCAATGGAATCAGGTCGACGCTCTCCATTGGCTCATGGGGAAAATGTAATCCATGTGTAATATTCATGCTTAGTTACCATGGAAACTCTCATAACAATAAATTAAACAATCTATTTAGACGCTATTGTAGTAGTTGTCGAGGAGATTTCAAATATAGATTTTGATTGTTGAAACATTATAAAACAATCGAATTATACACATTTTACGATAAAATTATATAAAATTTCAAACTCGCATAACTCCGTTACTGTTGAAGATACAGAAGTGATTTTACACTCAATGGAATTAGGTCGAACTAACCTAACCTAAACTGACCTGACCTAACCTAACCTAACCTAACTTTACTTAACCTAACATAACCTAACCTAATAACAATAAAATAAAAACAATCTATTTGTGCCGATTGTAGTCGTTCTCGAGGAGATTTGAAATATAGATTTTGATTGTTGAAACATTATAAAACAATCGAATTCCACACATTTTACAATATAATTATATAAAATTTCAAACTCGTATATCTCTGTTACTATTGAAGATACAGAAGTGATTTTGCACTCAATGGAATCAGGTCGACGCTCTCTATTGGATCATGGGGGAAAATGTAATCCATGTGTAATATTCATGCTTAGTTACCGTGGGAACTCTCACAACAATAAATTAAACAATCTATTTAGACGCTATTGTAGTCGTTGTCGAGGAGATTTGAAATATAGATTTTGATTGTTGAAACATTATAAAACAATCGAATTCCACACATTTTACAATATAATTATATAAAATTTCAAACTCGCATATCTCCGTTACTGTTGAAGATACAGAAGTGAATTTGCACTCAATGGAATCAGGTCGACGCTCTCTATTGGCTCATGGGGAAAATGTAATCCATGTGTAATATTCATGCTTAGTTACCATGGAAACTCTCATAACAATAAATTAAACAATCTATTTAGACGCTATTGTAGTAGTTGTCGAGGAGATTTCAAATATAGATTTTGATTGTTGAAACATTATAAAACAATCGAATTATACACATTTTACGATAAAATTATATAAAATTTCAAACTCGCATATCTCCGTTACTGTTGAAGATACAGAAGTGAATTTGCACTCAATGGAATCAGGTCGACGCTCTCTATTGGCTCATGGTGAAAAATGTAATCCATGTGTAATATTCATGCTTAGTTACCGTGGAAACTCTCATAACAATAAATTAAACAATCTATTTAGAAGCTATTGTAGTCGTTGTCGAGGAGATTTGAAATACAGATTTTGATTGTTGAAACATTATAAAACAATCGAATTATACACATTTTACGATAGAATTATATAAAATTTCAAACTCGCATATCTCCGTTAATGTTGAAGATACAGAAGTGATTTTACACTCAATGGAATTAGGTTGACCTAACCTAACCTAAACTGACCTGACCTAACCTAACCTAACCTAACTTTACTTAACCTAACCTAACCTAACCTAATAAAAATAAAATAAAAACAATCTATTTGTGCCCGATTGTAGTCGTTCTCGAGGAGATTTGAAATATAGATTTTGATTTTTGAAACATTATAAAACAATCTAATTATACACATTTTATGATAGAATTATATAAAATTTCAAACTCGAATATCTCCGTTAATGTTGAAGATACAGAAGTGATTTGGCACTCATTGGAATCAGGTCGACGCTCTCTATTGGCTCATGGGGAAAATGTAATCCATGTGTAATATTCATGCTTAGTTACCATGGAAACTCTTATAACAATAAATTATACAATCTATTTAGGCGCTATTTTAGTCGTCCACTAGATTAAAAATATAGATTTTGATTGTTGAAACATTATAAAACAATCGAATTATACACTTTTTACGATAGAATTATATAAAATTTCAAACTCGCATATCTCCGTTACTGTTGAAGATACAGAAGTGATTTTACAGTCAATGGAATTAGGTCGACTTAACCTAACCTAAACTGACCTGACCTAACATAATCTAACCTAACTTTACTTAACAAAACCTAACCTAACCTAATAACACTAAAATAAAAACAATCTTTTTGTGACCGATTGTAGTCGTTGTCTAGGAGATTTGAAATATAGATTTCGATGGTTGAAACATTATAAAACAATCGAATTCCACATATTTTACAATATAATTATATAAAATTTCAAACTCGCATATCTCCGTTACTGTTGAAGATACAGAAGTGAATTTGCACTCAATGGAATCAGGTCGACGCTCTCTATTGGCTCATGGGGAAAATGTAATCCATGTGTAATATTCATGCTTAGTTACCATGGAAACTCTCATAACAATAAATTAAACAATCTATTTAGACGCTATTGTAGTAGTTGTCGAGGAGATTTCAAAATATAGATTTTGATTGTTGAAACATTATAAAACAATCGAATTATACACATTTTACGATAAAATTATATAAAATTTCAAACTCGCATATCTCCGTTACTGTTGAAGATACAGAAGTGATTTTACACTCAATGGAATTAGGTTGAACTAACCTAACCTAAAGTGACCTGACCTAACCTAACCTAACCTAACTTTATTAACCTAACTTAACCTAACCTAATAACAATAAAATAAAAACAATCTATTTGTGCCGATTGTAGTCGTTCTCGAGGAGATTTGAAATATAGATTTTGATTGTTGAAACATTATAAAACAATCGAATTCCACACATTTTACAATATAATTATATAAAATTTCAAACTCGCATATCTCCGTTACTATTGAAGATACAGAAGTGATTTTGCACTCAAAGGAATTAGGTCGACCTAACCTAACCTAAACTGACCTTACCTAACCTAACCTAACCTAACTTTACTTAACCTAACCTAACCTAACCTAATAACAATAAAATAAAAACAATCTATTTGTGCCGATTGTAGTCGTTCTCGAGGAGATTTGAAATATAGATTTTGATTGTTGAAACATTATAAAACAATCGAATTCCACACATTTTACAATATAATTATATAAAATTTCAAACTCGCATATCTCCGTTACTGTTGAAGATACAGAAGTGAAGTTGCACTCAATGGAATCAGGTCGACGCTCTCTATTGGCTCATGGGGAAAATGTAATCCATGTGTAATATTCATGCTTAGTTACCATGGAAACTCTCATAACAATAAATTAAACAATCTATTTAGACGCTATTGTAGTAGTTGTCGAGGAGATTTCAAATATAGATTTTGATTGTTGAAACATTATAAAACAATCGAATTATACACATTTTACGATAAAATTATATAAAATTTCAAACTCGCATATCTCCGTTACTGTTGAAGATACAGAAGTGATTTTACACTCAATGGAATTAGGTCGAACTAACCTAACCTAAACTGACCTGACCTAACCTAACCTAACCTAACTTTACTTAACCTAACCTAACCTAACCTAATAACAATAAAATAAAAACAATCTATTTGTGCCGATTGTAGTCGTTCTCGAGGAGATTTGAAATATAGATTTTGATTGTTGAAACATTATAAAACAATCGAATTCCATACATTTTACAATATAATTATATAAAATTTCAAACTCGCATATCTCCGTTACTATTGAAGATACAGAAGTGATTTTGCACTCAAAGGAATTAGGTCGACCTAACCTAACCTAAACTGACCTTACCTAACCTAACCTAACCTAACTTTACTTAACCTAACCTAACCTAATAACAATAAAATAAAAACAATCTATTTGTGCCGATTGTAGTCGTTCTCGAGGAGATTTGAAATATAGATTTTGATTGTTGAAACATTATAAAACAATCGAATTCCACACATTTTACAATATAATTATATAAAATTTCAAACTCGTATATCTCCGTTACTATTGAAGATACAGAAGTGATTTTGCACTCAATGGAATCAGGTCGAACTAACCTAACCTAAACTGACCTGACCTAACCTAACCTAACCTAACTTTACTTAACCTAACCTAACCTAACCTAATAACAATAAAATAAAAACAATCTATTTGTGCCGATTGTAGTCGTTCTCGAGGAGATTTCAAATATAGATTTTGATTGTTGAAACATTATAAAACAATCGAATTCCACACATTTTACAATATAATTATATAAAATTTCAAACTCGCATATCTCCGTTACTATTGAAGATACAGAAGTGATTTTGCACTCAATGGAATCAGGTCGACGCTCTCTATTGGCTCATGGGGAAAAATGTAATCCATGTGTAATATTCATGCTTAGTTACCATGGAAACTCTTATAACAATAAATTATACAATCTATTTAGGCGCTATTTTAGTCGTCCAGGAGATTAAAAATATAGATTTTGATTGTTGATACATTATAAAACAATCGAATTATACACTTTTTACGATAGAATTATATAAAATTTCATCCTCGCATATCTCCGTTACTGTTGAAGATACAGAAGTGATTTTACAGTCAATGGAATTAGGTCGACTTAACCTAACCTAAACGGACCTGACCTAACCTAATCTAACCTAACTTTACTTAACAAAACCTAACCTAAACTAATAACAATAAAATAAAAACAATCTTTTTGTGACCGATTGTAGTCGTTGTCGAGGAGATTTGAAATATAGATTTCGATGGTTGAAACATTATAAAACAATCGAATTCCACACATTTTACAATATAATTATATAAAATTTCAAACTCGTATATCTCTGTTACTATTGAAGATACAGAAGTGATTTTGCACTCAATGGAATCAGGTCGACGCTCTCTATTGGCTCATGGGGAAAAATGTAATCCATGTGTAATATTCATGCTTAGTTACCGTGGGAACTCTCACAACAATAAATTAAACAATCTATTTAGACGCTATTGTAGTCGTTGTCGAGGAGATTTGAAATATAGATTTTGATTGTTGAAACATTATAAAACAATCGAATTCCACACATTTTACAATATAATTATATAAAATTTCAAACTCGCATATCTCCGTTACTGTTGAAGATACAGAAGTGAATTTGCACTCAATGGAATCAGGTCGACGCTCTCTATTGGCTCATGCTGAAAATGTAATCCATGTGTAATATTCATGCTTAGTTACCATGGAAACTCTCATAACAATAAATTAAACAATCTATTTAGACGCTATTGTAGTAGTTGTCGAGGAGATTTCAAATATAGGTTTTGATTGTTGAAACATTATAAAACAATCGAATTCCACACATTTTACAATATAATTATATAAAATTTCAAACTCGCATATCTCCGTTACTGTTGAAGATACAGAAGTGAATTTGCACTCAATGGAATCAGGTCGACGCTCTCTATTGGCTCATGGGGAAAATGTAATCCATGTGTAATATTCATGCTTAGTTACCATGGAAACTCTCATAACAATAAATTAAACAATCTATTTAGAAGCTATTGTAGTCGTTGTCGAGGAGATTTGAAATACAGATTTTGATTGTTGAAACATTATAAAACAATCGAATTATACACATTTTACGATAGAATTATATAAAATTTCAAACTCGCATATCTCCGTTAATGTTGAAGATACAGAAGTGATTTTACACTCAATGGAATTAGGTTGACCTAACCTAACCTAAACTGACCTGACCTAACCTAACCTAACCTAACTTTACTTAACCTAACCTAACCTAACCTAATAAAAATAAAATAAAAACAATCTATTTGTGCCCGATTGTAGTCGTTCTCGAGGAGATTTGAAATATAGATTTTGATTTTTGAAACATTATAAAACAATCTAATTATACACATTTTATGATAGAATTATATAAAATTTCAAACTCGAATATCTCCGTTAATGTTGAAGATACAGAAGTGATTTGGCACTCATTGGAATCAGGTCGACGCTCTCTATTGGCTCATGGGGAAAATGTAATCCATGTGTAATATTCATGCTTAGTTACCATGGAAACTCTTATAACAATAAATTATACAATCTATTTAGGCGCTATTTTAGTCGTCCACTAGATTAAAAATATAGATTTTGATTGTTGAAACATTATAAAACAATCGAATTATACACTTTTTACGATAGAATTATATAAAATTTCAAACTCGCATATCTCCGTTACTGTTGAAGATACAGAAGTGATTTTACAGTCAATGGAATTAGGTCGACTTAACCTAACCTAAACTGACCTGACCTAACATAATCTAACCTAACTTTACTTAACAAAACCTAACCTAACCTAATAACACTAAAATAAAAACAATCTTTTTGTGACCGATTGTAGTCGTTGTCTAGGAGATTTGAAATATAGATTTCGATGGTTGAAACATTATAAAACAATCGAATTCCACATATTTTACAATATAATTATATAAAATTTCAAACTCGCATATCTCCGTTACTGTTGAAGATACAGAAGTGAATTTGCACTCAATGGAATCAGGTCGACGCTCTCTATTGGCTCATGGGGAAAATGTAATCCATGTGTAATATTCATGCTTAGTTACCATGGAAACTCTCATAACAATAAATTAAACAATCTATTTAGACGCTATTGTAGTAGTTGTCGAGGAGATTTCAAAATATAGATTTTGATTGTTGAAACATTATAAAACAATCGAATTATACACATTTTACGATAAAATTATATAAAATTTCAAACTCGCATATCTCCGTTACTGTTGAAGATACAGAAGTGATTTTACACTCAATGGAATTAGGTTGAACTAACCTAACCTAAAGTGACCTGACCTAACCTAACCTAACCTAACTTTATTAACCTAACTTAACCTAACCTAATAACAATAAAATAAAAACAATCTATTTGTGCCGATTGTAGTCGTTCTCGAGGAGATTTGAAATATAGATTTTGATTGTTGAAACATTATAAAACAATCGAATTCCACACATTTTACAATATAATTATATAAAATTTCAAACTCGCATATCTCCGTTACTATTGAAGATACAGAAGTGATTTTGCACTCAAAGGAATTAGGTCGACCTAACCTAACCTAAACTGACCTTACCTAACCTAACCTAACCTAACTTTACTTAACCTAACCTAACCTAACCTAATAACAATAAAATAAAAACAATCTATTTGTGCCGATTGTAGTCGTTCTCGAGGAGATTTGAAATATAGATTTTGATTGTTGAAACATTATAAAACAATCGAATTCCACACATTTTACAATATAATTATATAAAATTTCAAACTCGCATATCTCCGTTACTGTTGAAGATACAGAAGTGAAGTTGCACTCAATGGAATCAGGTCGACGCTCTCTATTGGCTCATGGGGAAAATGTAATCCATGTGTAATATTCATGCTTAGTTACCATGGAAACTCTCATAACAATAAATTAAACAATCTATTTAGACGCTATTGTAGTAGTTGTCGAGGAGATTTCAAATATAGATTTTGATTGTTGAAACATTATAAAACAATCGAATTATACACATTTTACGATAAAATTATATAAAATTTCAAACTCGCATATCTCCGTTACTGTTGAAGATACAGAAGTGATTTTACACTCAATGGAATTAGGTCGAACTAACCTAACCTAAACTGACCTGACCTAACCTAACCTAACCTAACTTTACTTAACCTAACCTAACCTAACCTAATAACAATAAAATAAAAACAATCTATTTGTGCCGATTGTAGTCGTTCTCGAGGAGATTTGAAATATAGATTTTGATTGTTGAAACATTATAAAACAATCGAATTCCATACATTTTACAATATAATTATATAAAATTTCAAACTCGCATATCTCCGTTACTATTGAAGATACAGAAGTGATTTTGCACTCAAAGGAATTAGGTCGACCTAACCTAACCTAAACTGACCTTACCTAACCTAACCTAACCTAACTTTACTTAACCTAACCTAACCTAATAACAATAAAATAAAAACAATCTATTTGTGCCGATTGTAGTCGTTCTCGAGGAGATTTGAAATATAGATTTTGATTGTTGAAACATTATAAAACAATCGAATTCCACACATTTTACAATATAATTATATAAAATTTCAAACTCGTATATCTCCGTTACTATTGAAGATACAGAAGTGATTTTGCACTCAATGGAATCAGGTCGAACTAACCTAACCTAAACTGACCTGACCTAACCTAACCTAACCTAACTTTACTTAACCTAACCTAACCTAACCTAATAACAATAAAATAAAAACAATCTATTTGTGCCGATTGTAGTCGTTCTCGAGGAGATTTCAAATATAGATTTTGATTGTTGAAACATTATAAAACAATCGAATTCCACACATTTTACAATATAATTATATAAAATTTCAAACTCGCATATCTCCGTTACTATTGAAGATACAGAAGTGATTTTGCACTCAATGGAATCAGGTCGACGCTCTCTATTGGCTCATGGGGAAAAATGTAATCCATGTGTAATATTCATGCTTAGTTACCATGGAAACTCTTATAACAATAAATTATACAATCTATTTAGGCGCTATTTTAGTCGTCCAGGAGATTAAAAATATAGATTTTGATTGTTGATACATTATAAAACAATCGAATTATACACTTTTTACGATAGAATTATATAAAATTTCATCCTCGCATATCTCCGTTACTGTTGAAGATACAGAAGTGATTTTACAGTCAATGGAATTAGGTCGACTTAACCTAACCTAAACGGACCTGACCTAACCTAATCTAACCTAACTTTACTTAACAAAACCTAACCTAAACTAATAACAATAAAATAAAAACAATCTTTTTGTGACCGATTGTAGTCGTTGTCGAGGAGATTTGAAATATAGATTTCGATGGTTGAAACATTATAAAACAATCGAATTCCACACATTTTACAATATAATTATATAAAATTTCAAACTCGTATATCTCTGTTACTATTGAAGATACAGAAGTGATTTTGCACTCAATGGAATCAGGTCGACGCTCTCTATTGGCTCATGGGGAAAAATGTAATCCATGTGTAATATTCATGCTTAGTTACCGTGGGAACTCTCACAACAATAAATTAAACAATCTATTTAGACGCTATTGTAGTCGTTGTCGAGGAGATTTGAAATATAGATTTTGATTGTTGAAACATTATAAAACAATCGAATTCCACACATTTTACAATATAATTATATAAAATTTCAAACTCGCATATCTCCGTTACTGTTGAAGATACAGAAGTGAATTTGCACTCAATGGAATCAGGTCGACGCTCTCTATTGGCTCATGCTGAAAATGTAATCCATGTGTAATATTCATGCTTAGTTACCATGGAAACTCTCATAACAATAAATTAAACAATCTATTTAGACGCTATTGTAGTAGTTGTCGAGGAGATTTCAAATATAGGTTTTGATTGTTGAAACATTATAAAACAATCGAATTCCACACATTTTACAATATAATTATATAAAATTTCAAACTCGCATATCTCCGTTACTGTTGAAGATACAGAAGTGAATTTGCACTCAATGGAATCAGGTCGACGCTCTCTATTGGCTCATGGGGAAAATGTAATCCATGTGTAATATTCATGCTTAGTTACCATGGAAACTCTCATAACAATAAATTAAACAATCTATTTAGAAGCTATTGTAGTCGTTGTCGAGGAGATTTGAAATACAGATTTTGATTGTTGAAACATTATAAAACAATCGAATTATACACATTTTACGATAGAATTATATAAAATTTCAAACTCGCATATCTCCGTTAATGTTGAAGATACAGAAGTGATTTTACACTCAATGGAATTAGGTTGACCTAACCTAACCTAAACTGACCTGACCTAACCTAACCTAACCTAACTTTACTTAACCTAACCTAACCTAACCTAATAAAAATAAAATAAAAACAATCTATTTGTGCCCGATTGTAGTCGTTCTCGAGGAGATTTGAAATATAGATTTTGATTTTTGAAACATTATAAAACAATCTAATTATACACATTTTATGATAGAATTATATAAAATTTCAAACTCGAATATCTCCGTTAATGTTGAAGATACAGAAGTGATTTGGCACTCATTGGAATCAGGTCGACGCTCTCTATTGGCTCATGGGGAAAATGTAATCCATGTGTAATATTCATGCTTAGTTACCATGGAAACTCTTATAACAATAAATTATACAATCTATTTAGGCGCTATTTTAGTCGTCCACTAGATTAAAAATATAGATTTTGATTGTTGAAACATTATAAAACAATCGAATTATACACTTTTTACGATAGAATTATATAAAATTTCAAACTCGCATATCTCCGTTACTGTTGAAGATACAGAAGTGATTTTACAGTCAATGGAATTAGGTCGACTTAACCTAACCTAAACTGACCTGACCTAACATAATCTAACCTAACTTTACTTAACAAAACCTAACCTAACCTAATAACACTAAAATAAAAACAATCTTTTTGTGACCGATTGTAGTCGTTGTCTAGGAGATTTGAAATATAGATTTCGATGGTTGAAACATTATAAAACAATCGAATTCCACATATTTTACAATATAATTATATAAAATTTCAAACTCGCATATCTCCGTTACTGTTGAAGATACAGAAGTGAATTTGCACTCAATGGAATCAGGTCGACGCTCTCTATTGGCTCATGGGGAAAATGTAATCCATGTGTAATATTCATGCTTAGTTACCATGGAAACTCTCATAACAATAAATTAAACAATCTATTTAGACGCTATTGTAGTAGTTGTCGAGGAGATTTCAAAATATAGATTTTGATTGTTGAAACATTATAAAACAATCGAATTATACACATTTTACGATAAAATTATATAAAATTTCAAACTCGCATATCTCCGTTACTGTTGAAGATACAGAAGTGATTTTACACTCAATGGAATTAGGTTGAACTAACCTAACCTAAAGTGACCTGACCTAACCTAACCTAACCTAACTTTATTAACCTAACTTAACCTAACCTAATAACAATAAAATAAAAACAATCTATTTGTGCCGATTGTAGTCGTTCTCGAGGAGATTTGAAATATAGATTTTGATTGTTGAAACATTATAAAACAATCGAATTCCACACATTTTACAATATAATTATATAAAATTTCAAACTCGCATATCTCCGTTACTATTGAAGATACAGAAGTGATTTTGCACTCAAAGGAATTAGGTCGACCTAACCTAACCTAAACTGACCTTACCTAACCTAACCTAACCTAACTTTACTTAACCTAACCTAACCTAACCTAATAACAATAAAATAAAAACAATCTATTTGTGCCGATTGTAGTCGTTCTCGAGGAGATTTGAAATATAGATTTTGATTGTTGAAACATTATAAAACAATCGAATTCCACACATTTTACAATATAATTATATAAAATTTCAAACTCGCATATCTCCGTTACTGTTGAAGATACAGAAGTGAAGTTGCACTCAATGGAATCAGGTCGACGCTCTCTATTGGCTCATGGGGAAAATGTAATCCATGTGTAATATTCATGCTTAGTTACCATGGAAACTCTCATAACAATAAATTAAACAATCTATTTAGACGCTATTGTAGTAGTTGTCGAGGAGATTTCAAATATAGATTTTGATTGTTGAAACATTATAAAACAATCGAATTATACACATTTTACGATAAAATTATATAAAATTTCAAACTCGCATATCTCCGTTACTGTTGAAGATACAGAAGTGATTTTACACTCAATGGAATTAGGTCGAACTAACCTAACCTAAACTGACCTGACCTAACCTAACCTAACCTAACTTTACTTAACCTAACCTAACCTAACCTAATAACAATAAAATAAAAACAATCTATTTGTGCCGATTGTAGTCGTTCTCGAGGAGATTTGAAATATAGATTTTGATTGTTGAAACATTATAAAACAATCGAATTCCATACATTTTACAATATAATTATATAAAATTTCAAACTCGCATATCTCCGTTACTATTGAAGATACAGAAGTGATTTTGCACTCAAAGGAATTAGGTCGACCTAACCTAACCTAAACTGACCTTACCTAACCTAACCTAACCTAACTTTACTTAACCTAACCTAACCTAATAACAATAAAATAAAAACAATCTATTTGTGCCGATTGTAGTCGTTCTCGAGGAGATTTGAAATATAGATTTTGATTGTTGAAACATTATAAAACAATCGAATTCCACACATTTTACAATATAATTATATAAAATTTCAAACTCGTATATCTCCGTTACTATTGAAGATACAGAAGTGATTTTGCACTCAATGGAATCAGGTCGAACTAACCTAACCTAAACTGACCTGACCTAACCTAACCTAACCTAACTTTACTTAACCTAACCTAACCTAACCTAATAACAATAAAATAAAAACAATCTATTTGTGCCGATTGTAGTCGTTCTCGAGGAGATTTCAAATATAGATTTTGATTGTTGAAACATTATAAAACAATCGAATTCCACACATTTTACAATATAATTATATAAAATTTCAAACTCGCATATCTCCGTTACTATTGAAGATACAGAAGTGATTTTGCACTCAATGGAATCAGGTCGACGCTCTCTATTGGCTCATGGGGAAAAATGTAATCCATGTGTAATATTCATGCTTAGTTACCATGGAAACTCTTATAACAATAAATTATACAATCTATTTAGGCGCTATTTTAGTCGTCCAGGAGATTAAAAATATAGATTTTGATTGTTGATACATTATAAAACAATCGAATTATACACTTTTTACGATAGAATTATATAAAATTTCATCCTCGCATATCTCCGTTACTGTTGAAGATACAGAAGTGATTTTACAGTCAATGGAATTAGGTCGACTTAACCTAACCTAAACGGACCTGACCTAACCTAATCTAACCTAACTTTACTTAACAAAACCTAACCTAAACTAATAACAATAAAATAAAAACAATCTTTTTGTGACCGATTGTAGTCGTTGTCGAGGAGATTTGAAATATAGATTTCGATGGTTGAAACATTATAAAACAATCGAATTCCACACATTTTACAATATAATTATATAAAATTTCAAACTCGTATATCTCTGTTACTATTGAAGATACAGAAGTGATTTTGCACTCAATGGAATCAGGTCGACGCTCTCTATTGGCTCATGGGGAAAAATGTAATCCATGTGTAATATTCATGCTTAGTTACCGTGGGAACTCTCACAACAATAAATTAAACAATCTATTTAGACGCTATTGTAGTCGTTGTCGAGGAGATTTGAAATATAGATTTTGATTGTTGAAACATTATAAAACAATCGAATTCCACACATTTTACAATATAATTATATAAAATTTCAAACTCGCATATCTCCGTTACTGTTGAAGATACAGAAGTGAATTTGCACTCAATGGAATCAGGTCGACGCTCTCTATTGGCTCATGCTGAAAATGTAATCCATGTGTAATATTCATGCTTAGTTACCATGGAAACTCTCATAACAATAAATTAAACAATCTATTTAGACGCTATTGTAGTAGTTGTCGAGGAGATTTCAAATATAGATTTTGATTGTTGAAACATTATAAAACAATCGAATTCCACACATTTTACAATATAATTATATAAAATTTCAAACTCGCATATCTCCGTTACTGTTGAAGATACAGAAGTGAATTTGCACTCAATGGAATCAGGTCGACGCTCTCTATTGGCTCATGGGGAAAATGTAATCCATGTGTAATATTCATGCTTAGTTACCATGGAAACTCTCATAACAATAAATTAAACAATCTATTTAGACGCTATTGTAGTAGTTGTCGAGGAGATTTCAAAATATAGATTTTGATTGTTGAAACATTATAAAACAATCGAATTATACACATTTTACGATAAAATTATATAAAATTTCAAACTCGAATATCTCCGTTAATGTTGAAGATACAGAAGTGATTTGGCACTCATTGGAATCAGGTCGACGCTCTCTATTGGCTCATGGGGAAAATGTAATCCATGTGTAATATTCATGCTTAGTTACCATGGAAACTCTTATAACAATAAATTATACAATCTATTTAGGCGCTATTTTAGTCGTCCACTAGATTAAAAATATAGATTTTGATTGTTGAAACATTATAAAACAATCGAATTATACACTTTTTACGATAGAATTATATAAAATTTCAAACTCGCATATCTCCGTTACTGTTGAAGATACAGAAGTGATTTTACAGTCAATGGAATTAGGTCGACTTAACCTAACCTAAACTGACCTGACCTAACATAATCTAACCTAACTTTACTTAACAAAACCTAACCTAACCTAATAACACTAAAATAAAAACAATCTTTTTGTGACCGATTGTAGTCGTTGTCTAGGAGATTTGAAATATAGATTTCGATGGTTGAAACATTATAAAACAATCGAATTCCACATATTTTACAATATAATTATATAAAATTTCAAACTCGCATATCTCCGTTACTGTTGAAGATACAGAAGTGAATTTGCACTCAATGGAATCAGGTCGACGCTCTCTATTGGCTCATGGGGAAAATGTAATCCATGTGTAATATTCATGCTTAGTTACCATGGAAACTCTCATAACAATAAATTAAACAATCTATTTAGACGCTATTGTAGTAGTTGTCGAGGAGATTTCAAAATATAGATTTTGATTGTTGAAACATTATAAAACAATCGAATTATACACATTTTACGATAAAATTATATAAAATTTCAAACTCGCATATCTCCGTTACTGTTGAAGATACAGAAGTGATTTTACACTCAATGGAATTAGGTTGAACTAACCTAACCTAAAGTGACCTGACCTAACCTAACCTAACCTAACTTTATTAACCTAACTTAACCTAACCTAATAACAATAAAATAAAAACAATCTATTTGTGCCGATTGTAGTCGTTCTCGAGGAGATTTGAAATATAGATTTTGATTGTTGAAACATTATAAAACAATCGAATTCCACACATTTTACAATATAATTATATAAAATTTCAAACTCGTATATCTCCGTTACTATTGAAGATACAGAAGTGATTTTGCACTCAATGGAATCAGGTCGAACTAACCTAACCTAAACTGACCTGACCTAACCTAACCTAACCTAACTTTACTTAACCTAACCTAACCTAACCTAATAACAATAAAATAAAAACAATCTATTTGTGCCGATTGTAGTCGTTCTCGAGGAGATTTCAAATATAGATTTTGATTGTTGAAACATTATAAAACAATCGAATTCCACACATTTTACAATATAATTATATAAAATTTCAAACTCGCATATCTCCGTTACTATTGAAGATACAGAAGTGATTTTGCACTCAATGGAATCAGGTCGACGCTCTCTATTGGCTCATGGGGAAAAATGTAATCCATGTGTAATATTCATGCTTAGTTACCATGGAAACTCTTATAACAATAAATTATACAATCTATTTAGGCGCTATTTTAGTCGTCCAGGAGATTAAAAATATAGATTTTGATTGTTGATACATTATAAAACAATCGAATTATACACTTTTTACGATAGAATTATATAAAATTTCATCCTCGCATATCTCCGTTACTGTTGAAGATACAGAAGTGATTTTACAGTCAATGGAATTAGGTCGACTTAACCTAACCTAAACGGACCTGACCTAACCTAATCTAACCTAACTTTACTTAACAAAACCTAACCTAAACTAATAACAATAAAATAAAAACAATCTTTTTGTGACCGATTGTAGTCGTTGTCGAGGAGATTTGAAATATAGATTTCGATGGTTGAAACATTATAAAACAATCGAATTCCACACATTTTACAATATAATTATATAAAATTTCAAACTCGTATATCTCTGTTACTATTGAAGATACAGAAGTGATTTTGCACTCAATGGAATCAGGTCGACGCTCTCTATTGGCTCATGGGGAAAAATGTAATCCATGTGTAATATTCATGCTTAGTTACCGTGGGAACTCTCACAACAATAAATTAAACAATCTATTTAGACGCTATTGTAGTCGTTGTCGAGGAGATTTGAAATATAGATTTTGATTGTTGAAACATTATAAAACAATCGAATTCCACACATTTTACAATATAATTATATAAAATTTCAAACTCGCATATCTCCGTTACTGTTGAAGATACAGAAGTGAATTTGCACTCAATGGAATCAGGTCGACGCTCTCTATTGGCTCATGCTGAAAATGTAATCCATGTGTAATATTCATGCTTAGTTACCATGGAAACTCTCATAACAATAAATTAAACAATCTATTTAGACGCTATTGTAGTAGTTGTCGAGGAGATTTCAAATATAGATTTTGATTGTTGAAACATTATAAAACAATCGAATTCCACACATTTTACAATATAATTATATAAAATTTCAAACTCGCATATCTCCGTTACTGTTGAAGATACAGAAGTGAATTTGCACTCAATGGAATCAGGTCGACGCTCTCTATTGGCTCATGGGGAAAATGTAATCCATGTGTAATATTCATGCTTAGTTACCATGGAAACTCTCATAACAATAAATTAAACAATCTATTTAGACGCTATTGTAGTAGTTGTCGAGGAGATTTCAAAATATAGATTTTGATTGTTGAAACATTATAAAACAATCGAATTATACACATTTTACGATAAAATTATATAAAATTTCAAACTCGAATATCTCCGTTAATGTTGAAGATACAGAAGTGATTTGGCACTCATTGGAATCAGGTCGACGCTCTCTATTGGCTCATGGGGAAAATGTAATCCATGTGTAATATTCATGCTTAGTTACCATGGAAACTCTTATAACAATAAATTATACAATCTATTTAGGCGCTATTTTAGTCGTCCACTAGATTAAAAATATAGATTTTGATTGTTGAAACATTATAAAACAATCGAATTATACACTTTTTACGATAGAATTATATAAAATTTCAAACTCGCATATCTCCGTTACTGTTGAAGATACAGAAGTGATTTTACAGTCAATGGAATTAGGTCGACTTAACCTAACCTAAACTGACCTGACCTAACATAATCTAACCTAACTTTACTTAACAAAACCTAACCTAACCTAATAACACTAAAATAAAAACAATCTTTTTGTGACCGATTGTAGTCGTTGTCTAGGAGATTTGAAATATAGATTTCGATGGTTGAAACATTATAAAACAATCGAATTCCACATATTTTACAATATAATTATATAAAATTTCAAACTCGCATATCTCCGTTACTGTTGAAGATACAGAAGTGAATTTGCACTCAATGGAATCAGGTCGACGCTCTCTATTGGCTCATGGGGAAAATGTAATCCATGTGTAATATTCATGCTTAGTTACCATGGAAACTCTCATAACAATAAATTAAACAATCTATTTAGACGCTATTGTAGTAGTTGTCGAGGAGATTTCAAAATATAGATTTTGATTGTTGAAACATTATAAAACAATCGAATTATACACATTTTACGATAAAATTATATAAAATTTCAAACTCGCATATCTCCGTTACTGTTGAAGATACAGAAGTGATTTTACACTCAATGGAATTAGGTTGAACTAACCTAACCTAAAGTGACCTGACCTAACCTAACCTAACCTAACTTTATTAACCTAACTTAACCTAACCTAATAACAATAAAATAAAAACAATCTATTTGTGCCGATTGTAGTCGTTCTCGAGGAGATTTGAAATATAGATTTTGATTGTTGAAACATTATAAAACAATCGAATTCCACACATTTTACAATATAATTATATAAAATTTCAAACTCGCATATCTCCGTTACTATTGAAGATACAGAAGTGATTTTGCACTCAAAGGAATTAGGTCGACCTAACCTAACCTAAACTGACCTTACCTAACCTAACCTAACCTAACTTTACTTAACCTAACCTAACCTAACCTAATAACAATAAAATAAAAACAATCTATTTGTGCCGATTGTAGTCGTTCTCGAGGAGATTTGAAATATAGATTTTGATTGTTGAAACATTATAAAACAATCGAATTCCACACATTTTACAATATAATTATATAAAATTTCAAACTCGTATATCTCCGTTACTATCGAAGATACAGAAGTGATTTTGAACTCAATGGAATCAGGTCGACGCTCTCTATTGGCTCATGGGGAAAAATGTAATCCATGTGTAATATTCATGCTTAGTTACCGTGGAAACTCTCATAACAATAAATTAAACAATCTATTTAGAAGCTATTGTAGTCGTTGTCGAGGAGATTTGAAATACAGATTTTGATTGTTGAAACATTATAAAACAATCGAATTATACACATTTTACGATAGAATTATATAAAATTTCAAACTCGCATATCTCCGTTAATGTTGAAGATACAGAAGTGATTTTACACTCAATGGAATTAGGTTGACCTAACCTAACCTAAACTGACCTGACCTAACCTAACCTAACCTAACTTTACTTAACCTAACCTAACCTAACCTAATAAAAATAAAATAAAAACAATCTATTTGTGCCCGATTGTAGTCGTTCTCGAGGAGATTTGAAATATAGATTTTGATTTTTGAAACATTATAAAACAATCTAATTATACACATTTTATGATAGAATTATATAAAATTTCAAACTCGAATATCTCCGTTAATGTTGAAGATACAGAAGTGATTTGGCACTCATTGGAATCAGGTCGACGCTCTCTATTGGCTCATGGGGAAAATGTAATCCATGTGTAATATTCATGCTTAGTTACCATGGAAACTCTTATAACAATAAATTATACAATCTATTTAGGCGCTATTTTAGTCGTCCAGGAGATTAAAAATATAGATTTTGATTGTTGAAACATTATAAAACCATCGAATTATACACTTTTTACGATAGAATTATATAAAATTTCAAACTCGCATATCTCCGTTACTGTTGAAGATACAGAAGTGATTTTACAGTCAATGGAATTAGGTCGACTTAACCTAACCTAAACTGACCTGACCTAACATAATCTAACCTAACTTTACTTAACAAAACCTAACCTAACCTAATAACACTAAAATAAAAACAATCTTTTTGTGACCGATTGTAGTCGTTGTCGAGGAGATTTGAAATATAGATTTCGATGGTTGAAACATTATAAAACAATCGAATTCCACACATTTTACAATATAATTATATAAAATTTCAAACTCGCATATCTCCGTTACTGTTGAAGATACAGAAGTGAAGTTGCACTCAATGGAATCAGGTCGACGCTCTCTATTGGCTCATGGGGAAAATGTAATCCATGTGTAATATTCATGCTTAGTTACCATGGAAACTCTCATAACAATAAATTAAACAATCTATTTAGACGCTATTGTAGTAGTTGTCGAGGAGATTTCAAATATAGATTTTGATTGTTGAAACATTATAAAACAATCGAATTATACACATTTTACGATAAAATTATATAAAATTTCAAACTCGCATATCTCCGTTACTGTTGAAGATACAGAAGTGATTTTACACTCAATGGAATTAGGTCGAACTAACCTAACCTAAACTGACCTGACCTAACCTAACCTAACCTAACTTTACTTAACCTAACCTAACCTAACCTAATAACAATAAAATAAAAACAATCTATTTGTGCCGATTGTAGTCGTTCTCGAGGAGATTTGAAATATAGATTTTGATTGTTGAAACATTATAAAACAATCGAATTCCATACATTTTACAATATAATTATATAAAATTTCAAACTCGCATATCTCCGTTACTATTGAAGATACAGAAGTGATTTTGCACTCAAAGGAATTAGGTCGACCTAACCTAACCTAAACTGACCTTACCTAACCTAACCTAACCTAACTTTACTTAACCTAACCTAACCTAATAACAATAAAATAAAAACAATCTATTTGTGCCGATTGTAGTCGTTCTCGAGGAGATTTGAAATATAGATTTTGATTGTTGAAACATTATAAAACAATCGAATTCCACACATTTTACAATATAATTATATAAAATTTCAAACTCGTATATCTCCGTTACTATTGAAGATACAGAAGTGATTTTGCACTCAATGGAATCAGGTCGAACTAACCTAACCTAAACTGACCTGACCTAACCTAACCTAACCTAACTTTACTTAACCTAACCTAACCTAACCTAATAACAATAAAATAAAAACAATCTATTTGTGCCGATTGTAGTCGTTCTCGAGGAGATTTCAAATATAGATTTTGATTGTTGAAACATTATAAAACAATCGAATTCCACACATTTTACAATATAATTATATAAAATTTCAAACTCGCATATCTCCGTTACTATTGAAGATACAGAAGTGATTTTGCACTCAATGGAATCAGGTCGACGCTCTCTATTGGCTCATGGGGAAAAATGTAATCCATGTGTAATATTCATGCTTAGTTACCATGGAAACTCTTATAACAATAAATTATACAATCTATTTAGGCGCTATTTTAGTCGTCCAGGAGATTAAAAATATAGATTTTGATTGTTGAAACATTATAAAACAATCGAATTATACACTTTTTACGATAGAATTATATAAAATTTCATCCTCGCATATCTCCGTTACTGTTGAAGATACAGAAGTGATTTTACAGTCAATGGAATTAGGTCGACTTAACCTAACCTAAACGGACCTGACCTAACATAATCTAACCTAACTTTACTTAACAAAACCTAACCTAAACTAATAACAATAAAATAAAAACAATCTTTTTGTGACCGATTGTAGTCGTTGTCGAGGAGATTTGAAATATAGATTTCGATGGTTGAAACATTATAAAACAATCGAATTCCACACATTTTACAATATAATTATATAAAATTTCAAACTCGTATATCTCTGTTACTATTGAAGATACAGAAGTGATTTTGCACTCAATGGAATCAGGTCGACGCTCTCTATTGGCTCATGGGGAAAAATGTAATCCATGTGTAATATTCATGCTTAGTTACCGTGGGAACTCTCACAACAATAAATTAAACAATCTATTTAGACGCTATTGTAGTCGTTGTCGAGGAGATTTGAAATATAGATTTTGATTGTTGAAACATTATAAAACAATCGAATTCCACACATTTTACAATATAATTATATAAAATTTCAAACTCGCATATCTCCGTTACTGTTGAAGATACAGAAGTGAATTTGCACTCAATGGAATCAGGTCGACGCTCTCTATTGGCTCATGGGGAAAATGTAATCCATGTGTAATATTCATGCTTAGTTACCATGGAAACTCTCATAACAATAAATTAAACAATCTATTTAGACGCTATTGTAGTAGTTGTCGAGGAGATTTCAAATATAGATTTTGATTGTTGAAACATTATAAAACAATCGAATTCCACACATTTTACAATATAATTATATAAAATTTCAAACTCGCATATCTCCGTTACTGTTGAAGATACAGAAGTGAATTTGCACTCAATGGAATCAGGTCGACGCTCTCTATTGGCTCATGGGGAAAATGTAATCCATGTGTAATATTCATGCTTAGTTACCATGGAAACTCTCATAACAATAAATTAAACAATCTATTTAGAAGCTATTGTAGTCGTTGTCGAGGAGATTTGAAAAACAGATTTTGATTGTTGAAACATTATAAAACAATCGAATTATACACATTTTACGATAGAATTATATAAAATTTCAAACTCGCATATCTCCGTTAATGTTGAAGATACAGAAGTGATTTTACACTCAATGGAATTAGGTCGAACTAACCTAACCTAAACTGACCTGACCTAACCTAACCTAACCTAACTTTACTTAACCTAACCTAACCTAACCTAATAACAATAAAATAAAAACAATCTTTTTGTGACCGATTGTAGTCGTTGTCTAGGAGATTTGAAATATAGATTTCGATGGTTGAAACATTATAAAACAATCGAATTCCACATATTTTACAATATAATTATATAAAATTTCAAACTCGCATATCTCCGTTACTGTTGAAGATACAGAAGTGAATTTGCACTCAATGGAATCAGGTCGACGCTCTCTATTGGCTCATGGGGAAAATGTAATCCATGTGTAATATTCATGCTTAGTTACCATGGAAACTCTCATAACAATAAATTATACAATCTATTTAGGCGCTATTTTAGTCGTCCACTAGATTAAAAATATAGATTTTGATTGTTGAAACATTATAAAACAATCGAATTATACACATTTTACGATAAAATTATATAAAATTTCAAACTCGCATATCTCCGTTACTGTTGAAGATACAGAAGTGATTTTACACTCAATGGAATTATGTTGAACTAACCTAACCTAAAGTGACCTGACCTAACCTAACCTAACCTAACTTTATTAACCTAACTTAACCTAACCTAATAACAATAAAATAAAAACAATCTATTTGTGCCGATTGTAGTCGTTCTCGAGGAGATTTGAAATATAGATTTTGATTGTTGAAACATTATAAAACAATCGAATTCCACACATTTTACAATATAATTATATAAAATTTCAAACTCGCATATCTCCGTTACTATTGAAGATACAGAAGTGGTTTTGCACTCAAAGGAATTAGGTCGACCTAACCTAACCTAAACTGACCTTACCTAACCTAACCTAACCTAACTTTACTTAACCTAACCTAACCTAACCTAATAACAATAAAATAAAAACAATCTATTTGTGCCGATTGTAGTCGTTCTCGAGGAGATTTGAAATATAGATTTTGATTGTTGAAACATTATAAAACAATCGAATTCCACACATTTTACAATATAATTATATAAAATTTCAAACTCGTATATCTCCGTTACTATTGAAGATACAGAAGTGATTTTGCACTCAATGGAATCAGGTCGACGCTCTCTATTGGCTCATGGGGAAAAATGTAATCCATGTGTAATATTCATGCTTAGTTACCGTGGAAACTCTCATAACAATAAATTAAACAATCTATTTAGAAGCTATTGTAGTCGTTGTCGAGGAGATTTGAAATACAGATTTTGATTGTTGAAACATTATAAAACAATCGAATTATACACATTTTACGATAGAATTATATAAAATTTCAAACTCGCATATCTCCGTTAATGTTGAAGATACAGAAGTGATTTTACACTCAATGGAATTAGGTTGACCTAACCTAACCTAAACTGACCTGACCTAACCTAACCTAACCTAACTTTACTTAACCTAACCTAACCTAACCTAATAAAAATAAAATAAAAACAATCTATTTGTGCCCGATTGTAGTCGTTCTCGAGGAGATTTGAAATATAGATTTTGATTTTTGAAACATTATAAAACAATCTAATTATACACATTTTATGATAGAATTATATAAAATTTCAAACTCGAATATCTCCGTTAATGTTGAAGATACAGAAGTGATTTGGCACTCATTGGAATCAGGTCGACGCTCTCTATTGGCTCATGGGGAAAATGTAATCCATGTGTAATATTCATGCTTAGTTACCATGGAAACTCTTATAACAATAAATTATACAATCTATTTAGGCGCTATTTTAGTCGTCCAGGAGATTAAAAATATAGATTTTGATTGTTGAAACATTATAAAACAATCGAATTATACACTTTTTACGATAGAATTATATAAAATTTCAAACTCGCATATCTCCGTTACTGTTGAAGATACAGAAGTGATTTTACAGTCAATGGAATTAGGTCGACTTAACCTAACCTAAACTGACCTGACCTAACATAATCTAACCTAACTTTACTTAACAAAACCTAACCTAACCTAATAACACTAAAATAAAAACAATCTTTTTGTGACCGATTGTAGTCGTTGTCTAGGAGATTTGAAATATAGATTTCGATGGTTGAAACATTATAAAACAATCGAATTCCACACATTTTACAATATAATTATATAAAATTTCAAACTCGCATATCTCCGTTACTGTTGAAGATACAGAAGTGAAGTTGCACTCAATGGAATCAGGTCGACGCTCTCTATTGGCTCATGGGGAAAATGTAATCCATGTGTAATATTCATGCTTAGTTACCATGGAAACTCTCATAACAATAAATTAAACAATCTATTTAGACGCTATTGTAGTAGTTGTCGAGGAGATTTCAAATATAGATTTTGATTGTTGAAACATTATAAAACAATCGAATTATACACATTTTACGATAAAATTATATAAAATTTCAAACTCGCATATCTCCGTTACTGTTGAAGATACAGAAGTGATTTTACACTCAATGGAATTAGGTCGAACTAACCTAACCTAAACTGACCTGACCTAACCTAACCTAACCTAACTTTACTTAACCTAACCTAACCTAACCTAATAACAATAAAATAAAAACAATCTATTTGTGCCGATTGTAGTCGTTCTCGAGGAGATTTGAAATATAGATTTTGATTGTTGAAACATTATAAAACAATCGAATTCCATACATTTTACAATATAATTATATAAAATTTCAAACTCGCATATCTCCGTTACTATTGAAGATACAGAAGTGATTTTGCACTCAAAGGAATTAGGTCGACCTAACCTAACCTAAACTGACCTTACCTAACCTAACCTAACCTAACTTTACTTAACCTAACCTAACCTAATAACAATAAAATAAAAACAATCTATTTGTGCCGATTGTAGTCGTTCTCGAGGAGATTTGAAATATAGATTTTGATTGTTGAAACATTATAAAACAATCGAATTCCACACATTTTACAATATAATTATATAAAATTTCAAACTCGTATATCTCCGTTACTATTGAAGATACAGAAGTGATTTTGCACTCAATGGAATCAGGTCGAACCAACCTAACCTAAACTGACCTGACCTAACCTAACCTAACCTAACTTTACTTAACCTAACCTAACCTAACCTAATAACAATAAAATAAAAACAATCTATTTGTGCCGATTGTAGTCGTTCTCGAGGAGATTTCAAATATAGATTTTGATTGTTGAAACATTATAAAACAATCGAATTCCACACATTTTACAATATAATTATATAAAATTTCAAACTCGCATATCTCCGTTACTATTGAAGATACAGAAGTGATTTTGCACTCAATGGAATCAGGTCGACGCTCTCTATTGGCTCATGGGGAAAAATGTAATCCATGTGTAATATTCATGCTTAGTTACCATGGAAACTCTTATAACAATAAATTATACAATCTATTTAGGCGCTATTTTAGTCGTCCAGGAGATTAAAAATATAGATTTTGATTGTTGAAACATTATAAAACAATCGAATTATACACTTTTTACGATAGAATTATATAAAATTTCATACTCGCATATCTCCGTTACTGTTGAAGATACAGAAGTGATTTTACAGTCAATGGAATTAGGTCGACTTAACCTAACCTAAACGGACCTGACCTAACCTAATCTAACCTAACTTTACTTAACAAAACCTAACCTAAACTAATAACAATAAAATAAAAACAATCTTTTTGTGACCGATTGTAGTCGTTGTCGAGGAGATTTGAAATATAGATTTCGATGGTTGAAACATTATAAAACAATCGAATTCCACACATTTTACAATATAATTATATAAAATTTCAAACTCGTATATCTCTGTTACTATTGAAGATACAGAAGTGATTTTGCACTCAATGGAATCAGGTCGACGCTCTCTATTGGCTCATGGGGAAAAATGTAATCCATGTGTAATATTCATGCTTAGTTACCGTGGGAACTCTCACAACAATAAATGAAACAATCTATTTAGACGCTATTGTAGTCGTTGTCGAGGAGATTTGAAATATAGATTTTGATTGTTGAAACATTATAAAACAATCGAATTCCACACATTTTACAATATAATTATATAAAATTTCAAACTCGCATATCTCCGTTACTGTTGAAGATACAGAAGTGAATTTGCACTCAATGGAATCAGGTCGACGCTCTCTATTGGCTCATTTAGAAAATGTAATCCATGTGTAATATTCATGCTTAGTTACCATGGAAACTCTCATAACAATAAATTAAACAATCTATTTAGACGCTATTGTAGTAGTTGTCGAGGAGATTTCAAATATAGATTTTGATTGTTGAAACATTATAAAACAATCGAATTCCACACATTTTACAATATAATTATATAAAATTTCAAACTCGCATATCTCCGTTACTGTTGAAGATACAGAAGTGAATTTGCACTCAATGGAATCAGGTCGACGCTCTCTATTGGCTCATGGGGAAAATGTAATCCATGTGTAATATTCATGCTTAGTTACCATGGAAACTCTCATAACAATAAATTAAACAATCTATTTAGAAGCTATTGTAGTCGTTGTCGAGGAGATTTGAAATACAGATTTTGATTGTTGAAACATTATAAAACAATCGAATTATACACATTTTACGATAGAATTATATAAAATTTCAAACTCGCATATCTCCGTTAATGTTGAAGATACAGAAGTGATTTTACACTCAATGGAATTAGGTTGACCTAACCTAACCTAAACTGACCTGACCTAACCTAACCTAACCTAACTTTACTTAACCTAACCTAACCTAACCTAATAAAAATAAAATAAAAACAATCTATTTGTGCCCGATTGTAGTCGTTCTCGAGGAGATTTGAAATATAGATTTTGATTTTTGAAACATTATAAAACAATCTAATTATACACATTTTATGATAGAATTATATAAAATTTCAAACTCGAATATCTCCGTTAATGTTGAAGATACAGAAGTGATTTGGCACTCATTGGAATCAGGTCGACGCTCTCTATTGGCTCATGGGGAAAATGTAATCCATGTGTAATATTCATGCTTAGTTACCATGGAAACTCTTATAACAATAAATTATACAATCTATTTAGGCGCTATTTTAGTCGTCCAGGAGATTAAAAATATAGATTTTGATTGTTGAAACATTATAAAACAATCGAATTATACACTTTTTACGATAGAATTATATAAAATTTCAAACTCGCATATCTCCGTTACTGTTGAAGATACAGAAGTGATTTTACAGTCAATGGAATTAGGTCGACTTAACCTAACCTAAACTGACCTGACCTAACATAATCTAACCTAACTTTACTTAACAAAACCTAACCTAACCTAATAACACTAAAATAAAAACAATCTTTTTGTGACCGATTGTAGTCGTTGTCTAGGAGATTTGAAATATAGATTTCGATGGTTGAAACATTATAAAACAATCGAATTCCACACATTTTACAATATAATTATATAAAATTTCAAACTCGCATATCTCCGTTACTGTTGAAGATACAGAAGTGAAGTTGCACTCAATGGAATCAGGTCGACGCTCTCTATTGGCTCATGGGGAAAATGTAATCCATGTGTAATATTCATGCTTAGTTACCATGGAAACTCTCATAACAATAAATTAAACAATCTATTTAGACGCTATTGTAGTAGTTGTCGAGGAGATTTCAAATATAGATTTTGATTGTTGAAACATTATAAAACAATCGAATTATACACATTTTACGATAAAATTATATAAAATTTCAAACTCGCATATCTCCGTTACTGTTGAAGATACAGAAGTGATTTTACACTCAATGGAATTAGGTCGAACTAACCTAACCTAAACTGACCTGACCTAACCTAACCTAACCTAACTTTACTTAACCTAACCTAACCTAACCTAATAACAATAAAATAAAAACAATCTATTTGTGCCGATTGTAGTCGTTCTCGAGGAGATTTGAAATATAGATTTTGATTGTTGAAACATTATAAAACAATCGAATTCCATACATTTTACAATATAATTATATAAAATTTCAAACTCGCATATCTCCGTTACTATTGAAGATACAGAAGTGATTTTGCACTCAAAGGAATTAGGTCGACCTAACCTAACCTAAACTGACCTTACCTAACCTAACCTAACCTAACTTTACTTAACCTAACCTAACCTAACCTAATAACAATAAAATAAAAACAATCTATTTGTGCCGATTGTAGTCGTTCTCGAGGAGATTTGAAATATAGATTTTGATTGTTGAAACATTATAAAACAATCGAATTCCACACATTTTACAATATAATTATATAAAATTTCAAACTCGTATATCTCCGTTACTATTGAAGATACAGAAGTGATTTTGCACTCAATGGAATCATGTCGACGCTCTCTATTGGCTCATGGGGAAAAATGTAATCCATGTGTAATATTCATGCTTAGTTACCGTGGAAACTCTCATAACAATAAATTAAACAATCTATTTAGAAGCTATTGTAGTCGTTGTCGAGGAGATTTGAAATACAGATTTTGATTGTTGAAACATTATAAAACAATCGAATTATACACATTTTACGATAGAATTATATAAAATTTCAAACTCGCATATCTCCGTTAATGTTGAAGATACAGAAGTGATTTTACACTCAATGGAATTAGGTTGACCTAACCTAACCTAAACTGACCTGACCTAACCTAACCTAACCTAACTTTACTTAACCTAACCTAACCTAACCTAATAAAAATAAAATAAAAACAATCTATTTGTGCCCGATTGTAGTCGTTCTCGAGGAGATTTGAAATATAGATTTTGATTTTTGAAACATTATAAAACAATCTAATTATACACATTTTATGATAGAATTATATAAAATTTCAAACTCGAATATCTCCGTTAATGTTGAAGATACAGAAGTGATTTGGCACTCATTGGAATCAGGTCGACGCTCTCTATTGGCTCATGGGGAAAATGTAATCCATGTGTAATATTCATGCTTAGTTACCATGGAAACTCTTATAACAATAAATTATACAATCTATTTAGGCGCTATTTTAGTCGTCCAGGAGATTAAAAATATAGATTTTGATTGTTGAAACATTATAAAACAATCGAATTATACACTTTTTACGATAGAATTATATAAAATTTCAAACTCGCATATCTCCGTTACTGTTGAAGATACAGAAGTGATTTTACAGTCAATGGAATTAGGTCGACTTAACCTAACCTAAACTGACCTGACCTAACATAATCTAACCTAACTTTACTTAACAAAACCTAACCTAACCTAATAACACTAAAATAAAAACAATCTTTTTGTGACCGATTGTAGTCGTTGTCTAGGAGATTTGAAATATAGATTTCGATGGTTGAAACATTATAAAACAATCGAATTCCACACATTTTACAATATAATTTTATAAAATTTCAAACTCGCATATCTCCGTTACTGTTGAAGATACAGAAGTGAAGTTGCACTCAATGGAATCAGGTCGACGCTCTCTATTGGCTCATGGGGAAAATGTAATCCATGTGTAATATTCATGCTTAGTTACCATGGAAACTCTCATAACAATAAATTAAACAATCTATTTAGACGCTATTGTAGTAGTTGTCGAGGAGATTTCAAATATAGATTTTGATTGTTGAAACATTATAAAACAATCGAATTATACACATTTTACGATAAAATTATATAAAATTTCAAACTCGCATATCTCCGTTACTGTTGAAGATACAGAAGTGATTTTACACTCAATGGAATTAGGTCGAACTAACCTAACCTAAACTGACCTGACCTAACCTAACCTAACCTAACTTTACTTAACCTAACCTAACCTAACCTAATAACAATAAAATAAAAACAATCTATTTGTGCCGATTGTAGTCGTTCTCGAGGAGATTTGAAATATAGATTTTGATTGTTGAAACATTATAAAACAATCGAATTCCATACATTTTACAATATAATTATATAAAATTTCAAACTCGCATATCTCCGTTACTATTGAAGATACAGAAGTGATTTTGCACTCAAAGGAATTAGGTCGACCTAACCTAACCTAAACTGACCTTACCTAACCTAACCTAACCTAACTTTACTTAACCTAACCTAACCTAATAACAATAAAATAAAAACAATCTATTTGTGCCGATTGTAGTCGTTCTCGAGGAGATTTGAAATATAGATTTTGATTGTTGAAACATTATAAAACAATCGAATTCCACACATTTTACAATATAATTATATAAAATTTCAAACTCGTATATCTCCGTTACTATTGAAGATACAGAAGTGATTTTGCACTCAATGGAATCAGGTCGAACCAACCTAACCTAAACTGACCTGACCTAACCTAACCTAACCTAACTTTACTTAACCTAACCTAACCTAACCTAATAACAATAAAATAAAAACAATCTATTTGTGCCGATTGTAGTCGTTCTCGAGGAGATTTCAAATATAGATTTTGATTGTTGAAACATTATAAAACAATCGAATTCCACACATTTTACAATATAATTATATAAAATTTCAAACTCGCATATCTCCGTTACTATTGAAGATACAGAAGTGATTTTGCACTCAATGGAATCAGGTCGACGCTCTCTATTGGCTCATGGGGAAAAATGTAATCCATGTGTAATATTCATGCTTAGTTACCATGGAAACTCTTATAACAATAAATTATACAATCTATTTAGGCGCTATTTTAGTCGTCCAGGAGATTAAAAATATAGATTTTGATTGTTGAAACATTATAAAACAATCGAATTATACACTTTTTACGATAGAATTATATAAAATTTCATCCTCGCATATCTCCGTTACTGTTGAAGATACAGAAGTGATTTTACAGTCAATGGAATTAGGTCGACTTAACCTAACCTAAACGGACCTGACCTAACCTAATCTAACCTAACTTTACTTAACAAAACCTAACCTAAACTAATAACAATAAAATAAAAACAATCTTTTTGTGACCGATTGTAGTCGTTGTCGAGGAGATTTGAAATATAGATTTCGATGGTTGAAACATTATAAAACAATCGAATTCCACACATTTTACAATATAATTATATAAAATTTCAAACTCGTATATCTCTGTTACTATTGAAGATACAGAAGTGATTTTGCACTCAATGGAATCAGGTCGACGCTCTCTATTGGCTCATGGGGAAAAATGTAATCCATGTGTAATATTCATGCTTAGTTACCGTGGGAACTCTCACAACAATAAATTAAACAATCTATTTAGACGCTATTGTAGTCGTTGTCGAGGAGATTTGAAATATAGATTTTGATTGTTGAAACATTATAAAACAATCGAATTCCACACATTTTACAATATAATTATATAAAATTTCAAACTCGCATATCTCCGTTACTGTTGAAGATACAGAAGTGAATTTGCACTCAATGGAATCAGGTCGACGCTCTCTATTGGCTCATGGGGAAAATGTAATCCATGTGTAATATTCATGCTTAGTTACCATGGAAACTCTCATAACAATAAATTAAACAATCTATTTAGACGCTATTGTAGTAGTTGTCGAGGAGATTTCAAATATAGATTTTGATTGTTGAAACATTATAAAACAATCGAATTCCACACATTTTACAATATAATTATATAAAATTTCAAACTCGCATATCTCCGTTACTGTTGAAGATACAGAAGTGAATTTGCACTCAATGGAATCAGGTCGACGCTCTCTATTGGCTCATGGGGAAAATGTAATCCATGTGTAATATTCATGCTTAGTTACCATGGAAACTCTCATAACAATAAATTAAACAATCTATTTAGAAGCTATTGTAGTCGTTGTCGAGGAGATTTGAAATACAGATTTTGATTGTTGAAACATTATAAAACAATCGAATTATACACATTTTACGATAGAATTATATAAAATTTCAAACTCGCATATCTCCGTTAATGTTGAAGATACAGAAGTGATTTTACACTCAATGGAATTAGGTTGACCTAACCTAACCTAAACTGACCTGACCTAACCTAACCTAACCTAACTTTACTTAACCTAACCTAACCTAACCTAATAAAAATAAAATAAAAACAATCTATTTGTGCCCGATTGTAGTCGTTCTCGAGGAGATTTGAAATATAGATTTTGATTTTTGAAACATTATAAAACAATCTAATTATACACATTTTATGATAGAATTATATAAAATTTCAAACTCGAATATCTCCGTTAATGTTGAAGATACAGAAGTGATTTGGCACTCATTGGAATCAGGTCGACGCTCTCTATTGGCTCATGGGGAAAATGTAATCCATGTGTAATATTCATGCTTAGTTACCATGGAAACTCTTATAACAATAAATTATACAATCTATTTAGGCGCTATTTTAGTCGTCCAGGAGATTAAAAATATAGATTTTGATTGTTGAAACATTATAAAACAATCGAATTATACACTTTTTACGATAGAATTATATAAAATTTCAAACTCGCATATCTCCGTTACTGTTGAAGATACAGAAGTGATTTTACAGTCAATGGAATTAGGTCGACTTAACCTAACCTAAACTGACCTGACCTAACATAATCTAACCTAACTTTACTTAACAAAACCTAACCTAACCTAATAACACTAAAATAAAAACAATCTTTTTGTGACCGATTGTAGTCGTTGTCTAGGAGATTTGAAATATAGATTTCGATGGTTGAAACATTATAAAACAATCGAATTCCACATATTTTACAATATAATTATATAAAATTTCAAACTCGCATATCTCCGTTACTGTTGAAGATACAGAAGTGAATTTGCACTCAATGGAATCAGGTCGACGCTCTCTATTGGCTCATGGGGAAAATGTAATCCATGTGTAATATTCATGCTTAGTTACCATGGAAACTCTTATAACAATAAATTATACAATCTATTTAGGCGCTATTTTAGTCGTCCAGGAGATTAAAAATATAGATTTTGATTGTTGAAACATTATAAAACAATCGAATTATACACTTTTTACGATAGAATTATATAAAATTTCATCCTCGCATATCTCCGTTACTGTTGAAGATACAGAAGTGATTTTACAGTCAATGGAATTAGGTCGACTTAACCTAACCTAAACGGACCTGACCTAACCTAATCTAACCTAACTTTACTTAACAAAACCTAACCTAAACTAATAACAATAAAATAAAAACAATCTTTTTGTGACCGATTGTAGTCGTTGTCGAGGAGATTTGAAATATAGATTTCGATGGTTGAAACATTATAAAACAATCGAATTCCACACATTTTACAATATAATTATATAAAATTTCAAACTCGTATATCTCTGTTACTATTGAAGATACAGAAGTGATTTTGCACTCAATGGAATCAGGTCGACGCTCTCTATTGGCTCATGGGGAAAAATGTAATCCATGTGTAATATTCATGCTTAGTTACCGTGGGAACTCTCACAACAATAAATTAAACAATCTATTTAGACGCTATTGTAGTCGTTGTCGAGGAGATTTGAAATATAGATTTTGATTGTTGAAACATTATAAAACAATCGAATTCCACACATTTTACAATATAATTATATAAAATTTCAAACTCGCATATCTCCGTTACTGTTGAAGATACAGAAGTGAATTTGCACTCAATGGAATCAGGTCGACGCTCTCTATTGGCTCATGGGGAAAATGTAATCCATGTGTAATATTCATGCTTAGTTACCATGGAAACTCTCATAACAATAAATTAAACAATCTATTTAGACGCTATTGTAGTAGTTGTCGAGGAGATTTCAAATATAGATTTTGATTGTTGAAACATTATAAAACAATCGAATTCCACACATTTTACAATATAATTATATAAAATTTCAAACTCGCATATCTCCGTTACTGTTGAAGATACAGAAGTGAATTTGCACTCAATGGAATCAGGTCGACGCTCTCTATTGGCTCATGGGGAAAATGTAATCCATGTGTAATATTCATGCTTAGTTACCATGGAAACTCTCATAACAATAAATTAAACAATCTATTTAGAAGCTATTGTAGTCGTTGTCGAGGAGATTTGAAATACAGATTTTGATTGTTGAAACATTATAAAACAATCGAATTATACACATTTTACGATAGAATTATATAAAATTTCAAACTCGCATATCTCCGTTAATGTTGAAGATACAGAAGTGATTTTACACTCAATGGAATTAGGTTGACCTAACCTAACCTAAACTGACCTGACCTAACCTAACCTAACCTAACTTTACTTAACCTAACCTAACCTAACCTAATAAAAATAAAATAAAAACAATCTATTTGTGCCCGATTGTAGTCGTTCTCGAGGAGATTTGAAATATAGATTTTGATTTTTGAAACATTATAAAACAATCTAATTATACACATTTTATGATAGAATTATATAAAATTTCAAACTCGAATATCTCCGTTAATGTTGAAGATACAGAAGTGATTTGGCACTCATTGGAATCAGGTCGACGCTCTCTATTGGCTCATGGGGAAAATGTAATCCATGTGTAATATTCATGCTTAGTTACCATGGAAACTCTTATAACAATAAATTATACAATCTATTTAGGCGCTATTTTAGTCGTCCAGGAGATTAAAAATATAGATTTTGATTGTTGAAACATTATAAAACAATCGAATTATACACTTTTTACGATAGAATTATATAAAATTTCAAACTCGCATATCTCCGTTACTGTTGAAGATACAGAAGTGATTTTACAGTCAATGGAATTAGGTCGACTTAACCTAACCTAAACTGACCTGACCTAACATAATCTAACCTAACTTTACTTAACAAAACCTAACCTAACCTAATAACACTAAAATAAAAACAATCTTTTTGTGACCGATTGTAGTCGTTGTCTAGGAGATTTGAAATATAGATTTCGATGGTTGAAACATTATAAAACAATCGAATTCCACATATTTTACAATATAATTATATAAAATTTCAAACTCGCATATCTCCGTTACTGTTGAAGATACAGAAGTGAATTTGCACTCAATGGAATCAGGTCGACGCTCTCTATTGGCTCATGGGGAAAATGTAATCCATGTGTAATATTCATGCTTAGTTACCATGGAAACTCTCATAACAATAAATTAAACAATCTATTTAGACGCTATTGTAGTAGTTGTCGAGGAGATTTCAAAATATAGATTTTGATTGTTGAAACATTATAAAACAATCGAATTATACACATTTTACGATAAAATTATATAAAATTTCAAACTCGCATATCTCCGTTACTGTTGAAGATACAGAAGTGATTTTACACTCAATGGAATTAGGTCGAACTAACCTAACCTAAAGTGACCTGACCAAACCTAACCTAACCTAACTTTATTAACCTAACTTAACCTAACCTAATAACAATAAAATAAAAACAATCTATTTGTGCCGATTGTAGTCGTTCTCGAGGAGATTTGAAATATAGATTTTGATTGTTGAAACATTATAAAACAATCGAATTCCACACATTTTACAATATAATTATATAAAATTTCAAACTCGCATATCTCCGTTACTATTGAAGATACAGAAGTGATTTTGCACTCAAAGGAATTAGGTCGACCTAACCTAACCTAAACTGACCTTACCTAACCTAACCTAACCTAACTTTACTTAACCTAACCTAACCTAACCTAATAACAATAAAATAAAAACAATCTATTTGTGCCGATTGTAGTCGTTCTCGAGGAGATTTGAAATATAGATTTTGATTGTTGAAACATTATAAAACAATCGAATTCCACACATTTTACAATATAATTATATAAAATTTCAAACTCGTATATCTCCGTTACTATTGAAGATACAGAAGTGATTTTGCACTCAATGGAATCAGGTCGACGCTCTCTATTGGCTCATGGGGAAAAATGTAATCCATGTGTAATATTCATGCTTAGTTACCGTGGAAACTCTCATAACAATAAATTAAACAATCTATTTAGAAGCTATTGTAGTCGTTGTCGAGGAGATTTGAAATACAGATTTTGATTGTTGAAACATTATAAAACAATCGAATTATACACATTTTACGATAGAATTATATAAAATTTCAAACTCGCATATCTCCGTTAATGTTGAAGATACAGAAGTGATTTTACACTCAATGGAATTAGGTTGACCTAACCTAACCTAAACTGACCTGACCTAACCTAACCTAACCTAACTTTACTTAACCTAACCTAACCTAAGCTAATAAAAATAAAATAAAAACAATCTATTTGTGCCCGATTGTAGTCGTTCTCGAGGAGATTTGAAATATAGATTTTGATTTTTGAAACATTATAAAACAATCTAATTATACACATTTTATGATAGAATTATATAAAATTTCAAACTCGAATATCTCCGTTAATGTTGAAGATACAGAAGTGATTTGGCACTCATTGGAATCAGGTCGACGCTCTCTATTGGCTCATGGGGAAAATGTAATCCATGTGTAATATTCATGCTTAGTTACCATGGAAACTCTTATAACAATAAATTATACAATCTATTTAGGCGCTATTTTAGTCGTCCAGGAGATTAAAAATATAGATTTTGATTGTTGAAACATTATAAAACCATCGAATTATACACTTTTTACGATAGAATTATATAAAATTTCAAACTCGCATATCTCCGTTACTGTTGAAGATACAGAAGTGATTTTACAGTCAATGGAATTAGGTCGACTTAACCTAACCTAAACTGACCTGACCTAACATAATCTAACCTAACTTTACTTAACAAAACCTAACCTAACCTAATAACACTAAAATAAAAACAATCTTTTTGTGACCGATTGTAGTCGTTGTCTAGGAGATTTGAAATATAGATTTCGATGGTTGAAACATTATAAAACAATCGAATTCCACACATTTTACAATATAATTATATAAAATTTCAAACTCGCATATCTCCGTTACTGTTGAAGATACAGAAGTGAAGTTGCACTCAATGGAATCAGGTCGACGCTCTCTATTGGCTCATGGGGAAAATGTAATCCATGTGTAATATTCATGCTTAGTTACCATGGAAACTCTCATAACAATAAATTAAACAATCTATTTAGACGCTATTGTAGTAGTTGTCGAGGAGATTTCAAATATAGATTTTGATTGTTGAAACATTATAAAACAATCGAATTATACACATTTTACGATAAAATTATATAAAATTTCAAACTCGCATATCTCCGTTACTGTTGAAGATACAGAAGTGATTTTACACTCAATGGAATTAGGTCGAACTAACCTAACCTAAACTGACCTGACCTAACCTAACCTAACCTAACTTTACTTAACCTAACCTAACCTAACCTAATAACAATAAAATAAAAACAATCTATTTGTGCCGATTGTAGTCGTTCTCGAGGAGATTTGAAATATAGATTTTGATTGTTGAAACATTATAAAACAATCGAATTCCATACATTTTACAATATAATTATATAAAATTTCAAACTCGCATATCTCCGTTACTATTGAAGATACAGAAGTGATTTTGCACTCAAAGGAATTAGGTCGACCTAACCTAACCTAAACTGACCTTACCTAACCTAACCTAACTTTACTTAACCTAACCTAACCTAATAACAATAAAATAAAAACAATCTATTTGTGCCGATTGTAGTCGTTCTCGAGGAGATTTGAAATATAGATTTTGATTGTTGAAACATTATAAAACAATCGAATTCCACACATTTTACAATATAATTATATAAAATTTCAAACTCGTATATCTCCGTTACTATTGAAGATACAGAAGTGATTTTGCACTCAATGGAATCAGGTCGACGCTCTCTATTGGCTCATGGGGAAAAATGTAATCCATGTGTAATATTCATGCTTAGTTACCGTGGAAACTCTCATAACAATAAATTAAACAATCTATTTAGAAGCTATTGTAGTCGTTGTCGAGGAGATTTGAAATACAGATTTTGATTGTTGAAACATTATAAAACAATCGAATTATACACATTTTACGATAGAATTATATAAAATTTCAAACTCGCATATCTCCGTTAATGTTGAAGATACAGAAGTGATTTGGCACTCATTGGAATCAGGTCGACGCTCTCTATTAGCTCATGGGGAAAATGTAATCCATGTGTAATATTCATGCTTAGTTACCATGGAAACTCTTATAACAATAAATTATACAATCTATTTAGGCGCTATTTTAGTCGTCCAGGAGATTAAAAATATAGATTTTGATTGTTGAAACATTATAAAACAATCGAATTATACACTTTTTACGATAGAATTATATAAAATTTCAAACTCGCATATCTCCGTTACTGTTGAAGATACAGAAGTGATTTTACAGTCAATGGAATTAGGTCGACTTAACCTAACCTAAACTGACCTGACCTAACCTAATCTAACCTAACTTTACTTAACAAAACCTAACCTAAACTAATAACACTAAAATAAAAACAATCTTTTTGTGACCGATTGTAGTCGTTGTCTAGGAGATTTGAAATATAGATTTCGATGGTTGAAACATTATAAAACAATCGAATTCCACACATTTTACAATATAATTATATAAAATTTCAAACTCGCATATCTCCGTTACTGTTGAAGATACAGAAGTGAAGTTGCACTCAATGGAATCAGGTCGACGCTCTCTATTGGCTCATGGGGAAAATGTAATCCATGTGTAATATTCATGCTTAGTTACCATGGAAACTCTCATAACAATAAATTAAACAATCTATTTAGACGCTATTGTAGTAGTTGTCGAGGAGATTTCAAATATAGATTTTGATTGTTGAAACATTATAAAACAATCGAATTATACACATTTTACGATAAAATTATATAAAATTTCAAACTCGCATATCTCCGTTACTGTTGAAGATACAGAAGTGATTTTACACTCAATGGAATTAGGTCGAACTAACCTAACCTAAACTGACCTGACCTAACCTAACCTAACCTAACTTTACTTAACCTAACCTAACCTAAGCTAATAAAAATAAAATAAAAACAATCTATTTGTGCCCGATTGTAGTCGTTCTCGAGGAGATTTGAAATATAGATTTTGATTTTTGAAACATTATAAAACAATCTAATTATACACATTTTATGATAGAATTATATAAAATTTCAAACTCGAATATCTCCGTTAATGTTGAAGATACAGAAGTGATTTGGCACTCATTGGAATCAGGTCGACGCTCTCTATTGGCTCATGGGGAAAATGTAATCCATGTGTAATATTCATGCTTAGTTACCATGGAAACTCTTATAACAATAAATTATACAATCTATTTAGGCGCTATTTTAGTCGTCCAGGAGATTAAAAATATAGATTTTGATTGTTGAAACATTATAAAACCATCGAATTATACACTTTTTACGATAGAATTATATAAAATTTCAAACTCGCATATCTCCGTTACTGTTGAAGATACAGAAGTGATTTTACACTCAATGGAATTAGGTTGACCTAACCTAACCTAAACTGACCTGACCTAACCTAACCTAACCTAACTTTACTTAACCTAACCTAACCTAAGCTAATAAAAATAAAATAAAAACAATCTATTTGTGCCCGATTGTAGTCGTTCTCGAGGAGATTTGAAATATAGATTTTGATTTTTGAAACATTATAAAACAATCTAATTATACACATTTTATGATAGAATTATATAAAATTTCAAACTCGAATATCTCCGTTAATGTTGAAGATACAGAAGTGATTTGGCACTCATTGGAATCAGGTCGACGCTCTCTATTGGCTCATGGGGAAAATGTAATCCATGTGTAATATTCATGCTTAGTTACCATGGAAACTCTTATAACAATAAATTATACAATCTATTTAGGCGCTATTTTAGTCGTCCAGTAGATTAAAAATATAGATTTTGATTGTTGAAACATTATAAAACCATCGAATTATACACTTTTTACGATAGAATTATATAAAATTTCAAACTCGCATATCTCCGTTACTGTTGAAGATACAGAAGTGATTTTACAGTCAATGGAATTAGGTCGACTTAACCTAACCTAAACTGACCTGACCTAACATAATCTAACCTAACTTTACTTAACAAAACCTAACCTAACCTAATAACACTAAAATAAAAACAATCTTTTTGTGACCGATTGTAGTCGTTGTCTAGGAGATTTGAAATATAGATTTCGATGGTTGAAACATTATAAAACAATCGAATTCCACACATTTTACAATATAATTATATAAAATTTCAAACTCGCATATCTCCGTTACTGTTGAAGATACAGAAGTGAAGTTGCACTCAATGGAATCAGGTCGACGCTCTCTATTGGCTCATGGGGAAAATGTAATCCATGTGTAATATTCATGCTTAGTTACCATGGAAACTCTCATAACAATAAATTAAACAATCTATTTAGACGCTATTGTAGTAGTTGTCGAGGAGATTTCAAATATAGATTTTGATTGTTGAAACATTATAAAACAATCGAATTATACACATTTTACGATAAAATTATATAAAATTTCAAACTCGCATATCTCCGTTACTGTTGAAGATACAGAAGTGATTTTACACTCAATGGAATTAGGTCGAACTAACCTAACCTAAACTGACCTGACCTAACCTAACCTAACCTAACTTTACTTAACCTAACCTAACCTAACCTAATAACAATAAAATAAAAACAATCTATTTGTGCCGATTGTAGTCGTTCTCGAGGAGATTTGAAATATAGATTTTGATTGTTGAAACATTATAAAACAATCGAATTCCATACATTTTACAATATAATTATATAAAATTTCAAACTCGCATATCTCCGTTACTATTGAAGATACAGAAGTGATTTTGCACTCAAAGGAATTAGGTCGACCTAACCTAACCTAAACTGACCTTACCTAACCTAACCTAACTTTACTTAACCTAACCTAACCTAATAACAATAAAATAAAAACAATCTATTTGTGCCGATTGTAGTCGTTCTCGAGGAGATTTGAAATATAGATTTTGATTGTTGAAACATTATAAAACAATCGAATTCCACACATTTTACAATATAATTATATAAAATTTCAAACTCGTATATCTCCGTTACTATTGAAGATACAGAAGTGATTTTGCACTCAATGGAATCAGGTCGACGCTCTCTATTGGCTCATGGGGAAAAATGTAATCCATGTGTAATATTCATGCTTAGTTACCGTGGAAACTCTCATAACAATAAATTAAACAATCTATTTAGAAGCTATTGTAGTCGTTGTCGAGGAGATTTGAAATACAGATTTTGATTGTTGAAACATTATAAAACAATCGAATTATACACATTTTACGATAGAATTATATAAAATTTCAAACTCGCATATCTCCGTTAATGTTGAAGATACAGAAGTGATTTGGCACTCATTGGAATCAGGTCGACGCTCTCTATTAGCTCATGGGGAAAATGTAATCCATGTGTAATATTCATGCTTAGTTACCATGGAAACTCTTATAACAATAAATTATACAATCTATTTAGGCGCTATTTTAGTCGTCCAGGAGATTAAAAATATAGATTTTGATTGTTGAAACATTATAAAACAATCGAATTATACACTTTTTACGATAGAATTATATAAAATTTCAAACTCGCATATCTCCGTTACTGTTGAAGATACAGAAGTGATTTTACAGTCAATGGAATTAGGTCGACTTAACCTAACCTAAACTGACCTGACCTAACCTAATCTAACCTAACTTTACTTAACAAAACCTAACCTAAACTAATAACACTAAAATAAAAACAATCTTTTTGTGACCGATTGTAGTCGTTGTCTAGGAGATTTGAAATATAGATTTCGATGGTTGAAACATTATAAAACAATCGAATTCCACACATTTTACAATATAATTATATAAAATTTCAAACTCGCATATCTCCGTTACTGTTGAAGATACAGAAGTGAAGTTGCACTCAATGGAATCAGGTCGACGCTCTCTATTGGCTCATGGGGAAAATGTAATCCATGTGTAATATTCATGCTTAGTTACCATGGAAACTCTCATAACAATAAATTAAACAATCTATTTAGACGCTATTGTAGTAGTTGTCGAGGAGATTTCAAATATAGATTTTGATTGTTGAAACATTATAAAACAATCGAATTATACACATTTTACGATAAAATTATATAAAATTTCAAACTCGCATATCTCCGTTACTGTTGAAGATACAGAAGTGATTTTACACTCAATGGAATTAGGTCGAACTAACCTAACCTAAACTGACCTGACCTAACCTAACCTAACCTAACTTTACTTAACCTAACCTAACCTAACCTAATAACAATAAAATAAAAACAATCTATTTGTGCCGATTGTAGTCGTTCTCGAGGAGATTTGAAATATAGATTTTGATTGTTGAAACATTATAAAACAATCGAATTCCATACATTTTACAATATAATTATATAAAATTTCAAACTCGCATATCTCCGTTACTATTGAAGATACAGAAGTGATTTTGCACTCAAAGGAATTAGGTCGACCTAACCTAACCTAAACTGACCTTACCTAACCTAACCTAACTTTACTTAACCTAACCTAACCTAATAACAATAAAATAAAAACAATCTATTTGTGCCGATTGTAGTCGTTCTCGAGGAGATTTGAAATATAGATTTTGATTGTTGAAACATTATAAAACAATCGAATTCCACACATTTTACAATATAATTATATAAAATTTCAAACTCGTATATCTCCGTTACTATTGAAGATACAGAAGTGATTTTGCACTCAATGGAATCAGGTCGACGCTCTCTATTGGCTCATGGGGAAAAATGTAATCCATGTGTAATATTCATGCTTAGTTACCGTGGAAACTCTCATAACAATAAATTAAACAATCTATTTAGAAGCTATTGTAGTCGTTGTCGAGGAGATTTGAAATACAGATTTTGATTGTTGAAACATTATAAAACAATCGAATTATACACATTTTACGATAGAATTATATAAAATTTCAAACTCGCATATCTCCGTTAATGTTGAAGATACAGAAGTGATTTGGCACTCATTGGAATCAGGTCGACGCTCTCTATTAGCTCATGGGGAAAATGTAATCCATGTGTAATATTCATGCTTAGTTACCATGGAAACTCTTATAACAATAAATTATACAATCTATTTAGGCGCTATTTTAGTCGTCCAGGAGATTAAAAATATAGATTTTGATTGTTGAAACATTATAAAACAATCGAATTATACACTTTTTACGATAGAATTATATAAAATTTCAAACTCGCATATCTCCGTTACTGTTGAAGATACAGAAGTGATTTTACAGTCAATGGAATTAGGTCGACTTAACCTAACCTAAACTGACCTGACCTAACCTAATCTAACCTAACTTTACTTAACAAAACCTAACCTAAACTAATAACAATAAAATAAAAACAATCTTTTTGTGACCGATTGTAGTCGTTGTCGAGGAGATTTGAAATATAGATTTCGATGGTTGAAACATTATAAAACAATCGAATTCAACACATTTTACAATATAATTATATAAAATTTCAAACTCGCATATCTCCGTTACTGTTGAAGATACAGAAGTGAATTTGCACTCAATGGAATCAGGTCGACGCTCTCCATTGGCTCATGGGGAAAATGTAATCCATGTGTAATATTCATGCTTAGTTACCATGGAAACTCTCATAACAATAAATTAAACAATCTATTTAGACGCTATTGTAGTAGTTGTCGAGGAGATTTCAAATATAGATTTTGATTGTTGAAACATTATAAAACAATCGAATTATACACATTTTACGATAAAATTATATAAAATTTCAAACTCGCATAACTCCGTTACTGTTGAAGATACAGAAGTGATTTTACACTCAATGGAATTAGGTCGAACTAACCTAACCTAAACTGACCTGACCTAACCTAACCTAACCTAACTTTACTTAACCTAACATAACCTAACCTAATAACAATAAAATAAAAACAATCTATTTGTGCCGATTGTAGTCGTTCTCGAGGAGATTTGAAATATAGATTTTTATTGTTGAAACATTATAAAACAATCGAATTCCACACATTTTACAATATAATTATATAAAATTTCAAACTCGCATATCTCCGTTACTGTTGAAGATACTGAAGTGAATTTGCACTCAATGGAATCAGGTCGACGCTCTCTATTGGCTCATGGGGAAAAATGTAATCCATGTGTAATATTCATGCTTAGTTACCGTGGGAACTCTCACATCAATAAATTAAACAATCTATTTAGACGCTATTGTAGTCGTTGTCGAGGAGATTTGAAATATAGATTTTGATTGTTGAAACATTATAAAACAATCGAATTCCACACATTTTACAATATAATTATATAAAATTTCAAACTCGCATATCTCCGTTACTGTTGAAGATACAGAAGTGAATTTGCACTCAATGGAATCAGGTCGACGCTCTCTATTGGCTCATGGGGAAAATGTAATCCATGTGTAATATTCATGCTTAGTTACCGTGGAAACTCTCATAACAATAAATTAAACAATCTATTTAGAAGCTATTGTAGTCGTTGTCGAGGAGATTTGAAATACAGATTTTGATTGTTGAAACATTATAAAACAATCGAATTATACACATTTTACGATAGAATTATATAAAATTTCAAACTCGCATATCTCCGTTAATGTTGAAGATACAGAAGTGATTTGGCACTCATTGGAATCAGGTCGACGCTCTCTATTAGCTCATGGGGAAAATGTAATCCATGTGTAATATTCATGCTTAGTTACCATGGAAACTCTTATAACAATAAATTATACAATCTATTTAGGCGCTATTTTAGTCGTCCAGGAGATTAAAAATATAGATTTTGATTGTTGAAACATTATAAAACAATCGAATTATACACTTTTTACGATAGAATTATATAAAATTTCAAACTCGCATATCTCCGTTACTGTTGAAGATACAGAAGTGATTTTACAGTCAATGGAATTAGGTCGACTTAACCTAACCTAAACTGACCTGACCTAACCTAATCTAACCTAACTTTACTTAACAAAACCTAACCTAAACTAATAACACTAAAATAAAAACAATCTTTTTGTGACCGATTGTAGTCGTTGTCTAGGAGATTTGAAATATAGATTTCGATGGTTGAAACATTATAAAACAATCGAATTCCACACATTTTACAATATAATTATATAAAATTTCAAACTCGCATATCTCCGTTACTGTTGAAGATACAGAAGTGAAGTTGCACTCAATGGAATCAGGTCGACGCTCTCTATTGGCTCATGGGGAAAATGTAATCCATGTGTAATATTCATGCTTAGTTACCATGGAAACTCTCATAACAATAAATTAAACAATCTATTTAGACGCTATTGTAGTAGTTGTCGAGGAGATTTCAAATATAGATTTTGATTGTTGAAACATTATAAAACAATCGAATTATACACATTTTACGATAAAATTATATAAAATTTCAAACTCGCATATCTCCGTTACTGTTGAAGATACAGAAGTGATTTTACACTCAATGGAATTAGGTCGAACTAACCTAACCTAAACTGACCTGACCTAACCTAACCTAACCTAACTTTACTTAACCTAACCTAACCTAACCTAATAACAATAAAATAAAAACAATCTATTTGTGCCGATTGTAGTCGTTCTCGAGGAGATTTGAAATATAGATTTTGATTGTTGAAACATTATAAAACAATCGAATTCCATACATTTTACAATATAATTATATAAAATTTCAAACTCGCATATCTCCGTTACTATTGAAGATACAGAAGTGATTTTGCACTCAAAGGAATTAGGTCGACCTAACCTAACCTAAACTGACCTTACCTAACCTAACCTAACTTTACTTAACCTAACCTAACCTAATAACAATAAAATAAAAACAATCTATTTGTGCCGATTGTAGTCGTTCTCGAGGAGATTTGAAATATAGATTTTGATTGTTGAAACATTATAAAACAATCGAATTCCACACATTTTACAATATAATTATATAAAATTTCAAACTCGTATATCTCCGTTACTATTGAAGATACAGAAGTGATTTTGCACTCAATGGAATCAGGTCGACGCTCTCTATTGGCTCATGGGGAAAAATGTAATCCATGTGTAATATTCATGCTTAGTTACCGTGGAAACTCTCATAACAATAAATTAAACAATCTATTTACAAGCTATTGTAGTCGTTGTCGAGGAGATTTGAAATACAGATTTTGATTGTTGAAACATTATAAAACAATCGAATTATACACATTTTACGATAGAATTATATAAAATTTCAAACTCGCATATCTCCGTTAATGTTGAAGATACAGAAGTGATTTGGCACTCATTGGAATCAGGTCGACGCTCTCTATTAGCTCATGGGGAAAATGTAATCCATGTGTAATATTCATGCTTAGTTACCATGGAAACTCTTATAACAATAAATTATACAATCTATTTAGGCGCTATTTTAGTCGTCCAGGAGATTAAAAATATAGATTTTGATTGTTGAAACATTATAAAACAATCGAATTATACACTTTTTACGATAGAATTATATAAAATTTCAAACTCGCATATCTCCGTTACTGTTGAAGATACAGAAGTGATTTTACAGTCAATGGAATTAGGTCGACTTAACCTAACCTAAACTGACCTGACCTAACCTAATCTAACCTAACTTTACTTAACAAAACCTAACCTAAACTAATAACAATAAAATAAAAACAATCTTTTTGTGACCGATTGTAGTCGTTGTCGAGGAGATTTGAAATATAGATTTCGATGGTTGAAACATTATAAAACAATCGAATTCAACACATTTTACAATATAATTATATAAAATTTCAAACTCGCATATCTCCGTTACTGTTGAAGATACAGAAGTGAATTTGCACTCAATGGAATCAGGTCGACGCTCTCCATTGGCTCATGGGGAAAATGTAATCCATGTGTAATATTCATGCTTAGTTACCATGGAAACTCTCATAACAATAAATTAAACAATCTATTTAGACGCTATTGTAGTAGTTGTCGAGGAGATTTCAAATATAGATTTTGATTGTTGAAACATTATAAAACAATCGAATTATACACATTTTACGATAAAATTATATAAAATTTCAAACTCGCATAACTCCGTTACTGTTGAAGATACAGAAGTGATTTTACACTCAATGGAATTAGGTCGAACTAACCTAACCTAAACTGACCTGACCTAACCTAACCTAACCTAACTTTACTTAACCTAACATAACCTAACCTAATAACAATAAAATAAAAACAATCTATTTGTGCCGATTGTAGTCGTTCTCGAGGAGATTTGAAATATAGATTTTTATTGTTGAAACATTATAAAACAATCGAATTCCACACATTTTACAATATAATTATATAAAATTTCAAACTCGCATATCTCCGTTACTGTTGAAGATACTGAAGTGAATTTGCACTCAATGGAATCAGGTCGACGCTCTCTATTGGCTCATGGGGAAAAATGTAATCCATGTGTAATATTCATGCTTAGTTACCGTGGGAACTCTCACATCAATAAATTAAACAATCTATTTAGACGCTATTGTAGTCGTTGTCGAGGAGATTTGAAATATAGATTTTGATTGTTGAAACATTATAAAACAATCGAATTCCACACATTTTACAATATAATTATATAAAATTTCAAACTCGCATATCTCCGTTACTGTTGAAGATACAGAAGTGAATTTGCACTCAATGGAATCAGGTCGACGCTCTCTATTGGCTCATGGGGAAAATGTAATCCATGTGTAATATTCATGCTTAGTTACCATGGAAACTCTCATAACAATAAATTAAACAATCTATTTAGACGCTATTGTAGTAGTTGTCGAGGAGATTTCAAATATAGATTTTGATTGTTGAAACATTATAAAACAATCGAATTCCACACATTTTACAATATAATTATATAAAATTTCAAACTCGCATATCTCCGTTACTGTTTAAGATACAGAAGTGAATTTGCACTCAATGGAATCAGGTCGACGCTCTCTATTGGCTCATGGGGAAAATGTAATCCATGTGTAATATTCATGCTTAGTTACCATGGAAACTCTCATAACAATAAATTAAACAATCTATTTAGAAGCTATTGTAGTCGTTGTCGAGGAGATTTGAAATACAGATTTTGATTGTTGAAACATTATAAAACAATCGAATTATACACATTTTACGATAGAATTATATAAAATTTCAAACTCGCATATCTCCGTTAATGTTGAAGATACAGAAGTGATTTTACACTCAATGGAATTAGGTTGACCTAACCTAACCTAAACTGACCTGACCTAACCTAACCTAACCTAACTTTACTTAACCTAACCTAACCTAACCTAATAAAAATAAAATAAAAACAATCTATTTGTGCCCGATTGTAGTCGTTCTCGAGGAGATTTGAAATATAGATTTTGATTTTTGAAACATTATAAAACAATCTAATTATACACATTTTATGATAGAATTATATAAAATTTCAAACTCGAATATCTCCGTTAATGTTGAAGATACAGAAGTGATTTGGCACTCATTGGAATCAGGTCGACGCTCTCTATTGGCTCATGGGGAAAATGTAATCCATGTGTAATATTCATGCTTAGTTACCATGTAAACTCTTATAACAATAAATTATACAATCTATTTAGGCGCTATTTTAGTCGTCCACTAGATTAAAAATATAGATTTTGATTGTTGAAACATTATAAAACAATCGAATTATACACTTTTTACGATAGAATTATATAAAATTTCAAACTCGCATATCTCCGTTACTGTTGAAGATACAGAAGTGATTTTACAGTCAATGGAATTAGGTCGACTTAACCTAACCTAAACTGACCTGACCTAACATAATCTAACCTAACTTTACTTAACAAAACCTAACCTAACCTAATAACACTAAAATAAAAACAATCTTTTTGTGACCGATTGTAGTCGTTGTCTAGGAGATTTGAAATATAGATTTCGATGGTTGAAACATTATAAAACAATCGAATTCCACATATTTTACAATATAATTATATAAAATTTCAAACTCGCATATCTCCGTTACTGTTGAAGATACAGAAGTGAATTTGCACTCAATGGAATCAGGTCGACGCTCTCTATTGGCTCATGGGGAAAATGTAATCCATGTGTAATATTCATGCTTAGTTACCGTGGAAACTCTCATAACAATAAATTAAACAATCTATTTAGAAGCTATTGTAGTCGTTGTCGAGGAGATTTGAAATACAGATTTTGATTGTTGAAACATTATAAAACAATCGAATTATACACATTTTACGATAGAATTATATAAAATTTCAAACTCGCATATCTCCGTTAATGTTGAAGATACAGAAGTGATTTGGCACTCATTGGAATCAGGTCGACGCTCTCTATTAGCTCATGGGGAAAATGTAATCCATGTGTAATATTCATGCTTAGTTACCATGGAAACTCTTATAACAATAAATTATACAATCTATTTAGGCGCTATTTTAGTCGTCCAGGAGATTAAAAATATAGATTTTGATTGTTGAAACATTATAAAACAATCGAATTATACACTTTTTACGATAGAATTATATAAAATTTCAAACTCGCATATCTCCGTTACTGTTGAAGATACAGAAGTGATTTTACAGTCAATGGAATTAGGTCGACTTAACCTAACCTAAACTGACCTGACCTAACCTAATCTAACCTAACTTTACTTAACAAAACCTAACCTAAACTAATAACAATAAAATAAAAACAATCTTTTTGTGACCGATTGTAGTCGTTGTCGAGGAGATTTGAAATATAGATTTCGATGGTTGAAACATTATAAAACAATCGAATTCAACACATTTTACAATATAATTATATAAAATTTCAAACTCGCATATCTCCGTTACTGTTGAAGATACAGAAGTGAATTTGCACTCAATGGAATCAGGTCGACGCTCTCCATTGGCTCATGGGGAAAATGTAATCCATGTGTAATATTCATGCTTAGTTACCATGGAAACTCTCATAACAATAAATTAAACAATCTATTTAGACGCTATTGTAGTAGTTGTCGAGGAGATTTCAAATATAGATTTTGATTGTTGAAACATTATAAAACAATCGAATTATACACATTTTACGATAAAATTATATAAAATTTCAAACTCGCATAACTCCGTTACTGTTGAAGATACAGAAGTGATTTTACACTCAATGGAATTAGGTCGAACTAACCTAACCTAAACTGACCTGACCTAACCTAACCTAACCTAACTTTACTTAACCTAACATAACCTAACCTAATAACAATAAAATAAAAACAATCTATTTGTGCCGATTGTAGTCGTTCTCGAGGAGATTTGAAATATAGATTTTTATTGTTGAAACATTATAAAACAATCGAATTCCACACATTTTACAATATAATTATATAAAATTTCAAACTCGCATATCTCCGTTACTGTTGAAGATACTGAAGTGAATTTGCACTCAATGGAATCAGGTCGACGCTCTCTATTGGCTCATGGGGAAAAATGTAATCCATGTGTAATATTCATGCTTAGTTACCGTGGGAACTCTCACAACAATAAATTAAACAATCTATTTAGACGCTATTGTAGTCGTTGTCGAGGAGATTTGAAATATAGATTTTGATTGTTGAAACATTATAAAACAATCGAATTCCACACATTTTACAATATAATTATATAAAATTTCAAACTCGCATATCTCCGTTACTGTTGAAGATACAGAAGTGAATTTGCACTCAATGGAATCAGGTCGACGCTCTCTATTGGCTCATGGGGAAAATGTAATCCATGTGTAATATTCATGCTTAGTTACCATGGAAACTCTCATAACAATAAATTAAACAATCTATTTAGACGCTATTGTAGTAGTTGTCGAGGAGATTTCAAATATAGATTTTGATTGTTGAAACATTATAAAACAATCGAATTCCACACATTTTACAATATAATTATATAAAATTTCAAACTCGCATATCTCCGTTACTGTTTAAGATACAGAAGTGAATTTGCACTCAATGGAATCAGGTCGACGCTCTCTATTGGCTCATGGGGAAAATGTAATCCATGTGTAATATTCATGCTTAGTTACCATGGAAACTCTCATAACAATAAATTAAACAATCTATTTAGAAGCTATTGTAGTCGTTGTCGAGGAGATTTGAAATACAGATTTTGATTGTTGAAACATTATAAAACAATCGAATTATACACATTTTACGATAGAATTATATAAAATTTCAAACTCGCATATCTCCGTTAATGTTGAAGATACAGAAGTGATTTTACACTCAATGGAATTAGGTTGACCTAACCTAACCTAAACTGACCTGACCTAACCTAACCTAACCTAACTTTACTTAACCTAACCTAACCTAACCTAATAAAAATAAAATAAAAACAATCTATTTGTGCCCGATTGTAGTCGTTCTCGAGGAGATTTGAAATATAGATTTTGATTTTTGAAACATTATAAAACAATCTAATTATACACATTTTATGATAGAATTATATAAAATTTCAAACTCGAATATCTCCGTTAATGTTGAAGATACAGAAGTGATTTGGCACTCATTGGAATCAGGTCGACGCTCTCTATTGGCTCATGGGGAAAATGTAATCCATGTGTAATATTCATGCTTAGTTACCATGTAAACTCTTATAACAATAAATTATACAATCTATTTAGGCGCTATTTTAGTCGTCCACTAGATTAAAAATATAGATTTTGATTGTTGAAACATTATAAAACAATCGAATTATACACTTTTTACGATAGAATTATATAAAATTTCAAACTCGCATATCTCCGTTACTGTTGAAGATACAGAAGTGATTTTACAGTCAATGGAATTAGGTCGACTTAACCTAACCTAAACTGACCTGACCTAACATAATCTAACCTAACTTTACTTAACAAAACCTAACCTAACCTAATAACACTAAAATAAAAACAATCTTTTTGTGACCGATTGTAGTCGTTGTCTAGGAGATTTGAAATATAGATTTCGATGGTTGAAACATTATAAAACAATCGAATTCCACATATTTTACAATATAATTATATAAAATTTCAAACTCGCATATCTCCGTTACTGTTGAAGATACAGAAGTGAATTTGCACTCAATGGAATCAGGTCGACGCTCTCTATTGGCTCATGGGGAAAATGTAATCCATGTGTAATATTCATGCTTAGTTACCATGGAAACTCTCATAACAATAAATTAAACAATCTATTTAGACGCTATTGTAGTAGTTGTCGAGGAGATTTCAAAATATAGATTTTGATTGTTGAAACATTATAAAACAATCGAATTATACACATTTTACGATAAAATTATATAAAATTTCAAACTCGCATATCTCCGTTACTGTTGAAGATACAGAAGTGATTTTACACTCAATGGAATTAGGTCGAACTAACCTAACCTAAAGTGACCTGACCAAACCTAACCTAACCTAACTTTATTAACCTAACTTAACCTAACCTAATAACAATAAAATAAAAACAATCTATTTGTGCCGATTGTAGTCGTTCTCGAGGAGATTTGAAATATAGATTTTGATTGTTGAAACATTATAAAACAATCGAATTCCACACATTTTACAATATAATTATATAAAATTTCAAACTCGCATATCTCCGTTACTATTGAAGATACAGAAGTGATTTTGCACTCAAAGGAATTAGGTCGACCTAACCTAACCTAAACTGACCTTACCTAACCTAACCTAACCTAACTTTACTTAACCTAACCTAACCTAACCTAATAACAATAAAATAAAAACAATCTATTTGTGCCGATTGTAGTCGTTCTCGAGGAGATTTGAAATATAGATTTTGATTGTTGAAACATTATAAAACAATCGAATTCCACACATTTTACAATATAATTATATAAAATTTCAAACTCGTATATCTCCGTTACTATTGAAGATACAGAAGTGATTTTGCACTCAATGGAATCAGGTCGACGCTCTCTATTGGCTCATGGGGAAAAATGTAATCCATGTGTAATATTCATGCTTAGTTACCGTGGAAACTCTCATAACAATAAATTAAACAATCTATTTAGAAGCTATTGTAGTCGTTGTCGAGGAGATTTGAAATACAGATTTTGATTGTTGAAACATTATAAAACAATCGAATTATACACATTTTACGATAGAATTATATAAAATTTCAAACTCGCATATCTCCGTTAATGTTGAAGATACAGAAGTGATTTTACACTCAATGGAATTAGGTTGACCTAACCTAACCTAAACTGACCTGACCTAACCTAACCTAACCTAACTTCTCTTAACCTAACCTAACCTAACCTAATAAAAATAAAATAAAAACAATCTATTTGTGCCCGATTGTAGTTGTTCTCGAGGAGATTTGAAATATAGATTTTGATTTTTGAAACATTATAAAACAATCTAATTATACACATTTTATGATAGAATTATATAAAATTTCAAACTCGAATATCTCCGTTAATGTTGAAGATACAGAAGTGATTTGGCACTCATTGGAATCAGGTCGACGCTCTCTATTGGCTCATGGGGAAAATGTAATCCATGTGTAATATTCATGCTTAGTTACCATGGAAACTCTTATAACAATAAATTATACAATCTATTTAGGCGCTATTTTAGTCGTCCAGGAGATTAAAAATATAGATTTTGATTGTTGAAACATTATAAAACCATCGAATTATACACTTTTTACGATAGAATTATATAAAATTTCAAACTCGCATATCTCCGTTACTGTTGAAGATACAGAAGTGATTTTACAGTCAATGGAATTAGGTCGACTTAACCTAACCTAAACTGACCTGACCTAACATAATCTAACCTAACTTTACTTAACAAAACCTAACCTAACCTAATAACACTAAAATAAAAACAATCTTTTTGTGACCGATTGTAGTCGTTGTCTAGGAGATTTGAAATATAGATTTCGATGGTTGAAACATTATAAAACAATCGAATTCCACACATTTTACAATATAATTATATAAAATTTCAAACTCGCATATCTCCGTTACTGTTGAAGATACAGAAGTGAAGTTGCACTCAATGGAATCAGGTCGACGCTCTCTATTGGCTCATGGGGAAAATGTAATCCATGTGTAATATTCATGCTTAGTTACCATGGAAACTCTCATAACAATAAATTAAACAATCTATTTAGACGCTATTGTAGTAGTTGTCGAGGAGATTTCAAATATAGATTTTGATTGTTGAAACATTATAAAACAATCGAATTATACACATTTTACGATAAAATTATATAAAATTTCAAACTCGCATATCTCCGTTACTGTTGAAGATACAGAAGTGATTTTACACTCAATGGAATTAGGTCGAACTAACCTAACCTAAACTGACCTGACCTAACCTAACCTAACCTAACTTTACTTAACCTAACCTAACCTAACCTAATAACAATAAAATAAAAACAATCTATTTGTGCCGATTGTAGTCGTTCTCGAGGAGATTTGAAATATAGATTTTGATTGTTGAAACATTATAAAACAATCGAATTCCATACATTTTACAATATAATTATATAAAATTTCAAACTCGCATATCTCCGTTACTATTGAAGATACAGAAGTGATTTTGCACTCAAAGGAATTAGGTCGACCTAACCTAACCTAAACTGACCTTACCTAACCTAACCTAACTTTACTTAACCTAACCTAACCTAATAACAATAAAATAAAAACAATCTATTTGTGCCGATTGTAGTCGTTCTCGAGGAGATTTGAAATATAGATTTTGATTGTTGAAACATTATAAAACAATCGAATTCCACACATTTTACAATATAATTATATAAAATTTCAAACTCGTATATCTCCGTTACTATTGAAGATACAGAAGTGATTTTGCACTCAATGGAATCAGGTCGACGCTCTCTATTGGCTCATGGGGAAAAATGTAATCCATGTGTAATATTCATGCTTAGTTACCGTGGAAACTCTCATAACAATAAATTAAACAATCTATTTAGAAGCTATTGTAGTCGTTGTCGAGGAGATTTGAAATACAGATTTTGATTTTTGAAACATTATAAAACAATCTAATTATACACATTTTATGATAGAATTATATAAAATTTCAAACTCGAATATCTCCGTTAATGTTGAAGATACAGAAGTGATTTGGCACTCATTGGAATCAAGTCGACGCTCTCTATTGGCTCATGGGGAAAATGTAATCCATGTGTAATATTCATGCTTAGTTACCATGGAAACTCTCATAACAATAAATTAAACAATCTATTTAGAAGCTATTGTAGTCGTTGTCGAGGAGATTTGAAATACAGATTTTGATTGTTGAAACATTATAAAACAATCGAATTATACACATTTTACGATAGAATTATATAAAATTTCAAACTCGCATATCTCCGTTAATGTTGAAGATACAGAAGTGATTTTACACTCAATGGAATTAGGTTGACCTAACCTAACCTAAACTGACCTGACCTAACCTAACCTAACCTAACTTTACTTAACCTAACCTAACCTAACCTAATAAAAATAAAATAAAAACAATCTATTTGTGCCCGATTGTAGTCGTTCTCGAGGAGATTTGAAATATAGATTTTGATTTTTGAAACATTATAAAACAATCTAATTATACACATTTTATGATAGAATTATATAAAATTTCAAACTCGAATATCTCCGTTAATGTTGAAGATACAGAAGTGATTTGGCACTCATTGGAATCAGGTCGACGCTCTCTATTGGCTCATGGGGAAAATGTAATCCATGTGTAATATTCATGCTTAGTTACCATGTAAACTCTTATAACAATAAATTATACAATCTATTTAGGCGCTATTTTAGTCGTCCACTAGATTAAAAATATAGATTTTGATTGTTGAAACATTATAAAACAATCGAATTATACACTTTTTACGATAGAATTATATAAAATTTCAAACTCGCATATCTCCGTTACTGTTGAAGATACAGAAGTGATTTTACAGTCAATGGAATTAGGTCGACTTAACCTAACCTAAACTGACCTGACCTAACATAATCTAACCTAACTTTACTTAACAAAACCTAACCTAACCTAATAACACTAAAATAAAAACAATCTTTTTGTGACCGATTGTAGTCGTTGTCTAGGAGATTTGAAATATAGATTTCGATGGTTGAAACATTATAAAACAATCGAATTCCACATATTTTACAATATAATTATATAAAATTTCAAACTCGCATATCTCCGTTACTGTTGAAGATACAGAAGTGAATTTGCACTCAATGGAATCAGGTCGACGCTCTCTATTGGCTCATGGGGAAAATGTAATCCATGTGTAATATTCATGCTTAGTTACCATGGAAACTCTCATAACAATAAATTAAACAATCTATTTAGACGCTATTGTAGTAGTTGTCGAGGAGATTTCAAAATATAGATTTTGATTGTTGAAACATTATAAAACAATCGAATTATACACATTTTACGATAAAATTATATAAAATTTCAAACTCGCATATCTCCGTTACTGTTGAAGATACAGAAGTGATTTTACACTCAATGGAATTAGGTCGAACTAACCTAACCTAAAGTGACCTGACCAAACCTAACCTAACCTAACTTTATTAACCTAACTTAACCTAACCTAATAACAATAAAATAAAAACAATCTATTTGTGCCGATTGTAGTCGTTCTCGAGGAGATTTGAAATATAGATTTTGATTGTTGAAACATTATAAAACAATCGAATTCCACACATTTTACAATATAATTATATAAAATTTCAAACTCGCATATCTCCGTTACTATTGAAGATACAGAAGTGATTTTGCACTCAAAGGAATTAGGTCGACCTAACCTAACCTAAACTGACCTTACCTAACCTAACCTAACCTAACTTTACTTAACCTAACCTAACCTAACCTAATAACAATAAAATAAAAACAATCTATTTGTGCCGATTGTAGTCGTTCTCGAGGAGATTTGAAATATAGATTTTGATTGTTGAAACATTATAAAACAATCGAATTCCACACATTTTACAATATAATTATATAAAATTTCAAACTCGTATATCTCCGTTACTATTGAAGATACAGAAGTGATTTTGCACTCAATGGAATCAGGTCGACGCTCTCTATTGGCTCATGGGGAAAAATGTAATCCATGTGTAATATTCATGCTTAGTTACCGTGGAAACTCTCATAACAATAAATTAAACAATCTATTTAGAAGCTATTGTAGTCGTTGTCGAGGAGATTTGAAATACAGATTTTGATTGTTGAAACATTATAAAACAATCGAATTATACACATTTTACGATAGAATTATATAAAATTTCAAACTCGCATATCTCCGTTAATGTTGAAGATACAGAAGTGATTTTACACTCAATGGAATTAGGTTGACCTAACCTAACCTAAACTGACCTGACCTAACCTAACCTAACCTAACTTCTCTTAACCTAACCTAACCTAACCTAATAAAAATAAAATAAAAACAATCTATTTGTGCCCGATTGTAGTTGTTCTCGAGGAGATTTGAAATATAGATTTTGATTTTTGAAACATTATAAAACAATCTAATTATACACATTTTATGATAGAATTATATAAAATTTCAAACTCGAATATCTCCGTTAATGTTGAAGATACAGAAGTGATTTGGCACTCATTGGAATCAGGTCGACGCTCTCTATTGGCTCATGGGGAAAATGTAATCCATGTGTAATATTCATGCTTAGTTACCATGGAAACTCTTATAACAATAAATTATACAATCTATTTAGGCGCTATTTTAGTCGTCCAGGAGATTAAAAATATAGATTTTGATTGTTGAAACATTATAAAACCATCGAATTATACACTTTTTACGATAGAATTATATAAAATTTCAAACTCGCATATCTCCGTTACTGTTGAAGATACAGAAGTGATTTTACAGTCAATGGAATTAGGTCGACTTAACCTAACCTAAACTGACCTGACCTAACATAATCTAACCTAACTTTACTTAACAAAACCTAACCTAACCTAATAACACTAAAATAAAAACAATCTTTTTGTGACCGATTGTAGTCGTTGTCTAGGAGATTTGAAATATAGATTTCGATGGTTGAAACATTATAAAACAATCGAATTCCACACATTTTACAATATAATTATATAAAATTTCAAACTCGCATATCTCCGTTACTGTTGAAGATACAGAAGTGAAGTTGCACTCAATGGAATCAGGTCGACGCTCTCTATTGGCTCATGGGGAAAATGTAATCCATGTGTAATATTCATGCTTAGTTACCATGGAAACTCTCATAACAATAAATTAAACAATCTATTTAGACGCTATTGTAGTAGTTGTCGAGGAGATTTCAAATATAGATTTTGATTGTTGAAACATTATAAAACAATCGAATTATACACATTTTACGATAAAATTATATAAAATTTCAAACTCGCATATCTCCGTTACTGTTGAAGATACAGAAGTGATTTTACACTCAATGGAATTAGGTCGAACTAACCTAACCTAAACTGACCTGACCTAACCTAACCTAACCTAACTTTACTTAACCTAACCTAACCTAACCTAATAACAATAAAATAAAAACAATCTATTTGTGCCGATTGTAGTCGTTCTCGAGGAGATTTGAAATATAGATTTTGATTGTTGAAACATTATAAAACAATCGAATTCCATACATTTTACAATATAATTATATAAAATTTCAAACTCGCATATCTCCGTTACTATTGAAGATACAGAAGTGATTTTGCACTCAAAGGAATTAGGTCGACCTAACCTAACCTAAACTGACCTTACCTAACCTAACCTAACTTTACTTAACCTAACCTAACCTAATAACAATAAAATAAAAACAATCTATTTGTGCCGATTGTAGTCGTTCTCGAGGAGATTTGAAATATAGATTTTGATTGTTGAAACATTATAAAACAATCGAATTCCACACATTTTACAATATAATTATATAAAATTTCAAACTCGTATATCTCCGTTACTATTGAAGATACAGAAGTGATTTTGCACTCAATGGAATCAGGTCGACGCTCTCTATTGGCTCATGGGGAAAAATGTAATCCATGTGTAATATTCATGCTTAGTTACCGTGGAAACTCTCATAACAATAAATTAAACAATCTATTTAGAAGCTATTGTAGTCGTTGTCGAGGAGATTTGAAATACAGATTTTGATTTTTGAAACATTATAAAACAATCTAATTATACACATTTTATGATAGAATTATATAAAATTTCAAACTCGAATATCTCCGTTAATGTTGAAGATACAGAAGTGATTTGGCACTCATTGGAATCAAGTCGACGCTCTCTATTGGCTCATGGGGAAAATGTAATCCATGTGTAATATTCATGCTTAGTTACCATGGAAACTCTCATAACAATAAATTAAACAATCTATTTAGAAGCTATTGTAGTCGTTGTCGAGGAGATTTGAAATACAGATTTTGATTGTTGAAACATTATAAAACAATCGAATTATACACATTTTACGATAGAATTATATAAAATTTCAAACTCGCATATCTCCGTTAATGTTGAAGATACAGAAGTGATTTTACACTCAATGGAATTAGGTTGACCTAACCTAACCTAAACTGACCTGACCTAACCTAACCTAACCTAACTTTACTTAACCTAACCTAACCTAACCTAATAAAAATAAAATAAAAACAATCTATTTGTGCCCGATTGTAGTCGTTCTCGAGGAGATTTGAAATATAGATTTTGATTTTTGAAACATTATAAAACAATCTAATTATACACATTTTATGATAGAATTATATAAAATTTCAAACTCGAATATCTCCGTTAATGTTGAAGATACAGAAGTGATTTGGCACTCATTGGAATCAGGTCGACGCTCTCTATTGGCTCATGGGGAAAATGTAATCCATGTGTAATATTCATGCTTAGTTACCATGTAAACTCTTATAACAATAAATTATACAATCTATTTAGGCGCTATTTTAGTCGTCCACTAGATTAAAAATATAGATTTTGATTGTTGAAACATTATAAAACAATCGAATTATACACTTTTTACGATAGAATTATATAAAATTTCAAACTCGCATATCTCCGTTACTGTTGAAGATACAGAAGTGATTTTACAGTCAATGGAATTAGGTCGACTTAACCTAACCTAAACTGACCTGACCTAACATAATCTAACCTAACTTTACTTAACAAAACCTAACCTAACCTAATAACACTAAAATAAAAACAATCTTTTTGTGACCGATTGTAGTCGTTGTCTAGGAGATTTGAAATATAGATTTCGATGGTTGAAACATTATAAAACAATCGAATTCCACATATTTTACAATATAATTATATAAAATTTCAAACTCGCATATCTCCGTTACTGTTGAAGATACAGAAGTGAATTTGCACTCAATGGAATCAGGTCGACGCTCTCTATTGGCTCATGGGGAAAATGTAATCCATGTGTAATATTCATGCTTAGTTACCATGGAAACTCTCATAACAATAAATTAAACAATCTATTTAGACGCTATTGTAGTAGTTGTCGAGGAGATTTCAAAATATAGATTTTGATTGTTGAAACATTATAAAACAATCGAATTATACACATTTTACGATAAAATTATATAAAATTTCAAACTCGCATATCTCCGTTACTGTTGAAGATACAGAAGTGATTTTACACTCAATGGAATTAGGTCGAACTAACCTAACCTAAAGTGACCTGACCAAACCTAACCTAACCTAACTTTATTAACCTAACTTAACCTAACCTAATAACAATAAAATAAAAACAATCTATTTGTGCCGATTGTAGTCGTTCTCGAGGAGATTTGAAATATAGATTTTGATTGTTGAAACATTATAAAACAATCGAATTCCACACATTTTACAATATAATTATATAAAATTTCAAACTCGCATATCTCCGTTACTATTGAAGATACAGAAGTGATTTTGCACTCAAAGGAATTAGGTCGACCTAACCTAACCTAAACTGACCTTACCTAACCTAACCTAACCTAACTTTACTTAACCTAACCTAACCTAACCTAATAACAATAAAATAAAAACAATCTATTTGTGCCGATTGTAGTCGTTCTCGAGGAGATTTGAAATATAGATTTTGATTGTTGAAACATTATAAAACAATCGAATTCCACACATTTTACAATATAATTATATAAAATTTCAAACTCGTATATCTCCGTTACTATTGAAGATACAGAAGTGATTTTGCACTCAATGGAATCAGGTCGACGCTCTCTATTGGCTCATGGGGAAAAATGTAATCCATGTGTAATATTCATGCTTAGTTACCGTGGAAACTCTCATAACAATAAATTAAACAATCTATTTAGAAGCTATTGTAGTCGTTGTCGAGGAGATTTGAAATACAGATTTTGATTGTTGAAACATTATAAAACAATCGAATTATACACATTTTACGATAGAATTATATAAAATTTCAAACTCGCATATCTCCGTTAATGTTGAAGATACAGAAGTGATTTTACACTCAATGGAATTAGGTTGACCTAACCTAACCTAAACTGACCTGACCTAACCTAACCTAACCTAACTTTACTTAACCTAACCTAACCTAACCTAATAAAAATAAAATAAAAACAATCTATTTGTGCCCGATTGTAGTTGTTCTCGAGGAGATTTGAAATATAGATTTTGATTTTTGAAACATTATAAAACAATCTAATTATACACATTTTATGATAGAATTATATAAAATTTCAAACTCGAATATCTCCGTTAATGTTGAAGATACAGAAGTGATTTGGCACTCATTGGAACCAGGTCGACGCTCTCTATTGGCTCATGGGGAAAATGTAATCCATGTGTAATATTCATGCTTAGTTACCATGGAAACTCTTATAACAATAAATTATACAATCTATTTAGGCGCTATTTTAGTCGTCCAGGAGATTAAAAATATAGATTTTGATTGTTGAAACATTATAAAACCATCGAATTATACACTTTTTACGATAGAATTATATAAAATTTCAAACTCGCATATCTCCGTTACTGTTGAAGATACAGAAGTGATTTTACAGTCAATGGAATTAGGTCGACTTAACCTAACCTAAACTGACCTGACCTAACATAATCTAACCTAACTTTACTTAACAAAACCTAACCTAACCTAATAACACTAAAATAAAAACAATCTTTTTGTGACCGATTGTAGTCGTTGTCTAGGAGATTTGAAATATAGATTTCGATGGTTGAAACATTATAAAACAATCGAATTCCACACATTTTACAATATAATTATATAAAATTTCAAACTCGCATATCTCCGTTACTGTTGAAGATACAGAAGTGAAGTTGCACTCAATGGAATCAGGTCGACGCTCTCTATTGGCTCATGGGGAAAATGTAATCCATGTGTAATATTCATGCTTAGTTACCATGGAAACTCTCATAACAATAAATTAAACAATCTATTTAGACGCTATTGTAGTAGTTGTCGAGGAGATTTCAAATATAGATTTTGATTGTTGAAACATTATAAAACAATCGAATTATACACATTTTACGATAAAATTATATAAAATTTCAAACTCGCATATCTCCGTTACTGTTGAAGATACAGAAGTGATTTTACACTCAATGGAATTAGGTCGAACTAACCTAACCTAAACTGACCTGACCTAACCTAACCTAACCTAACTTTACTTAACCTAACCTAACCTAACCTAATAACAATAAAATAAAAACAATCTATTTGTGCCGATTGTAGTCGTTCTCGAGGAGATTTGAAATATAGATTTTGATTGTTGAAACATTATAAAACAATCGAATTCCATACATTTTACAATATAATTATATAAAATTTCAAACTCGCATATCTCCGTTACTATTGAAGATACAGAAGTGATTTTGCACTCAAAGGAATTAGGTCGACCTAACCTAACCTAAACTGACCTTACCTAACCTAACCTAACTTTACTTAACCTAACCTAACCTAATAACAATAAAATAAAAACAATCTATTTGTGCCGATTGTAGTCGTTCTCGAGGAGATTTGAAATATAGATTTTGATTGTTGAAACATTATAAAACAATCGAATTCCACACATTTTACAATATAATTATATAAAATTTCAAACTCGTATATCTCCGTTACTATTGAAGATACAGAAGTGATTTTGCACTCAATGGAATCAGGTCGACGCTCTCTATTGGCTCATGGGGAAAAATGTAATCCATGTGTAATATTCATGCTTAGTTACCGTGGAAACTCTCATAACAATAAATTAAACAATCTATTTAGAAGCTATTGTAGTCGTTGTCGAGGAGATTTGAAATACAGATTTTGATTTTTGAAACATTATAAAACAATCTAATTATACACATTTTATGATAGAATTATATAAAATTTCAAACTCGAATATCTCCGTTAATGTTGAAGATACAGAAGTGATTTGGCACTCATTGGAATCAAGTCGACGCTCTCTATTGGCTCATGGGGAAAATGTAATCCATGTGTAATATTCATGCTTAGTTACCATGGAAACTCTCATAACAATAAATTAAACAATCTATTTAGAAGCTATTGTAGTCGTTGTCGAGGAGATTTGAAATACAGATTTTGATTGTTGAAACATTATAAAACAATCGAATTATACACATTTTACGATAGAATTATATAAAATTTCAAACTCGCATATCTCCGTTAATGTTGAAGATACAGAAGTGATTTTACACTCAATGGAATTAGGTTGACCTAACCTAACCTAAACTGACCTGACCTAACCTAACCTAACCTAACTTTACTTAACCTAACCTAACCTAACCTAATAAAAATAAAATAAAAACAATCTATTTGTGCCCGATTGTAGTCGTTCTCGAGGAGATTTGAAATATAGATTTTGATTTTTGAAACATTATAAAACAATCTAATTATACACATTTTATGATAGAATTATATAAAATTTCAAACTCGAATATCTCCGTTAATGTTGAAGATACAGAAGTGATTTGGCACTCATTGGAATCAGGTCGACGCTCTCTATTGGCTCATGGGGAAAATGTAATCCATGTGTAATATTCATGCTTAGTTACCATGTAAACTCTTATAACAATAAATTATACAATCTATTTAGGCGCTATTTTAGTCGTCCACTAGATTAAAAATATAGATTTTGATTGTTGAAACATTATAAAACAATCGAATTATACACTTTTTACGATAGAATTATATAAAATTTCAAACTCGCATATCTCCGTTACTGTTGAAGATACAGAAGTGATTTTACAGTCAATGGAATTAGGTCGACTTAACCTAACCTAAACTGACCTGACCTAACATAATCTAACCTAACTTTACTTAACAAAACCTAACCTAACCTAATAACACTAAAATAAAAACAATCTTTTTGTGACCGATTGTAGTCGTTGTCTAGGAGATTTGAAATATAGATTTCGATGGTTGAAACATTATAAAACAATCGAATTCCACATATTTTACAATATAATTATATAAAATTTCAAACTCGCATATCTCCGTTACTGTTGAAGATACAGAAGTGAATTTGCACTCAATGGAATCAGGTCGACGCTCTCTATTGGCTCATGGGGAAAATGTAATCCATGTGTAATATTCATGCTTAGTTACCATGGAAACTCTCATAACAATAAATTAAACAATCTATTTAGACGCTATTGTAGTAGTTGTCGAGGAGATTTCAAAATATAGATTTTGATTGTTGAAACATTATAAAACAATCGAATTATACACATTTTACGATAAAATTATATAAAATTTCAAACTCGCATATCTCCGTTACTGTTGAAGATACAGAAGTGATTTTACACTCAATGGAATTAGGTCGAACTAACCTAACCTAAAGTGACCTGACCAAACCTAACCTAACCTAACTTTATTAACCTAACTTAACCTAACCTAATAACAATAAAATAAAAACAATCTATTTGTGCCGATTGTAGTCGTTCTCGAGGAGATTTGAAATATAGATTTTGATTGTTGAAACATTATAAAACAATCGAATTCCACACATTTTACAATATAATTATATAAAATTTCAAACTCGCATATCTCCGTTACTATTGAAGATACAGAAGTGATTTTGCACTCAAAGGAATTAGGTCGACCTAACCTAACCTAAACTGACCTTACCTAACCTAACCTAACCTAACTTTACTTAACCTAACCTAACCTAACCTAATAACAATAAAATAAAAACAATCTATTTGTGCCGATTGTAGTCGTTCTCGAGGAGATTTGAAATATAGATTTTGATTGTTGAAACATTATAAAACAATCGAATTCCACACATTTTACAATATAATTATATAAAATTTCAAACTCGTATATCTCCGTTACTATTGAAGATACAGAAGTGATTTTGCACTCAATGGAATCAGGTCGACGCTCTCTATTGGCTCATGGGGAAAAATGTAATCCATGTGTAATATTCATGCTTAGTTACCGTGGAAACTCTCATAACAATAAATTAAACAATCTATTTAGAAGCTATTGTAGTCGTTGTCGAGGAGATTTGAAATACAGATTTTGATTGTTGAAACATTATAAAACAATCGAATTATACACATTTTACGATAGAATTATATAAAATTTCAAACTCGCATATCTCCGTTAATGTTGAAGATACAGAAGTGATTTTACACTCAATGGAATTAGGTTGACCTAACCTAACCTAAACTGACCTGACCTAACCTAACCTAACCTAACTTTACTTAACCTAACCTAACCTAACCTAATAAAAATAAAATAAAAACAATCTATTTGTGCCCGATTGTAGTCGTTCTCGAGGAGATTTGAAATATAGATTTTGATTTTTGAAACATTATAAAACAATCTAATTATACACATTTTATGATAGAATTATATAAAATTTCAAACTCGAATATCTCCGTTAATGTTGAAGATACAGAAGTGATTTGGCACTCATTGGAATCAGGTCGACGCTCTCTATTGGCTCATGGGGAAAATGTAATCCATGTGTAATATTCATGCTTAGTTACCATGGAAACTCTTATAACAATAAATTATACAATCTATTTAGGCGCTATTTTAGTCGTCCAGGAGATTAAAAATATAGATTTTGATTGTTGAAACATTATAAAACCATCGAATTATACACTTTTTACGATAGAATTATATAAAATTTCAAACTCGCATATCTCCGTTACTGTTGAAGATACAGAAGTGATTTTACAGTCAATGGAATTAGGTCGACTTAACCTAACCTAAACTGACCTGACCTAACATAATCTAACCTAACTTTACTTAACAAAACCTAACCTAACCTAATAACACTAAAATAAAAACAATCTTTTTGTGACCGATTGTAGTCGTTGTCTAGGAGATTTGAAATATAGATTTCGATGGTTGAAACATTATAAAACAATCGAATTCCACACATTTTACAATATAATTATATAAAATTTCAAACTCGCATATCTCCGTTACTGTTGAAGATACAGAAGTGAAGTTGCACTCAATGGAATCAGGTCGACGCTCTCTATTGGCTCATGGGGAAAATGTAATCCATGTGTAATATTCATGCTTAGTTACCATGGAAACTCTCATAACAATAAATTAAACAATCTATTTAGACGCTATTGTAGTAGTTGTCGAGGAGATTTCAAATATAGATTTTGATTGTTGAAACATTATAAAACAATCGAATTATACACATTTTACGATAAAATTATATAAAATTTCAAACTGGCATATCTCCGTTACTGTTGAAGATACAGAAGTGATTTTACACTCAATGGAATTAGGTCGAACTAACCTAACCTAAACTGACCTGACCTAACCTAACCTAACCTAACTTTACTTAACCTAACCTAACCTAACCTAATAACAATAAAATAAAAACAATCTATTTGTGCCGATTGTAGTCGTTCTCGAGGAGATTTGAAATATAGATTTTGATTGTTGAAACATTATAAAACAATCGAATTCCATACATTTTACAATATAATTATATAAAATTTCAAACTCGCATATCTCCGTTACTATTGAAGATACAGAAGTGATTTTGCACTCAAAGGAATTAGGTCGACCTAACCTAACCTAAACTGACCTTACCTAACCTAACCTAACTTTACTTAACCTAACCTAACCTAATAACAATAAAATAAAAACAATCTATTTGTGCCGATTGTAGTCGTTCTCGAGGAGATTTGAAATATAGATTTCGATGGTTGAAACATTATAAAACAATCGAATTCCACATATTTTACAATATAATTATATAAAATTTCAAACTCGCATATCTCCGTTACTGTTGAAGATACAGAAGTGAATTTGCACTCAATGGAATCAGGTCGACGCTCTCTATTGGCTCATGGGGAAAATGTAATCCATGTGTAATATTCATGCTTAGTTACCATGGAAACTCTCATAACAATAAATTAAACAATCTATTTAGACGCTATTGTAGTAGTTGTCGAGGAGATTTCAAAATATAGATTTTGATTGTTGAAACATTATAAAACAATCGAATTATACACATTTTACGATAAAATTATATAAAATTTCAAACTCGCATATCTCCGTTACTGTTGAAGATACAGAAGTGATTTTACACTCAATGGAATTAGGTCGAACTAACCTAACCTAAAGTGACCTGACCAAACCTAACCTAACCTAACTTTATTAACCTAACTTAACCTAACCTAATAACAATAAAATAAAAACAATCTATTTGTGCCGATTGTAGTCGTTCTCGAGGAGATTTGAAATATAGATTTTGATTGTTGAAACATTATAAAACAATCGAATTCCACACATTTTACAATATAATTATATAAAATTTCAAACTCGCATATCTCCGTTACTATTGAAGATACAGAAGTGATTTTGCACTCAAAGGAATTAGGTCGACCTAACCTAACCTAAACTGACCTTACCTAACCTAACCTAACCTAACTTTACTTAACCTAACCTAACCTAACCTAATAACAATAAAATAAAAACAATCTATTTGTGCCGATTGTAGTCGTTCTCGAGGAGATTTGAAATATAGATTTTGATTGTTGAAACATTATAAAACAATCGAATTCCACACATTTTACAATATAATTATATAAAATTTCAAACTCGTATATCTCCGTTACTATTGAAGATACAGAAGTGATTTTGCACTCAATGGAATCAGGTCGACGCTCTCTATTGGCTCATGGGGAAAAATGTAATCCATGTGTAATATTCATGCTTAGTTACCGTGGAAACTCTCATAACAATAAATTAAACAATCTATTTAGAAGCTATTGTAGTCGTTGTCGAGGAGATTTGAAATACAGATTTTGATTGTTGAAACATTATAAAACAATCGAATTATACACATTTTACGATAGAATTATATAAAATTTCAAACTCGCATATCTCCGTTAATGTTGAAGATACAGAAGTGATTTTACACTCAATGGAATTAGGTTGACCTAACCTAACCTAAACTGACCTGACCTAACCTAACCTAACCTAACTTTACTTAACCTAACCTAACCTAACCTAATAAAAATAAAATAAAAACAATCTATTTGTGCCCGATTGTAGTCGTTCTCGAGGAGATTTGAAATATAGATTTTGATTTTTGAAACATTATAAAACAATCTAATTATACACATTTTATGATAGAATTATATAAAATTTCAAACTCGAATATCTCCGTTAATGTTGAAGATACAGAAGTGATTTGGCACTCATTGGAATCAGGTCGACGCTCTCTATTGGCTCATGGGGAAAATGTAATCCATGTGTAATATTCATGCTTAGTTACCATGGAAACTCTTATAACAATAAATTATACAATCTATTTAGGCGCTATTTTAGTCGTCCAGGAGATTAAAAATATAGATTTTGATTGTTGAAACATTATAAAACCATCGAATTATACACTTTTTACGATAGAATTATATAAAATTTCAAACTCGCATATCTCCGTTACTGTTGAAGATACAGAAGTGATTTTACAGTCAATGGAATTAGGTCGACTTAACCTAACCTAAACTGACCTGACCTAACATAATCTAACCTAACTTTACTTAACAAAACCTAACCTAACCTAATAACACTAAAATAAAAACAATCTTTTTGTGACCGATTGTAGTCGTTGTCTAGGAGATTTGAAATATAGAATTCGATGGTTGAAACATTATAAAACAATCGAATTCCACACATTTTACAATATAATTATATAAAATTTCAAACTCGCATATCTCCGTTACTGTTGAAGATACAGAAGTGAAGTTGCACTCAATGGAATCAGGTCGACGCTCTCTATTGGCTCATGGGGAAAATGTAATCCATGTGTAATATTCATGCTTAGTTACCATGGAAACTCTCATAACAATAAATTAAACAATCTATTTAGACGCTATTGTAGTAGTTGTCGAGGAGATTTCAAATATAGATTTTGATTGTTGAAACATTATAAAACAATCGAATTATACACATTTTACGATAAAATTATATAAAATTTCAAACTGGCATATCTCCGTTACTGTTGAAGATACAGAAGTGATTTTACACTCAATGGAATTAGGTCGAACTAACCTAACCTAAACTGACCTGACCTAACCTAACCTAACCTAACTTTACTTAACCTAACCTAACCTAACCTAATAACAATAAAATAAAAACAATCTATTTGTGCCGATTGTAGTCGTTCTCGAGGAGATTTGAAATATAGATTGTGATTGTTGAAACATTATAAAACAATCGAATTCCATACATTTTACAATATAATTATATAAAATTTCAAACTCGCATATCTCCGTTACTATTGAAGATACAGAAGTGATTTTGCACTCAAAGGAATTAGGTCGACCTAACCTAACCTAAACTGACCTTACCTAACCTAACCTAACTTTACTTAACCTAACCTAACCTAATAACAATAAAATAAAAACAATCTATTTGTGCCGATTGTAGTCGTTCTCGAGGAGATTTGAAATATAGATTTTGATTGTTGAAACATTATAAAACAATCGAATTCCACACATTTTACAATATAATTATATAAAATTTCAAACTCGTATATCTCCGTTACTATTGAAGATACAGAAGTGATTTTGCACTCAATGGAATCAGGTCGACGCTCTCTATTGGCTCATGGGGAAAAATGTAATCCATGTGTAATATTCATGCTTAGTTACCGTGGAAACTCTCATAACAATAAATTAAACAATCTATTTAGAAGCTATTGTAGTCGTTGTCGAGGAGATTTGAAATACAGATTTTGATTGTTGAAACATTATAAAACAATCGAATTATACACATTTTACGATAGAATTATATAAAATTTCAAACTCGCATATCTCCGTTAATGTTGAAGATACAGAAGTGATTTGGCACTCATTGGAATCAGGTCGACGCTCTCTATTAGCTCATGGGGAAAATGTAATCCATGTGTAATATTCATGCTTAGTTACCATGGAAACTCTTATAACAATAAATTATACAATCTATTTAGGCGCTATTTTAGTCGTCCAGGAGATTAAAAATATAGATTTTGATTGTTGAAACATTATAAAACAATCGAATTATTCACTTTTTACGATAGAATTATATAAAATTTCAAACTCGCATATCTCCGTTACTGTTGAAGATACAGAAGTGATTTTACAGTCAATGGAATTAGGTCGACTTAACCTAACCTAAACTGACCTGACCTAACCTAATCTAACTTAACTTTACTTAACAAAACCTAACCTAAACTAATAACAATAAAATAAAAACAATCTTTTTGTGACCGATTGTAGTCGTTGTCGAGGAGATTTGAAATATAGATTTCGATGGTTGAAACATTATAAAACAATCGAATTCAACACATTTTACAATATAATTATATAAAATTTCAAACTCGCATATCTCCGTTACTGTTGAAGATACAGAAGTGAATTTGCACTCAATGGAATCAGGTCGACGCTCTCCATTGGCTCATGGGGAAAATGTAATCCATGTGTAATATTCATGCTTAGTTACCATGGAAACTCTCATAACAATAAATTAAACAATCTATTTAGACGCTATTGTAGTAGTTGTCGAGGAGATTTCAAATATAGATTTTGATTGTTGAAACATTATAAAACAATCGAATTATACACATTTTACGATAAAATTATATAAAATTTCAAACTCGCATAACTCCGTTACTGTTGAAGATACAGAAGTGATTTTACACTCAATGGAATTAGGTCGAACTAACCTAACCTAAACTGACCTGACCTAACCTAACCTAACCTAACTTTACTTAACCTAACATAACCTAACCTAATAACAATAAAATAAAAACAATCTATTTGTGCCGATTGTAGTCGTTCTCGAGGAGATTTGAAATATAGATTTTGATTGTTGAAACATTATAAAACAATCGAATTCCACACATTTTACAATATAATTATATAAAATTTCAAACTCGTATATCTCTGTTACTATTGAAGATACAGAAGTGATTTTGCACTCAATGGAATCAGGTCGACGCTCTCTATTGGCTCATGGGGAAAAATGTAATCCATGTGTAATATTCATGCTTAGTTACCGTGGGAACTCTCACAACAATAAATTAAACAATCTATTTAGACGCTATTGTAGTCGTTGTCGAGGAGATTTGAAATATAGATTTTGATTGTTGAAACATTATAAAACAATCGAATTCCACACATTTTACAATATAATTATATAAAATTTCAAACTCGCATATCTCCGTTACTGTTGAAGATACAGAAGTGAATTTGCACTCAATGGAATCAGGTCGACGCTCTCTATTGGCTCATGGGGAAAATGTAATCCATGTGTAATATTCATGCTTAGTTACCATGGAAACTCTCATAACAATAAATTAAACAATCTATTTAGACGCTATTGTAGTAGTTGTCGAGGAGATTTCAAATATAGATTTTGATTGTTGAAACATTATAAAACAATCGAATTATACACATTTTACGATAAAATTATATAAAATTTCAAACTCGCATATCTCCGTTACTGTTGAAGATACAGAAGTGATTTTACACTCAATGGAATTAGGTTGACCTAACCTAACCTAAACTGACCTGACCTAACCTAACCTAACCTAACTTTACTTAACCTAACCTAACCTAACCTAATAAAAATAAAATAAAAACAATCTATTTGTGCCCGATTGTAGTCGTTCTCGAGGAGATTTGAAATATAGATTTTGATTTTTGAAACATTATAAAACAATCTAATTATACACATTTTATGATAGAATTATATAAAATTTCAAACTCGAATATCTCCGTTAATGTTGAAAATACAGAAGTGATTTGGCACTCATTGGAATCAGGTCGACGCTCTCTATTGGCTCATGGGGAAAATGTAATCCATGTGTAATATTCATGCTTAGTTACCATGGAAACTCTTATAACAATAAATTATACAATCTATTTAGGCGCTATTTTAGTCGTCCACTAGATTAAAAATATAGATTTTCATTGTTGAAACATTATAAAACAATCGAATTATACACTTTTTACGATAGAATTATATAAAATTTCAAACTCGCATATCTCCGTTACTGTTGAAGATACAGAAGAGATTTTACAGTCAATGGAATTAGGTCGACTTAACCTAACCTAAACTGACCTGACCTAACATAATCTAACCTAACTTTACTTAACAAAACCTAACCTAACCTAATAACACTAAAATAAAAACAATCTTTTTGTGACCGATTGTAGTCGTTGTCTAGGAGATTTGAAATATAGATTTCGATGGTTGAAACATTATAAAACAATCGAATTCCACATATTTTACAATATAATTATATAAAATTTCAAACTCGCATATCTCCGTTACTGTTGAAGATACAGAAGTGAATTTGCACTCAATGGAATCAGGTCGACGCTCTCTATTGGCTCATGGGGAAAATGTAATCCATGTGTAATATTCATGCTTAGTTACCATGGAAACTCTCATAACAATAAATTAAACAATCTATTTAGACGCTATTGTAGTAGTTGTCGAGGAGATTTCAAATATAGATTTTGATTGTTGAAACATTATAAAACAATCGAATTATACACATTTTACGATAAAATTATATAAAATTTCAAACTCGCATATCTCCGTTACTGTTGAAGATACAGAAGTGATTTTACACTCAATGGAATTAGGTCGAACTAACCTAACCTAAAGTGACCTGACCTAACCTAACCTAACTTTATTAACCTAACTTAACCTAACCTAATAACAATAAAATAAAAACAATCTATTTGTGCCGATTGTAGTCGTTCTCGAGGAGATTTGAAATATAGATTTTGATTGTTGAAACATTATAAAACAATCGAATTCCACACATTTTACAATATAATTATATAAAATTTCAAACTCGCATATCTCCGTTACTATTGAAGATACAGAAGTGATTTTGCACTCAAAGGAATTAGGTCGACCTAACCTAACCTAAACTGACCTTACCTAACCTAACCTAACCTAACTTTACTTAACCTAACCTAACCTAACCTAATAACAATAAAATAAAAACAATCTATTTGTGCCGATTGTAGTCGTTCTCGAGGAGATTTGAAATATAGATTTTGATTGTTGAAACATTATAAAACAATCGAATTCCACACATTTTACAATATAATTATATAAAATTTCAAACTCGTATATCTCCGTTACTATTGAAGATACAGAAGTGATTTTGCACTCAATGGAATCAGGTCGACGCTCTCTATTGGCTCATGGGGAAAAATGTAATCCATGTGTAATATTCATGCTTAGTTACCGTGGAAACTCTCATAACAATAAATTAAACAATCTATTTAGAAGCTATTGTAGTCGTTGTCGAGGAGATTTGAAATACAGATTTTGATTGTTGAAACATTATAAAACAATCGAATTATACACATTTTACGATAGAATTATATAAAATTTCAAACTCGAATATCTCCGTTAATGTTGAAGATACAGAAGTGATTTTACACTCAATGGAATTAGGTTGACCTAACCTAACCTAAACTGACCTGACCTAACCTAACCTAACCTAACTTTACTTAACCTAACCTAACCTAACCTAATAAAAATAAAATAAAAACAATCTATTTGTGCCCGATTGTAGTCGTTCTCGAGGAGATTTGAAATATAGATTTTGATTTTTGAAACATTATAAAACAATCTAATTATTCACATTTTATGATAGAATTATATAAAATTTCAAACTCGAATATCTCCGTTAATGTTGAAGATACAGAAGTGATTTGGCACTCATTGGAATCAGGTCGACGCTCTCTATTGGCTCATGGGGAAAATGTAATCCATGTGTAATATTCATGCTTAGTTACCATGGAAACTCTTATAACAATAATTTATACAATCTATTTAGGCGCTATTTTAGTCGTCCAGGAGATTAAAAATATAGATTTTGATTGTTGAAACATTATAAAACAATCGAATTATACACTTTTTACGATAGAATTATATAAAATTTCAAACTCGCATATCTCCGTTACTGTTGAAGATACAGAAGTGATTTTACAGTCAATGGAATTAGGTCGACTTAACCTAACCTAAACTGACCTGACCTAACATAATCTAACCTAACTTTACTTAACAAAACCTAACCTAACCTAATAACACTAAAATAAAAACAATCTTTTTGTGACCGATTGTAGTCGTTGTCTAGGAGATTTGAAATATAGATTTCGATGGTTGAAACATTATAAAACAATCGAATTCCACACATTTTACAATATAATTATATAAAATTTCAAACTCGCATATCTCCGTTACTGTTGAAGATACAGAAGTGAAGTTGCACTCAATGGAATCAGGTCGACGCTCTCTATTGGCTCATGGGGAAAATGTAATCCATGTGTAATATTCATGCTTAGTTACCATGGAAACTCTCATAACAATAAATTAAACAATCTATTTAGACGCTATTGTAGTAGTTGTCGAGGAGATTTCAAATATAGATTTTGATTGTTGAAACATTATAAAACAATCGAATTATACACATTTTACGATAAAATTATATAAAATTTCAAACTCGCATATCTCCGTTACTGTTGAAGATACAGAAGTGATTTTACACTCAATGGAATTAGGTCGAACTAACCTAACCTAAACTGACCTGACCTAACCTAACCTAACCTAACTTTACTTAACCTAACCTAACCTAACCTAATAACAATAAAATAAAAACAATCTATTTGTGCCGATTGTAGTCGTTCTCGAGGAGATTTGAAATATAGATTTTGATTGTTGAAACATTATAAAACAATCGAATTCCATACATTTTACAATATAATTATATAAAATTTCAAACTCGCATATCTCCGTTACTATTTAAGATACAGATGTGATTTTGCACTCAAAGGAATTAGGTCGACCTAACCTAACCTAAACTGACCTTACCTAACCTAACCTAACCTAACTTTACTTAACCTAACCTAACCTAATAACAATAAAATAAAAACAATCTATTTGTGCCGATTGTAGTCGTTCTCGAGGAGATTTGAAATATAGATTTTGATTGTTGAAACATTATAAAACAATCGAATTCCACACATTTTACAATATAATTATATAAAATTTCAAACTCGTATATCTCCGTTACTATTGAAGATACAGAAGTGATTTTGCACTCAATGGAATCAGGTCGACGCTCTCTATTGGCTCATGGGGAAAAATGTAATCCATGTGTAATATTCATGCTTAGTTACCGTGGAAACTCTCATAACAATAAATTAAACAATCTATTTAGAAGCTATTGTAGTCGTTGTCGAGGAGATTTGAAATACAGATTTTGATTGTTGAAACATTATAAAACAATCGAATTCCACACATTTTACAATATAATTATATAAAATTTCAAACTCGTATATCTCCGTTACTATTGAAGATACAGAAGTGATTTTGCACTCAATGGAATCAGGTCGACGCTCTCTATTGGCTCATGGGGAAAAATGTAATCCATGTGTAATATTCATGCTTAGTTACCATGGAAACTCTTATAACAATAAATTATACAATCTATTTAGGCGCTATTTTAGTCGTCCAGGAGATTAAAAATATAGATTTTGATTGTTGAAACATTATAAAACAATCGAATTATACACTTTTTACGATAGAATTATATAAAATTTCAAACTCGCATATCTCCGTTACTGTTGAAGATACAGAAGTGATTTTACAGTCAATGGAATTAGGTCGACTTAACCTAACCTAAACTGACCTGACCTAACCTAATCTAACCTAACTTTACTTAACAAAACCTAAGCTAAACTAATAACAATAAAATAAAAACAATCTTTTTGTGACCGATTGTAGTCGTTGTCGAGGAGATTTGAAATATAGATTTCGATGGTTGAAACATTATAAAACAATCGAATTCAACACATTTTACAATATAATTATATAAAATTTCAAACTCGCATATCTCCGTTACTGTTGAAGATACAGAAGTGAATTTGCACTCAATGGAATCAGGTCGACGCTCTCCATTGGCTCATGGGGAAAATGTAATCCATGTGTAATATTCATGCTTAGTTTCCATGGAAACTCTCATAACAATAAATTAAACAATCTATTTAGACGCTATTGTAGTAGTTGTCGAGGAGATTTCAAATATAGATTTTGATTGTTGAAACATTATAAAACAATCGAATTATACACATTTTACGATAAAATTATATAAAATTTCAAACTCGCATAACTCCGTTACTGTTGAAGATACAGAAGTGATTTTACACTCAATGGAATTAGGTCGAACTAACCTAACCTAAACTGACCTGACCTAACCTAATCTAACCTAACTTTACTTAACAAAACCTAACCTAACCTAATAACAATAAAATAAAAACAATCTATTTGTGCCCGATTGTAGTCGTTCTCGAGGAGATTTGAAATATAGATTTTGATTGTTGAAACATTATAAAACAATCTAATTATACACATTTTACGATAGAATTATATAAAATTTCAAACTCGAATATCTCCGTTAATCTTGAAGATGCGGAAGTGATTTGGCACTCATTGGAATCAGGTCGACGCTCTCTATTGGCTCATGGGGAAAATGTAATCCATGTGTAATATTCATGCTTAGTTACCATGGAAACTCTCATAACAATAAATTAAACAATCTATTTAGGCGCTATTTTAGTCGTCCAGGAGATTAAAAATATAGATTTTGATTGTTGAAACATTATAAAACATTCGAATTATACACTTTTTACGATAGAATTATATAAAATTTCAAACTCGCATATCCCCGTTACTGTTGAAGATACAGAAGTGATTTTATAGTCAATGGAATTAGGTCGACCTAACCTAACCTAAACTGACCTGACCTAACCTAACCTAACCTAACTTTACTTAACCTAACCTAACCTAACCTAATAACAATAAAATAAAAACAATCTATTTGTGCCCGATTGTAGTCGTTCTCGAGGAGATTTGAAATATAGATTTTGATTGTTGAAACATTATAAAACAATCTAATTATACACATTTTACGATAAAATTATATAATATTTCAAACTCGCATATCTCCGTTACTGTTGAAGATACAGAAGTGATTTTGCACTCAATGGAATCAGGTCGACGCTCCCTATTGGCTCATGGGGAAAAATGTAATCCATGTGTAATATTCATGCTTAGTTACCATGGAAACTCTTATAACAATAAATTATACAATCTATTTAGGCGCTATTTTAGTCGTCCAGGAGATTAAAAATATAGATTTTGATTGTTGAAACATTATAAAACAATCGAATTATACACTTTTTACGATAGAATTATATAAAATTTCAAACTCGCATATCTCCGTTACTGTTGAAGATACAGAAGTGATTTTACAGTCAATGGAATTAGGTCGACTTAACCTAACCTAAACTGACCTGACCTAACCTAATCTAACCTAACTTTACTTAACAAAACCTAAGCTAAACTAATAACAATAAAATAAAAACAATCTTTTTGTGACCGATTGTAGTCGTTGTCGAGGAGATTTGAAATATAGATTTCGATGGTTGAAACATTATAAAACAATCGAATTCAACACATTTTACAATATAATTATATAAAATTTCAAACTCGCATATCTCCGTTACTGTTGAAGATACAGAAGTGAATTTGCACTCAATGGAATCAGGTCGACGCTCTCCATTGGCTCATGGGGAAAATGTAATCCATGTGTAATATTCATGCTTAGTTTCCATGGAAACTCTCATAACAATAAATTAAACAATCTATTTAGACGCTATTGTAGTAGTTGTCGAGGAGATTTCAAATATAGATTTTGATTGTTGAAACATTATAAAACAATCGAATTATACACATTTTACGATAAAATTATATAAAATTTCAAACTCGCATAACTCCGTTACTGTTGAAGATACAGAAGTGATTTTACACTCAATGGAATTAGGTCGAACTAACCTAACCTAAACTGACCTGACCTAACCTAATCTAACCTAACTTTACTTAACAAAACCTAACCTAACCTAATAACAATAAAATAAAAACAATCTATTTGTGCCCGATTGTAGTCGTTCTCGAGGAGATTTGAAATATAGATTTTGATTGTTGAAACATTATAAAACAATCTAATTATACACATTTTACGATAGAATTATATAAAATTTCAAACTCGAATATCTCCGTTAATCTTGAAGATGCGGAAGTGATTTGGCACTCATTGGAATCAGGTCGACGCTCTCTATTGGCTCATGGGGAAAATGTAATCCATGTGTAATATTCATGCTTAGTTACCATGGAAACTCTCATAACAATAAATTAAACAATCTATTTAGGCGCTATTTTAGTCGTCCAGGAGATTAAAAATATAGATTTTGATTGTTGAAACATTATAAAACATTCGAATTATACACTTTTTACGATAGAATTATATAAAATTTCAAACTCGCATATCCCCGTTACTGTTGAAGATACAGAAGTGATTTTATAGTCAATGGAATTAGGTCGACCTAACCTAACCTAAACTGACCTGACCTAACCTAACCTAACCTAACTTTACTTAACCTAACCTAACCTAACCTAATAACAATAAAATAAAAACAATCTATTTGTGCCCGATTGTAGTCGTTCTCGAGGAGATTTGAAATATAGATTTTGATTGTTGAAACATTATAAAACAATCTAATTATACACATTTTACGATAAAATTATATAATATTTCAAACTCGCATATCTCCGTTACTGTTGAAGATACAGAAGTGATTTTGCACTCAATGGAATCAGGTCGACGCTCCCTATTGGCTCATGGGGAAAATGTAATCCATGTGTAATATTCATGCTTAGTTACCATGGAAACTCTCATAACAATAAATTAAACAATCTATTTAGACGCTATTGTAGTCGTTGTCGAGGAGATTTGAAATATAGATTTTGATTGTTGAAACAATTATAAAACAATCGAATTATACACATTTTACGATAGAATTATATAAAATTTCAAACTCGAATATCTCCGTTACTGTTGAAGATACAGAAGTGATTTTACACTCAATGTATTTAGGTCGACCTAACCTAACCTAAACTGACCTGACCTAACCTGACCTAACCTAACCTAACCTAACTTTACTTAACCTAACCTAACCTAACCTAACCTAATAACAATAAAATAAAACAATCTATTTGTGCCGATTGTAGTCGTTCTCGAGGAGATTTGAAATATAGATTTTGATTGTTGAAACATTATAAAACAATCGAATTCCACACATTTTACAATATAATTATATAAAATTTCAAACTCGTATATCTCCGTTACTATTGAAGTTACAGAAGTGATTTTGCACTCAATGGAATCAGGTCGACGCTCTCTATTGGCCCATGGGGAAAAATGTAATCCATGTGTAATATTCATGCTTAGTTACCATGGAAACTCTCATAACAAATAAATTAAACAATCTATTTAGAGGCTATTGTAGTCGTTGTCGAGGAGATTTGAAATATAGATTTTGATTGTTGAAACATTATAAACAATCGACTTATACACATTTTACGATAGAATTATATAAAATTTCAAACTCGCAAATCTCCGTTACTGTTGAAAATACAGTAGTGATTTTACAGTCAATGGAATTAGGTCGACCTAACCTAACCTAAACTGACCTGACCTAACCTAACCTAACCTAACTTTACTTAACCTAACCTAACCTAACCTAATAACAATAAAATAAAAACAATCTATTTGTGCCCGATTGTAGTCGTTCTCGAGGAGATTTGAAATATAGATTTTGATTGTTGAAACATTATAAAACAATCTAAATATACACATTTTACGATAAAATTATATAATATTTCAAACTCGCATATCTCCGTTACTGTTGAAGATACAGAAGTGATTTTGCACTCAATGGAATCAGGTCGACGCTCTCTATTGGCTCATGGGGAAAAATGTAATCCATGTGTAATATTCATGCTTAGTTACCATGGAAACTCTCATAACATTAAATTAAACAATCTATTTAGACGCTATTGTAGTCGTTGTCGAGGAGATTTGAAATATAGATTTTGATTGTTGAAACATTATAAAACAATCGAATTATACACATTTTACAATATAATTATATAAAATTTCAAACTCGCATATCTCCGTTACTATTGAAGATACAGAAGTGATTTTGCACTCAATGGAATCAGGTCGACGCTCTCTATTGGCTCATGGGGAAAATGTAATCCATGTGTAATATTCATGCTTAGTTACCATGGAAACTCTCATAACAATAAATTAAACAATCTATTTAGGCGCTATTTTAGTCGTCCAGGAGATTAAAAATATAGATTTTGATTGTTGAAACATTATAAAACATTCGAATTATACACTTTTTACGATAGAATTATATAAAATTTCAAACTCGCATATCCCCGTTACTGTTGAAAATACAGAAGTGATTTTACTGTCAATGGAATTAGGTCGACCTAACCTAACCTAAACTGACCTGACCTAACCTAACCTAACCTAAATTTACTTAACCTAACCTAACCTAACCTAATAACAATAAAATAAAAACAATCTTTTTCTGACCGATTGTAGTCGTTCTCGAGGAGATTTGAAATATAGATTTTGATTGTTGAAACATTATAAAACAATCGATTTCCACACATTTTACAATATAATTATATAAAATTTCAAACTCGCATATCTCCGTTACTGTTGAAGATACAGAAGTGATTTTGCACTCATTGGAATCAGGTCGACGCTCTATATTGGCTCATGGGGAAAAATGTAATCCATGTGTAATATTCATGCTTAGTTACCATGGAAACTCTCATAACAATAAATTAAACAATCTATTTAGACGCTATTGTAGTCGTTGTCGAGGAGATTTGAAATATAGATTTTGATTGTTGAAACATTATAAAACAATCGAATTATACACATTTTACGATAGAGTTATATAAAATTTCAAACTCGCATATCTCCGATACTGTTGAAGATACAGAAGTGATTTTACAGTCAATGGAATTAGGTCGACCTAACCTTACCTAAACTGACCTGACCTAACCTAATCTAACCTAACTTTACTTAACAAAACCTAACCTAACCTAATAACAATAAAATAAAAACAATCTTTTTGTGACCGATTGTACTCGTTGTCGAGGAGATTTGAAATATAGATTTTGATTGTTGAAACATTATAAAACAATCGAATTCCACACATTTTACAATATAATTATATAAAATTTCAAACTCGCATATCTCCGTTACTGTTGAAGATACAGAAGTGATTTTACACTCAATGGAATTAGGTCGACCTAACCTAACCTAAACTGACCTGACCTAACCTAACCTAACCTAACTTTACTTAACCTAACCTAACCTAACCTAATAAAAATAAAATAAAAACAATCTATTTGTGCCCGATTGTAGTCGTTCTCGAGGAGATTTGAAATATAGATTTTGATTTTTGAAACATTATAAAACAATCTAATTATACACATTTTATGATAGAATTATATAAAATTTCAAACTCGAATATCTCCGTTAATGTTGAAGATACAGATGTGATTTGGCACTCATTGGAATCAGGTCGACGCTCTCTATTGGCTCATGGGGAAAATGTAATCCATGTGTAATATTCATGCTTAGTTACCATGGAAACTCTTATAACAATAACTTATACAATCTATTTAGGCGCTATTTTAGTCGTCCAGGAGATTAAAAATATAGATTTTGATTGTTGAAACATTATAAAACAATCGAATTATACACTTTTTACGATAGAATTATATAAAATTTCAAACTCGCATATCTCCGTTACTGTTGAAGATACAGTAGTGATTTTACAGTCAATGGAATTAGGTCGACTTAACCTAACCTAAACTGACCTGACCTAACATAATCTAACCTAACTTTACTTAACAAAACCTAACCTAACCTAATAACACTAAAATAAAAACAATCTTTTTGTGACCGATTGTAGTCGTTGTCTAGGAGATTTGAAATATAGATTTCGATGGTTGAAACATTATAAAACAATCGAATTCCACACATTTTACAATATAATTATATAAAATTTCAAACTCGCATATCTCCGTTACTGTTGAAGATACAGAAGTGAAGTTGCACTCAATGGAATCAGGTCGACGCTCTCTATTGGCTCATGGGGAAAATGTAATCCATGTGTAATATTCATGCTTAGTTACCATGGAAACTCTCATAACAATAAATTAAACAATCTATTTAGACGCTATTGTAGTAGTTGTCGAGGAGATTTCAAATATAGATTTTGATTGTTGAAACATTATAAAACAATCGAATTATACACATTTTACGATAAAATTATATAAAATTTCAAACTCGCATATCTCCGTTACTGTTGAAGATACAGAAGTGATTTTACACTCAATGGAATTAGGTCGAACTAACCTAACCTAAACTGACCTGACCTATCCTAACCTAACCTAACCTAACTTTACTTAACCTAACCTAACCTAACCTAATAACAATAAAATAAAAACAATCTATTTGTGCCGATTGTAGTCGTTCTCGAGGAGATTTGAAATATAGATTTTGATTGTTGAAACATTATAAAACAATCGAATTCCATACATTTTACAATATAATTATATAAAATTTCAAACTCGCATATCTCCGTTACTATTTAAGATACAGATGTGATTTTGCACACAAAGGAATTAGGTTACCCTAACCTAACCTAAACTGACCTTACCTAACCTAACCTAACCTAACTTTACTTAACCTAACCTAACCTAATAACAATAAAATAAAAAAAATCTATTTGTGCCGATTGTAGTCGTTCTCGAGGAGATTTGAAATATAGATTTTGATTGTTGAAACATTATAAAACAATCGAATTCCACACATTTTACAATATAATTATATAAAATTTCAAACTCGTATATCTCCGTTACTATTGAAGATACAGAAGTGATTTTGCACTCAATGGAATCAGGTCGACGCTCTCTATTGGCTCATGGGGAAAAATGTAATCCATGTGTAATATTCATGCTTAGTTACCGTGGAAACTCTCATAACAATAAATTAAACAATCTATTTAGAAGCTATTGTAGTCGTTGTCGAGGAGATTTGAAATACAGATTTTGATTGTTGAAACATTATAAAACAATCGAATTATACACATTTTACGATAGAATTATATAAAATTTCAAACTCGCATATCTCCGTTAATGTTGAAGATACAGAAGTGATTTGGCACTCATTGGAATCAGGTCGACGCTCTCTATTAGCTCATGGGGAAAATGTAATCCATGTGTAATATTCATGCTTAGTTACCATGGAAACTCTTATAACAATAAATTATACAATCTATTTAGGCGCTATTTTAGTCGTCCAGGAGATTAAAAATATAGATTTTGATTGTTGAAACATTATAAAACAATCGAATTATACACTTTTTACGATAGAATTATATAAAATTTCAAACTCGCATATCTCCGTTACTGTTGAAGATACAGAAGTGATTTTACAGTCAATGGAATTAGGTCGACTTAACCTAACCTAAACTGACCTGACCTAACCTAATCTAACCTAACTTTACTTAACAAAACCTAACCTAAACTAATAACAATAAAATAAAAACAATCTTTTTGTGACCGATTGTAGTCGTTGTCGAGGAGATTTGAAATATAGATTTCGATGGTTGAAACATTATAAAACAATCGAATTCAACACATTTTACAATATAATTATATAAAATTTCAAACTCGCATATCTCCGTTACTGTTGAAGATACAGAAGTGAATTTGCACTCAATGGAATCAGGTCGACGCTCTCCATTGGCTCATGGGGAAAATGTAATCCATGTGTAATATTCATGCTTAGTTACCATGGAAACTCTCATAACAATAAATTAAACAATCTATTTAGACGCTATTGTAGTAGTTGTCGAGGAGATTTCAAATATAGATTTTGATTGTTGAAACATTATAAAACAATCGAATTATACACATTTTACGATAAAATTATATAAAATTTCAAACTCGCATAACTCCGTTACTGTTGAAGATACAGAAGTGATTTTACACTCAATGGAATTAGGTCGAACTAACCTAACCTAAACTGACCTGACCTAACCTAATCTAACCTAACTTTACTTAACAAAACCTAACCTAACCTAATAACAATAAAATAAAAACAATCTATTTGTGCCCGATTGTAGTCGTTCTCGAGGAGATTTGAAATATAGATTTTGATTGTTGAAACATTATAAAACAATCTAATTATACACATTTTACGATAGAATTATATAAAATTTCAAACTCGAATATCTCCGTTAATGTTGAAGATGCGGAAGTGATTTGGCACTCATTGGAATCAGGTCGACGCTCTCTATTGGCTCATGGGGAAAATGTAATCCATGTGTAATATTCATGCTTAGTTACCATGGAAACTCTCATAACAATAAATTAAACAATCTATTTAGGCGCTATTTTAGTCGTCCAGGAGATTAAAAATATAGATTTTGATTGTTGAAACATTATAAAACATTCGAATTATACACTTTTTACGATAGAATTATATAAAATTTCAAACTCGCATATCCCCGTTACTGTTGAAGATACAGAAGTGATTTTATAGTCAATGGAATTAGGTCGACCTAACCTAACCTAAACTGACCTGACCTAACCTAACCTAACCTAACTTTACTTAACCTAACCTAACCTAACCTAATAACAATAAAATAAAAACAATCTATTTGTGCCCGATTGTAGTCGTTCTCGAGGAGATTTGAAATATAGATTTTGATTGTTGAAACATTATAAAACAATCTAATTATACACATTTTACGATAAAATTATATAATATTTCAAACTCGCATATCTCCGTTACTGTTGAAGATACAGATATGATTTTGCACTCAATGGAATCAGGTCGACGCTCCCTATTGGCTCATGGGGAAAATGTAATCCATGTGTAATATTCATGGTTAGTTACCATGGAAACTCTCATAACAAATAAATTAAACAATCTATTTAGAGGCTATTGTAGTCGTTGTCGAGGAGATTTGAAATATAGATTTTGATTGTTGAAACATTATAAACAATCGACTTATACACATTTTACGATAGAATTATATAAAATTTCAAACTCGCAAATCTCCGTTACTGTTGAAAATACAGTAGTGATTTTACAGTCAATGGAATTAGGTCGACCTAACCTAACCTAAACTGACCTGACCTAACCTAACCTAACCTAACTTTACTTAACCTAACCTAACCTAACCTAATAACAATAAAATAAAAACAATCTATTTGTGCCCGATTGTAGTCGTTCTCGAGGAGATTTGAAATATAGATTTTGATTGTTGAAACATTATAAAACAATCTAATTATACACATTTTACGATAAAATTATATAATATTTCAAACTCGCATATCTCCGTTACTGTTGAAGATACAGAAGTGATTTTGCACTCAATGGAATCAGGTCGACGCTCTCTATTGGCTCATGGGGAAAAATGTTATCCATGTGTAATATTCATGCTTAGTTACCATGGAAACTCTCGTAACAATAAATTAAACAATCTATTTAGACGCTATTGTAGTCGTTGTCGAGGAGATTTGAAATATAGATTTTGATTGTTGAAACATTATAAAACAATCGAATTATACACATTTTACGATAGAATTATATAAAATTTCAAACTCGCATATCTCCGTTACTGTTGAAGATACAGAAGTGATTTTACACTCAATGGAATTAGGTCGACCTAACCTAACCTAAACTGACCTGACCTAACCTAACCTAACCTAACTTTACTTAACCTAACCTAACCTAACCTAATAACAATAAAATAAAAACAATCTATTTGTGCCCGATTGTAGTCGTTCTCGAGGAGATTTGAAATATAGATTTTGATTGTTGAAACATTATAAAACAATCTAATTATACACATTTTACGATAGAATTATATAAAATTTCAAACTCGAATATCTCCGTTAATGTTGAAGATGCGGAAGTGATTTGGCACTCATTGGAATCAGGTCGACGCTCTCTATTGGCTCATGGGGAAAATGTAATCCATGTGTAATATTCATGCTTAGTTACCATGGAAACTCTCATAACAATAAATTAAACAATCTATTTAGGCGCTATTTTAGTCGTCCAGGAGATTAAAAATATAGATTTTGATTGTTGAAACATTATAAAACATTCGAATTATACACTTTTTACGATAGAATTATATAAAATTTCAAACTCGCATATCCCCGTTACTGTTGAAAATACAGAAGTGATTTTACTGTCAATGGAATTAGGTCGACCTAACCTAACCTAAACTGACCTGACCTAACCTAACCTAACCTAAATTTACTTAACCTAACCTAACCTAACCTAATAACAATAAAATAAAAACAATCTTTTTCTGACCGATTGTAGTCGTTCTCGAGGAGATTTGAAATATAGATTTTGATTGTTGAAACATTATAAAACAATCGATTTCCACACATTTTACAATATAATTATATAAAATTTCAAACTCGCATATCTCCGTTACTGTTGAAGATACAGAAGTGATTTTGCACTCATTGGAATCAGGTCGACGCTCTATATTGGCTCATGGGGAAAAATGTAATCCATGTGTAATATTCATGCTTAGTTACCATGGAAACTCTCATAACAATAAATTAAACAATCTATTTAGACGCTATTGTAGTCGTTGTCGAGGAGATTTGAAATATAGATTTTGATTGTTGAAACATTATAAAACAATCGAATTATACACATTTTACGATAGAGTTATATAAAATTTCAAACTCGCATATCTCCGATACTGTTGAAGATACAGAAGTGATTTTACAGTCAATGGAATTAGGTCGACCTAACCTTACCTAAACTGACCTGACCTAACCTAATCTAACCTAACTTTACTTAACAAAACCTAACCTAACCTAATAACAATAAAATAAAAACAATCTTTTTGTGACCGATTGTACTCGTTGTCGAGGAGATTTGAAATATAGATTTTGATTGTTGAAACATTATAAAACAATCGAATTCCACACATTTTACAATATAATTATATAAAATTTCAAACTCGCATATCTCCGTTACTATTGAAGATACAGAAGTGATTTTGCACTCAATGGAATCAGGTCGACGCTCTCTATTGGCTCATGGGGAAAAATGTAATCCATGTGTAATATTCATGCTTAGTTACCATGGAAACTCTCATAACATTAAATTAAACAATCTATTTAGACGCTATTGTAGTCGTTGTCGAGGAGATTTCAAATATAGATTTTGATTGTTGAAACATTATAAAACAATCGAATTATACACATTTTACGATAGAATTATATAAAATTTCAAACTCGCATATCTCCGTTACTGTTGAAGATACAGAAGTGATTTTACACTCAATGGAATTAGGTCGACCTAACCTAACCTAAACTGACCTGACCTAACCTAACCTAACCTAACTTTACTTAACCTAACCTAACCTAACCTAATAAAAATAAAATAAAAACAATCTATTTGTGCCCGATTGTAGTCGTTCTCGAGGAGATTTGAAATATAGATTTTGATTTTTGAAACATTATAAAACAATCTAATTATACACATTTTATGATAGAATTATATAAAATTTCAAACTCGAATATCTCCGTTAATGTTGAAGATACAGATGTGATTTGGCACTCATTGGAATCAGGTCGACGCTCTCTATTGGCTCATGGGGAAAATGTAATCCATGTGTAATATTCATGCTTAGTTACCATGGAAACTCTTATAACAATAACTTATACAATCTATTTAGGCGCTATTTTAGTCGTCCAGGAGATTAAAAATATAGATTTTGATTGTTGAAACATTATAAAACAATCGAATTATACACTTTTTACGATAGAATTATATAAAATTTCAAACTCGCATATCTCCGTTACTGTTGAAGATACAGTAGTGATTTTACAGTCAATGGAATTAGGTCGACTTAACCTAACCTAAACTGACCTGACCTAACATAATCTAACCTAACTTTACTTAACAAAACCTAACCTAACCTAATAACACTAAAATAAAAACAATCTTTTTGTGACCGATTGTAGTCGTTGTCTAGGAGATTTGAAATATAGATTTCGATGGTTGAAACATTATAAAACAATCGAATTCCACACATTTTACAATATAATTATATAAAATTTCAAACTCGCATATCTCCGTTACTGTTGAAGATACAGAAGTGAAGTTGCACTCAATGGAATCAGGTCGACGCTCTCTATTGGCTCATGGGGAAAATGTAATCCATGTGTAATATTCATGCTTAGTTACCATGGAAACTCTCATAACAATAAATTAAACAATCTATTTAGACGCTATTGTAGTAGTTGTCGAGGAGATTTCAAATATAGATTTTGATTGTTGAAACATTATAAAACAATCGAATTATACACATTTTACGATAAAATTATATAAAATTTCAAACTCGCATATCTCCGTTACTGTTGAAGATACAGAAGTGATTTTACACTCAATGGAATTAGGTCGAACTAACCTAACCTAAACTGACCTGACCTATCCTAACCTAACCTAACCTAACTTTACTTAACCTAACCTAACCTAACCTAATAACAATAAAATAAAAACAATCTATTTGTGCCGATTGTAGTCGTTCTCGAGGAGATTTGAAATATAGATTTTGATTGTTGAAACATTATAACACAATCGAATTCCATACATTTTACAATATAATTATATAAAATTTCAAACTCGCATATCTCCGTTACTATTTAAGATACAGATGTGATTTTGCACTCAAAGGAATTAGGTTACCCTAACCTAACCTAAACTGACCTTACCTAACCTAACCTAACCTAACTTTACTTAACCTAACCTAACCTAATAACAATAAAATAAAAACAATCTATTTGTGCCGATTGTAGTCGTTCTCGAGGAGATTTGAAATATAGATTTTGATTGTTGAAACATTATAAAACAATCGAATTCCACACATTTTACAATATAATTATATAAAATTTCAAACTCGTATATCTCCGTTACTATTGAAGATACAGAAGTGATTTTGCACTCAATGGAATCAGGTCGACGCTCTCTATTGGCTCATGGGGAAAAATGTAATCCATGTGTAATATTCATGCTTAGTTACCGTGGAAACTCTCATAACAATAAATTAAACAATCTATTTAGAAGCTATTGTAGTCGTTGTCGAGGAGATTTGAAATACAGATTTTGATTGTTGAAACATTATAAAACAATCGAATTATACACATTTTACGATAGAATTATATAAAATTTCAAACTCGCATATCTCCGTTAATGTTGAAGATACAGAAGTGATTTGGCACTCATTGGAATCAGGTCGACGCTCTCTATTAGCTCATGGGGAAAATGTAATCCATGTGTAATATTCATGCTTAGTTACCATGGAAAATCTTATAACAATAAATTATACAATCTATTTAGGCGCTATTTTAGTCGTCCAGGAGATTAAAAATATAGATTTTGATTGTTGAAACATTATAAAACAATCGAATTATACACTTTTTACGATAGAATTATATAAAATTTCAAACTCGCATATCTCCGTTACTGTTGAAGATACAGAAGTGATTTTACAGTCAATGGAATTAGGTCGACTTAACCTAACCTAAACTGACCTGACCTAACCTAATCTAACCTAACTTTACTTAACAAAACCTAACCTAAACTAATAACAATAAAATAAAAACAATCTTTTTGTGACCGATTGTAGTCGTTGTCGAGGAGATTTGAAATATAGATTTCGATGGTTGAAACATTATAAAACAATCGAATTCAACACATTTTACAATATAATTATATAAAATTTCAAACTCGCATATCTCCGTTACTGTTGAAGATACAGAAGTGAATTTGCACTCAATGGAATCAGGTCGACGCTCTCCATTGGCTCATGGGGAAAATGTAATCCATGTGTAATATTCATGCTTAGTTACCATGGAAACTCTCATAACAATAAATTAAACAATCTATTTAGACGCTATTGTAGTAGTTGTCGAGGAGATTTCAAATATAGATTTTGATTGTTGAAACATTATAAAACAATCGAATTATACACATTTTACGATAAAATTATATAAAATTTCAAACTCGCATAACTCCGTTACTGTTGAAGATACAGAAGTGATTTTACACTCAATGGAATTAGGTCGAACTAACCTAACTTAAACTGACCTGACCTAACCTAATCTAACCTAACTTTACTTAACAAAACCTAACCTAACCTAATAACAATAAAATAAAAACAATCTATTTGTGCCCGATTGTAGTCGTTCTCGAGGAGATTTGAAATATAGATTTTGATTGTTGAAACATTATAAAACAATCTAATTATACACATTTTACGATAGAATTATATAAAATTTCAAACTCGAATATCTCCGTTAATGTTGAAGATGCGGAAGTGATTTGGCACTCATTGGAATCAGGTCGACGCTCTCTATTGGCTCATGGGGAAAATGTAATCCATGTGTAATATTCATGCTTAGTTACCATGGAAACTCTCATAACAATAAATTAAACAATCTATTTAGGCGCTATTTTAGTCGTCCAGGAGATTAAAAATATAGATTTTGATTGTTGAAACATTATAAAACATTCGAATTATACACTTTTTACGATAGAATTATATAAAATTTCAAACTCGCATATCCCCGTTACTGTTGAAGATACAGAAGTGATTTTATAGTCAATGGAATTAGGTCGACCTAACCTAACCTAAACTGACCTGACCTAACCTAACCTAACCTAACTTTACTTAACCTAACCTAACCTAACCTAATAACAATAAAATAAAAACAATCTATTTGTGCCCGATTGTAGTCGTTCTCGAGGAGATTTGAAATATAGATTTTGATTGTTGAAACATTATAAAACAATCTAATTATACACATTTTACGATAAAATTATATAATATTTCAAACTCGCATATCTCCGTTACTGTTGAAGATACAGATATGATTTTGCACTCAATGGAATCAGGTCGACGCTCCCTATTGGCTCATGGGGAAAATGTAATCCATGTGTAATATTCATGGTTAGTTACCATGGAAACTCTCATAACAAATAAATTAAACAATCTATTTAGAGGCTATTGTAGTCGTTGTCGAGGAGATTTGAAATATAGATTTTGATTGTTGAAACATTATAAACAATCGACTTATACACATTTTACGATAGAATTATATAAAATTTCAAACTCGCAAATCTCCGTTACTGTTGAAAATACAGTAGTGATTTTACAGTCAATGGAATTAGGTCGACCTAACCTAACCTAAACTGACCTGACCTAACCTAACCTAACCTAACTTTACTTAACCTAACCTAACCTAACCTAATAACAATAAAATAAAAACAATCTATTTGTGCCCGATTGTAGTCGTTCTCGAGGAGATTTGAAATATAGATTTTGATTGTTGAAACATTATAAAACAATCTAATTATACACATTTTACGATAAAATTATATAATATTTCAAACTCGCATATCTCCGTTACTGTTGAAGATACAGAAGTGATTTTGCACTCAATGGAATCAGGTCGACGCTCTCTATTGGCTCATGGGGAAAAATGTTATCCATGTGTAATATTCATGCTTAGTTACCATGGAAACTCTCGTAACAATAAATTAAACAATCTATTTAGACGCTATTGTAGTCGTTGTCGAGGAGATTTGAAATATAGATTTTGATTGTTGAAACATTATAAAACAATCGAATTATACACATTTTACAATATAATTATATAAAATTTCAAACTCGCATATCTCCGTTACTATTGAAGATACAGAAGTGATTTTGCACTCAATGGAATCAGGTCGACGCTCTCTATTGGCTCATGGGGAAAAATGTAATCCATGTGTAATATTCATGCTTAGTTACCATGGAAACTCTCATAACATTAAATTAAACAATCTATTTAGACGCTATTGTAGTCGTTGTCGAGGAGATTTGAAATATAGATTTTGATTGTTGAAACATTATAAAACAATCGAATTATACACATTTTACGATAGGATTATATAAAATTTCAAACTCGCATATCTCCGTTACTGTTGAAGATACAGAAGTGATTTTACACTCAATGGAATTAGGTCGACCTAACCTAACCTAAACTGACCTGACCCAACCTAACCTAAACTAACTTTACTTAACCTAACCTAACCTAACCTAATAACAATAAAATAAAAACAATCTTTTTGTGACCGATTGTAGTCGTTGTCGAGGAGATTTGAAATATAGATTTCGATGGTTGAAACATTATAAAACAATTGAATTCCACACATTTTACAATATAATTATATAAAATTTCAAACTCGTATATCTCCGTTACTAAGAAAAACTAAATATGCTGACCAAGGCAGTAATTTAATTTTATTAAAAATATAAACTAAAACGTAATGTTTCAACCTTCTAGCAAGGTCTTCATCAGACTCTGTATCAAGTACAAAAGTTTGTACTTGATACAGAGTCTGATGAAGACCTTGCTAGAAGGTTGAAACGTTACGGTTTAGTTTATATTTTCAATAAAATTAAATTACTGCATTGGTCAGCATATTTAGTTTTTCATAATCATGGAAACAAGGCTTAATGGTGTTATAATTGGACATTCTCCGTTACTATTGAAGATACAGAAGTGATTTTGCACTCAATGGAATTAGGTCGACGCTCTCTATTGGCTCATGGGGAAAATGAAATCCATGCGTAATATTCATGCTTAGTTACCATGGAAACTCTCATAACAATAAATTAAACAATCTATTTAGACGCTATTGTAGTCGTTGTCGAGGAGATTTGAAATATTGATTTTGATTGTTGAAACATTATAAAACAATCGAATTATACACATTTTACGATAGAATTATATAAAATTTCAAACTCGCATATCTCCGTTACTGTTGAAGATACAGAAGTGATTTTACACTCAATGTATTTAGGTCGACCTAACCTAACCTAAACTGACCTGACCTAACCTAATCTAACCTAACTTTACTTAACCTAACCTAACATAACCTAATAACAATAAAATAAAAACAATCTATTTGTGCCGATTGTAGTCGTTCTCGAGGAGATTTGAAATATAGATTTTGATTGTTGAAACATTATAAAACAATCGAATTCCACACATTTTACAATATAATTATATAAAATTTCAAACTCGTATATCTCCGTTACTATTGAAGATACAGAAGTGATTTTGCACTCATTGGAATCAGGTCGACGCTTTCTATTGGCTCATGGGGAAAATGTAATCCATGTGTAATATTCATGCTTAGTTACCATGGAAACTCACATAACAATAAATTAAACAATCTATTTAGGCGCTATTTTAGTCGTCCAGGAGATTAAAAATATAGATTTTGATTGTTGAAACATTATAAAAAAATCGAATTATACACTTTTTACGATAGAATTATATAAAATTTCAAACTCGCATATCCCCGTTACTGTTGAAGATACAGAAGTGATTTTACAGTCAATGGAATTAGGTCGACCTAACCTAACCTAAACTGACCTGACCTAACCTAACCTAACCTAAATTTACTTAACCTAACCTAACCTAACCTAATAACAATAAAATAAAAACAATCTTTTTGTGACCGATTGTAGTCGTTGTCGAGGAGATTTGAAATATAGATTTCGATGGTTGAAACATTATAAAACAATCGAATTCCACACATTTTACTATATAATTATATAAAATTTCGAACTCGTATATCTCCGTTACAATTGAAGATACAGAAGTGATTTTGCACTCAATGGAATTAGGTCGACGCTCTCTATTGGCTCATGGGGAAAATGTAATCCATGTGTAATATTCATGCTTAGTTACCATGGAAACTCACATAACAATAAATTAAACAAACTATTTAGACGCTATTTTAGTCGTTGTCGAGGAGATTAGAAATATAGATTTTGATTGTTGAAACATTATAAAACAATCGAATTATACACATTTTACGATAGAATTATATAAAATTTCAAACTCGCATATCTCCGTTACTGTTGAAGATACAGAAGTGATTTTACACTCAATGGAATTAGGTCGACCTAACCTAACCTAAACTGACCTGACCTAACCTAACCTAACCTAACTTTACTTAACCTAACCTAACCTAACCTAATAACAATAAAATAAAAACAATCTATTTGTGCCCGATTGTAGTCGTTCTCGAGGAGATTTGAAATATAGATTTTGATTGTTGAAACATTATAAAACAATCTAATTATACACATTTTACGATAGAATTATATAAAATTTCAAACTCGAATATCTCCGTTAATGTTGAAGATGCGGAAGTGATTTGGCACTCATTGCAATCAGGTCGACGCTCTCTATTGGCTCATGGGGAAAATGTAATCCATGTGTAATATTCATGCTTAGTTACCATGGAAACTCTCATAACAAAAAATTAAACAATCTATTTAGGCGCTATTTTAGTCGTCCAGGAGATTAAAAATATAGATTTTGATTGTTGAAACATTATAAAACATTCGAATTATACACTTTTTACGATAGAATTATATAAAATTTCAAACTCGCATATCCCCGTTACTGTTGAAGATACAGAAGTGATTTTACTGTCAATGGAATTAGGTCGACCTAACCTAACCTAAACTGACCTGACCTAACCTAATCTAACCTAACTTTACTTAACAAAACCTAACCTAACCTAATAACAATAAAATAAAAACAATCTATTTGTGCCGATTGTAGTCGTTCTCGAGGAGATTTGAAATATAGATTTTGATTGTTGAAACATTATAAAACAATCGAATTCCACACATTTTACAATATAATTATATAAAATTTCAAACTCGTATATCTCCGTTACTATTGAAGATACAGAAGTGATTTTGCACTCAATGGAATCAGGTCGACGCTCTCTATTGGCTCATGGGAAAATGTAATCCATGTGTAATATTCATGCTTAGTTACCGTGGAAACTCTCATAACAATAAATTATACAATCTATTTAGGCGCTATTTTAGTCGTCCAGGAGATTAAAAATATAGATTTTGATTGTTGAAACATTATAAAACAATCGAATTATACACTTTTTACGATAAAATTATATAAAATTTCAAACTCGCATAACTCCGTTACTGTTGAAGATACAGAAGTGATTTTACACTCAATGGAATTAGGTCGAACTAACCTAACCTAAACTGACCTGACCTAACCTAACTTTACTTAACCTAACATAACCTAACCTAATAACAATAAAATAAAAACAATCTATTTGTGCCGATTGTAGTCGTTCTCGAGGAGATTTGAAATATAGATTTTGATTGTTGAAACATTATAAAACAATCGAATTCCACACATTTTACAATATAATTATATAAAATTTCAAACTCGTATATCTCTGTTACTATTGAAGATACAGAAGTGATTTTGCACTCAATGGAATCAGGTCGACGCTCTCTATTGGCTCATGGGGAAAAATGTAATCCATGTGTAATATTCATGCTTAGTTACCGTGGGAACTCTCACAACAATAAATTAAACAATCTATTTAGACGCTATTGTAGTCGTTGTCGAGGAGATTTGAAATATAGATTTTGATTGTTGAAACATTATAAAACAATCGAATTCCACACATTTTACAATATAATTATATAAAATTTCAAACTCGCATATCTCCGTTACTGTTGAAGATACAGAAGTGAATTTGCACTCAATGGAATCAGGTCGACGCTCTCTATTGGCTCATGGGGAAAATGTAATCCATGTGTAATATTCATGCTTAGTTACCATGGAAACTCTTATAACAATAAATTATACAATCTATTTAGGCGCTATTTTAGTCGTCCACTAGATTAAAAATATAGATTTTGATTGTTGAAACATTATAAAACAATCGAATTATACACTTTTTACGATAGAATTATATAAAATTTCAAACTCGCATATCTCCGTTACTGTTGAAGATACAGAAGTGATTTTACAGTCAATGGAATTAGGTCGACTTAACCTAACCTAAACTGACCTGACCTAACATAATCTAACCTAACTTTCCTTAACAAAACCTAACCTAACCTAATAACACTAAAATAAAAACAATCTTTTTGTGACCGATTGTAGTCGTTGTCTAGGAGATTTGAAATATAGATTTCGATGGTTGAAACATTATAAAACAATCGAATTCCACATATTTTACAATATAATTATATAAAATTTCAAACTCGCATTTCTCCGTTACTGTTGAAGATACAGAAGTGAATTTGCACTCAATGGAATCAGGTCGACGCTCTCTATTGGCTCATGGGGAAAATGTAATCCATGTGTAATATTCATGCTTAGTTACCATGGAAACTCTCATAACAATAAATTAAGCAATCTATTTAGACGCTATTGTAGTAGTTGTCGAGGAGATTTCAAATATAGATTTTGATTGTTGAAACATTATAAAACAATCGAATTATACACATTTTACGATAAAATTATATAAAATTTCAAACTCGCATATCTCCGTTACTGTTGAAGATACAGAAGTGATTTTACACTCAATGGAATTAGGTCGAACTAACCTAACCTAAAGTGACCTGACCTAACCTAACCTAACCTAACTTTATTAACCTAACTTAACCTAACCTAATAACAATAAAATAAAAACAATCTATTTGTGCCGATTGTAGTCGTTCTCGAGGAGATTTGAAATATAGATTTTGATTGTTGAAACATTATAAAACAATCGAATTCCACACATTTTACAATATAATTATATAAAATTTCAAACTCGCATATCTCCGTTACTATTGAAGATACAGAAGTGATTTTGCACTCAGAGGAATTAGGTCGACCTAACCTAACCTAAACTGACCTTACCTAACCTAACCTAACCTAACTTTACTTAACCTAACCTAACCTAACCTAATAACAATAAAATAAAAACAATCTATTTGTGCCGATTGTAGTCGTTCTCGAGGAGATTTGAAATATAGATTTTGATTGTTGAAACATTATAAAACAATCGAATTCCACACATTTTACAATATAATTATATAAAATTTCAAACTCGTATATCTCCGTTACTGTTAAAGATACAGAAGTGATTTTGCACTGAATGGAATCAGGTCGACGCTCTCTATTGGCTCATGGGGAAAAATGTAATCCATGTGTAATATTCATGCTTAGTTACCGTGGAAACTCTCATAACAATAAATTAAACAATCTATTTAGAAGCTATTGTAGTCGTTGTCGAGGAGATTTGAAATACAGATTTTGATTGTTGAAACATTATAAAACAATCGAATTATACACATTTTACGATAGAATTATATAAAATTTCAAACTCGCATATCTCCGTTAATGTTGAAGATACAGAAGTGATTTTACACTCAATGGAATTAGGTTGACCTAACCTAACCTAAACTGACCTGACCTAACCTAACCTAACCTAACTTTACTTAACCTAACCTAACCTAATAAAAATAAAATAAAAACAATCTATTTGTGCCCGATTGTAGTCGTTCTCGAGGAGATTTGAAATATAGATTTTGATTTTTGAAACATTATAAAACAATCTAATTATACACATTTTATGATAGAATTATATAAAATTTCAAACTCGAATATCTCCGTTAATGTTGAAGATACAGAAGTGATTTGGCACTCATTGGAATCAGGTCGACGCTCTCTATTGGCTCATGGGGAAAATGTAATCCATGTGTAATATTCATGCTTAGTTACCATGGAAACTCTTATAACAATAAATTATACAATCTATTTAGGCGCTATTTTAGTCGTCCAGGAGATTAAAAATATAGATTTTGATTGTTGAAACATTATAAAACAATCGAATTATACACTTTTTACGATAGAATTATATAAAATTTCAAACTCGCATATCTCCGTTACTGTTGAAGATACAGAAGTGATTTTACAGTCAATGGAATTAGGTCGACTTAACCTAACCTAAACTGACCTGACCTAACATAATCTAACCTAACTTTACTTAACAAAACCTAACCTAACCTAATAACACTAAAATAAAAACAATCTTTTTGTGACCGATTGTAGTCGTTGTCTAGGAGATTTGAAATATAGATTTCGATGGTTGAAACATTATAAAACAATCGAATTCCACACATTTTACAATATAATTATATAAAATTTCAAACTCGCATATCTCCGTTACTGTTGAAGATACAGAAGTGAAGTTGCACTCAATGGAATCAGGTCGACGCTCTCTATTTGCTCATGGGGAAAATGTAATCCATGTGTAATATTCATGCTTAGTTACCATGGAAACTCTCATAACAATAAATTAAACAATCTATTTAGACGCTATTGTAGTAGTTGTCGAGGAGATTTCAAATATAGATTTTGATTGTTGAAACATTATAAAACAATCGAATTATACACATTTTACGATAAAATTATATAAAATTTCAAACTCGCATATCTCCGTTACTGTTGAAGATACAGAAGTGATTTTACACTCAATGGAATTAGGTCGAACTAACCTAACCTAAACTGACCTGACCTAACCTAACCTAACCTAACTTTACTTAACCTAACCTAACCTAACCTAATAACAATAAAATAAAAACAATCTATTTGTGCCGATTGTAGTCGTTCTCGAGGAGATTTGAAATATAGATTTTGATTGTTGAAACATTATAAAACAATCGAATTCCATACATTTTACAATATAATTATATAAAATTTCAAACTCGCATATCTCCGTTACTATTTAAGATACAGATGTGATTTTGCACTCAAAGGAATTAGGTCGACCTAACCTAATCTAAACTGACCTTACCTAACCTAACCTAACCTAACTTTACTTAACCTAACCTAACCTAATAACAATAAAATAAAAACAATCTATTTGTGCCGATTGTAGTCGTTCTCGAGGAGATTTGAAATATAGATTTTGATTGTTGAAACATTATAAAACAATCGAATTCCACACATTTTACAATACAATTATATAAAATTTCAAACTCGTATATCTCCGTTACTATTGAAGATACAGAAGTGATTTTGCACTCAATGGAATCAGGTCGACGCTCTCTATTGGCTCATGGGGAAAAATGTAATCCATGTGTAATATTCATGCTTAGTTACCGTGGAAACTCTCATAACAATAAATTAAACAATCCATTTAGAAGCTATTGTAGTCGTTGTCGAGGAGATTTGAAATACAGATTTTGATTGTTGAAACATTATAAAACAATCGAATTATACACATTTTACGATAGAATTATATAAAATTTCAAACTCGCATATCTCCGTTAATGTTGAAGATACAGAAGTGATTTGGCACTCATTGGAATCAGGTCGACGCTCTCTATTGGCTCATGGGGAAAATGTAATCCATGTGTAATATTCATGCTTAGTTACCATGGAAAATCTTATAACAATAAATTATACAATCTATATAGGCGCAATTTTAGTCGTCCAGGAGATTAAAAATATAGATTTTGATTGTTGAAACATTATAAAACAATCGAATTATACACTTTTTACGATAGAATTATATAAAATTTCAAACTCGCATATCTCCGTTACTGTTGAAGATACAGAAGTGATTTTACAGTCAATGGAATTAGGTCGACTTAACCTAACCTAAACTGACCTGACCTAACCTAATCTAACCTAACTTTACTTAACAAAACCTAACCTAAACTAATAACAATACAATAAAAACAATCTTTTTGTGACCGATTGTAGTCGTTGTCGAGGAGATTTGAAATATAGATTTCGATGGTTGAAACATTATAAAACAATCGAATTCAACACATTTTACAATATAATTATATAAAATTTCAAACTCGCATATCTCCGTTACTGTTGAAGATACAGAAGTGAATTTGCACTCAATGGAATCAGGTCGACGATCTCCATTGGCTCATGGGGAAAATGTAATCCATGTGTAATATTCATGCTTAGTTACCATGGAAACTCTCATAACAATAAATTAAACAATCTATTTAGACGCTATTGTAGTAGTTGTCGAGGAGATTTCAAATATAGATTTTGATTGTTGAAACATTATAAAACAATCGAATTATACACATTTTACGATAAAATTATATAAAATTTCAAACTCGCATATCTCCGTTACTGTTGAAGATACAGAAGTGATTTTACACTCAATGGAATTAGGTCGAACTAACCTAACCTAAAGTGACCTGACCTAACCTAACCTAACTTTATTAACCTAACTTAACCTAACCTAATAACAATAAAATAAAAACAATCTATTTGTGCCGATTGTAGTCGTTCTCGAGGAGATTTGAAATATAGATTTTGATTGTTGAAACATTATAAAACAATCGAATTCCACACATTTTACAATATAATTATATAAAATTTCAAACTCGCATATCTCCGTTACTATTGAAGATACAGAAGTGATTTTGCACTCAGAGGAATTAGGTCGACCTAACCTAACCTAAACTGACCTTACCTAACCTAACCTAACCTAACTTTACTTAACCTAACCTAACCTAACCTAATAACAATAAAATAAAAACAATCTATTTGTGCCGATTGTAGTCGTTCTCGAGGAGATTTGAAATATAGATTTTGATTGTTGAAACATTATAAAACAATCGAATTCCACACATTTTACAATATAATTATATAAAATTTCAAACTCGTATATCTCCGTTACTATTGAAGATACAGAAGTGATTTTGCACTCAATGGAATCAGGTCGACGCTCTCTATTGGCTCATGGGGAAAAATGTAATCCATGTGTAATATTCATGCTTAGTTACCGTGGAAACTCTCATAACAATAAATTAAACAATCTATTTAGAAGCTATTGTAGTCGTTGTCGAGGAGATTTGAAATACAGATTTTGATTGTTGAAACATTATAAAACAATCGAATTATACACATTTTACGATAGAATTATATAAAATTTCAAACTCGCATATCTCCGTTAATGTTGAAGATACAGAAGTGATTTTACACTCAATGGAATTAGGTTGACCTAACCTAACCTAAACTGACCTGACCTAACCTAACCTAACCTAACTTTACTTAACCTAACCTAACCTAATAAAAACAAAATAAAAACAATCTATTTGTGCCCGATTGTAGTCGTTCTCGAGGAGATTTGAAATATAGATTTTGATTTTTGAAACATTATAAAACAATCTAATTATACACATTTTATGATAGAATTATATAAAATTTCAAACTCGAATATCTCCGTTAATGTTGAAGATACAGAAGTGATTTGGCACTCATTGGAATCAGGTCGACGCTCTCTATTGGCTCATGGGGAAAATGTAATCCATGTGTAATATTCATGCTTAGTTACCATGGAAACTCTTATAACAATAAATTATACAATCTATTTAGGCGCTATTTTAGTCGTCCAGGAGATTAAAAATATAGATTTTGATTGTTGAAACATTATAAAACAATCGAATTATACACTTTTTACGATAGAATTATATAAAATTTCAAACTCGCATATCTCCGTTACTGTTGAAGATACAGAAGTGATTTTACAGTCAATGGAATTAGGTCGACTTAACCTAACCTAAACTGACCTGACCTAACATAATCTAACCTAACTTTACTTAACAAAACCTAACCTAACCTAATAACACTAAAATAAAAACAATCTTTTTGTGACCGATTGTAGTCGTTGTCTAGGAGATTTGAAATATAGATTTCGATGGTTGAAACATTATAAAACAATCGAATTCCACACATTTTACAATATAATTATATAAAATTTCAAACTCGCATATCTCCGTTACTGTTGAAGATACAGAAGTGAAGTTGCACTCAATGGAATCAGGTCGACGATCTCCATTGGCTCATGGGGAAAATGTAATCCATGTGTAATATTCATGCTTAGTTACCATGGAAACTCTCATAACAATAAATTAAACAATCTATTTAGACGCTATTGTAGTAGTTGTCGAGGAGATTTCAAATATAGATTTTGATTGTTGAAACATTATAAAACAATCGAATTATACACATTTTACGATAAAATTATATAAAATTTCAAACTCGCATATCTCCGTTACTGTTGAAGATACAGAAGTGATTTTACACTCAATGGAATTAGGTCGAACTAACCTAACCTAAAGTGACCTGACCTAACCTAACCTAACTTTATTAACCTAAGTTAACCTAACCTAATAACAATAAAATAAAAACAATCTATTTGTGCCGATTGTAGTCGTTCTCGAGGAGATTTGAAATATAGATTTTGATTGTTGAAACATTATAAAACAATCGAATTCCACACATTTTACAATATAATTATATAAAATTTCAAACTCGCATATCTCCGTTACTATTGAAGATACAGAAGTGATTTTGCACTCAGAGGAATTAGGTCGACCTAACCTAACCTAAACTGACCTTACCTAACCTAACCTAACCTAACTTTACTTAACCTAACCTAACCTAACCTAATAACAATAAAATAAAAACAATCTATTTGTGCCGATTGTAGTCGTTCTCGAGGAGATTTGAAATATAGATTTTGATTGTTGAAACATTATAAAACAATCGAATTCCACACATTTTACAATATAATTATATAAAATTTCAAACTCGTATATCTCCGTTACTATTGAAGATACAGAAGTGATTTTGCACTCAATGGAATCAGGTCGACGCTCTCTATTGGCTCATGGGGAAAAATGTAATCCATGTGTAATATTCATGCTTAGTTACCGTGGAAACTCTCATAACAATAAATTAAACAATCTATTTAGAAGCTATTGTAGTCGTTGTCGAGGAGATTTGAAATACAGATTTTGATTGTTGAAACATTATAAAACAATCGAATTATACACATTTTACGATAGAATTATATAAAATTTCAAACTCGCATATCTCCGTTAATGTTGAAGATACAGAAGTGATTTTACACTCAATGGAATTAGGTTGACCTAACCTAACCTAAACTGACCTGACCTAACCTAACCTAACCTAACTTTACTTAACCTAACCTAACCTAATAAAAATAAAATAAAAGCAATCTATTTGTGCCCGATTGTAGTCGTTCTCGAGGAGATTTGAAATATAGATTTTGATTTTTGAAACATTATAAAACAATCTAATTATACACATTTTATGATAGAATTATATAAAATTTCAAACTCGAATATCTCCGTTAATGTTGAAGATACAGAAGTGATTTGGCACTCATTGGAATCAGGTCGACGCTCTCTATTGGCTCATGGGGAAAATGTAATCCATGTGTAATATTCATGCTTAGTTACCATGGAAACTCTTATAACAATAAATTATACAATCTATTTAGGCGCTATTTTAGTCGTCCAGGAGATTAAAAATATAGATTTTGATTGTTGAAACATTATAAAACAATCGAATTATACACTTTTTACGATAGAATTATATAAAATTTCAAACTCGCATATCTCCGTTACTGTTGAAGATACAGAAGTGATTTTACAGTCAATGGAATTAGGTCGACTTAACCTAACCTAAACTGACCTGACCTAACATAATCTAACCTAACTTTACTTAACAAAACCTAACCTAACCTAATAACACTAAAATAAAAACAATCTTTTTGTGACCGATTGTAGTCGTTGTCTAGGAGATTTGAAATATAGATTTCGATGGTTGAAACATTATAAAACAATCGAATTCCACACATTTAACAATATAATTATATAAAATTTCAAACTCGCATATCTCCGTTACTGTTGAAGATACAGAAGTGAAGTTGCACTCAATGGAATCAGGTCGACGATCTCCATTGGCTCATGGGGAAAATGTAATCCATGTGTAATATTCATGCTTAGTTACCATGGAAACTCTCATAACAATAAATTAAACAATCTATTTAGACGCTATTGTAGTAGTTGTCAAGGAGATTTCAAATATAGATTTTGATTGTTGAAACATTATAAAACAATCGAATTATACACATTTTACGATAAAATTATATAAAATTTCAAACTCGCATATCTCCGTTACTGTTGAAGATACAGAAGTGATTTTACACTCAATGGAATTAGGTCGAACTAACCTAACCTAAAGTGACCTGACCTAACCTAACCTAACTTTATTAACCTAACTTAACCTAACCTAATAACAATAAAATAAAAACAATCTATTTGTGCCGATTGTAGTCGTTCTCGAGGAGATTTGAAATATAGATTTTGATTGTTGAAACATTATAAAACAATCGAATTCCACACATTTTACAATATAATTATATAAAATTTCAAACTCGCATATCTCCGTTACTATTGAAGATACAGAAGTGATTTTGCACTCAGAGGAATTAGGTCGACCTAACCTAACCTAAACTGACCTTACCTAACCTAACCTAACCTAACTTTACTTAACCTAACCTAACCTAACCTAATAACAATAAAATAAAAACAATCTATTTGTGCCGATTGTAGTCGTTCTCGAGGAGATTTGAAATATAGATTTTGATTGTTGAAACATTATAAAACAATCGAATTCCACACATTTTACAATATAATTATATAAAATTTCAAACTCGTATATCTCCGTTACTATTGAAGATACAGAAGTGATTTTGCACTCAATGGAATCAGGTCGACGCTCTCTATTGGCTCATGGGGAAAATGTAATCCATGTGTAATATTCATGCTTAGTTACCATGGAAACTCTCATAACAATAAATTAAACAATCTATTTAGACGCTATTGTAGTAGTTGTCGAGGAGATTTCAAATATAGATTTTGATTGTTGAAACATTATAAAACAATCGAATTATACACATTTTACGATAAAATTATATAAAATTTCAAACTCGCATATCTCCGTTACTGTTGAAGATACAGAAGTGATTTTACACTCAATGGAATTAGGTCGAACTAACCTAACCTAAACTGACCTGACCTAACCTAACCTAACCTAACTTTACTTAACCTAACCTAACCTAACCTAATAACAATAAAATAAAAACAATCTATTTGTGCCGATTGTAGTCGTTCTCGAGGAGATTTGAAATATAGATTTTGATTGTTGAAACATTATAAAACAATCGAATTCCATACATTTTACAATATAATTATATAAAATTTCAAACTCGCATATCTCCGTTACTATTTAAGATACAGATGTGATTTTGCACTCAAAGGAATTAGGTCGACCTAACCTAATCTAAACTGACCTTACCTAACCTAACCTAACCTAACTTTACTTAACCTAACCTAACCTAATAACAATAAAATAAAAACAATCTATTTGTGCCGATTGTAGTCGTTCTCGAGGAGATTTGAAATATAGATTTTGATTGTTGAAACATTATAAAACAATCGAATTCCACACATTTTACAATACAATTATATAAAATTTCAAACTCGTATATCTCCGTTACTATTGAAGATACAGAAGTGATTTTGCACTCAATGGAATCAGGTCGACGCTCTCTATTGGCTCATGGGGAAAAATGTAATCCATGTGTAATATTCATGCTTAGTTACCGTGGAAACTCTCATAACAATATATTAAACAATCTATTTAGAAGCTATTGTAGTCGTTGTCGAGGAGATTTGAAATACAGATTTTGATTGTTGAAACATTATAAAACAATCGAATTATACACATTTTACGATAGAATTATATAAAATTTCAAACTCGCATATCTCCGTTAATGTTGAAGATACAGAAGTGATTTGGCACTCATTGGAATCAGGTCGACGCTCTCTATTGGCTCATGGGGAAAATGTAATCCATGTGTAATATTCATGCTTAGTTACCATGGAAAATCTTATAACAATAAATTATACAATCTATTTAGGCGCAATTTTAGTCGTCCAGGAGATTAAAAATATAGATTTTGATTGTTGAAACATTATAAAACAATCGAATTATACACTTTTTACGATAGAATTATATAAAATTTCAAACTCGCATATCTCCGTTACTGTTGAAGATACAGAAGTGATTTTACAGTCAATGGAATTAGGTCGACTTAACCTAACCTAAACTGAACTGACCTAACCTAATCTAACCTAACTTTACTTAACAAAACCTAACCTAAACTAATAACAATACAATAAAAACAATCTTTTTGTGACCGATTGTAGTCGTTGTCGAGGAGATTTGAAATATAGATTTCGATGGTTGAAACATTATAAAACAATCGAATTCAACACATTTTACAATATAATTATATAAAATTACAAACTCGCATATCTCCGTTACTGTTGAAGATACAGAAGTGAATTTGCACTCAATGGAATCAGGTCGACGATCTCCATTGGCTCATGGGGAAAATGTAATCCATGTGTAATATTCATGCTTAGTTACCATGGAAACTCTCATAACAATAAATTAAACAATCTATTTAGACGCTATTGTAGTAGTTGTCGAGGAGATTTCAAATATAGATTTTGATTGTTCAAACATTATAAAACAATCGAATTATACACTTTTTACGATAGAATTATATAAAATTTCAAACTCGCATATCTCCGTTACTGTTGAAGATACAGAAGTGATTTTACACTCAATGGAATTAGGTCGAACTAACCTAACCTAAAGTGACCTGACCTAACCTAACCTAACTTTATTAACCTAACTTAACCTAACCTAATAACAATAAAATAAAAACAATCTATTTGTGCCGATTGTAGTCGTTCTCGAGGAGATTTGAAATATAGATTTTGATTGTTGAAACATTATAAAACAATCGAATTCCACACATTTTACAATATAATTATATAAAATTTCAAACTCGCATATCTCCGTTACTATTGAAGATACAGAAGTGATTTTGCACTCAGAGGAATTAGGTCGACCTAACCTAACCTAAACTGACCTTACCTAACCTAACCTAACCTAACTTTACTTAACCTAACCTAACCTAACCTAATAACAATAAAATAAAAACAATCTATTTGTGCCGATTGTAGTCGTTCTCGAGGAGATTTGAAATATAGATTTTGATTGTTGAAACATTATAAAACAATCGAATTCCACACATTTTACAATATAATTATATAAAATTTCAAACTCGTATATCTCCGTTACTATTGAAGATACAGAAGTGATTTTGCACTCAATGGAATCAGGTCGACACTCTCTATTGGCTCATGGGGAAAAATGTAATCCATGTGTAATATTCATGCTTAGTTACCGTGGAAACTCTCATAACAATAAATTAAACAATCTATTTAGAAGCTATTGTAGTCGTTGTCGAGGAGATTTGAAATACAGATTTTGATTGTTGAAACATTATAAAACAATCGAATTATACACATTTTACGATAGAATTATATAAAATTTCAAACTCGCATATCTCCGTTAATGTTGAAGATACAGAAGTGATTTTACACTCAATGGAATTAGGTTGACCTAACCTAACCTAAACTGACCTGACCTAACCTAACCTAACCTAACTTTACTTAACCTAACCTAACCTAACCTAATAAAAATAAAATAAAAACAATCTATTTGGCCCGATTGTAGTCGTTCTCGAGGAGATTTGAAATATAGATTTTGATTTTTGAAACATTATAAAACAATCTAATTATACACACTTTATGATAGAATTATATAAAATTTCAAACTCGAATATCTCCGTTAATGTTGAAGATACAGAAGTGATTTGGCACTCATTGGAATCAGGTCGACGCTCTCTATTGGCTCATGGGGAAAATGTAATCCATGTGTAATATTCATGCTTAGTTACCATGGAAACTCTTATAACAATAAATTATACAATCTATTTAGGCGCTATTTTAGTCGTCCAGGAGATTAAAAATATAGATTTTGATTGTTGAAACATTATAAAACAATCGAATTATACACTTTTTACGATAGAATTATATAAAATTTCAAACTCGCATATCTCCGTTACTGTTGAAGATACAGAAGTGATTTTACAGTCAATGGAATTAGGTCGACTTAACCTAACCTAAACTGACCTGACCTAACATAATCTAACCTAACTTTACTTAACAAAACCTAACCTAACCTAATAACACTAAAATAAAAACAATCTTTTTGTGACCGATTGTAGTCGTTGTCTAGGAGATTTGAAATATAGATTTCGATGGTTGAAACATTATAAAACAATCGAATTCCACACATTTAACAATATAATTATATAAAATTTCAAACTCGCATATCTCCGTTACTGTTGAAGATACAGAAGTGAAGTTGCACTCAATGGAATCAGGTCGACGATCTCCATTGGCTCATGGGGAAAATGTAATCCATGTGTAATATTCATGCTTAGTTACCATGGAAACTCTCATAACAATAAATTAAACAATCTATTTAGACGCTATTGTAGTAGTTGTCAAGGAGATTTCAAATATAGATTTTGATTGTTGAAACATTATAAAACAATCGAATTATACACATTTTACGATAAAATTATATAAAATTTCAAACTCGCATATCTCCGTTACTGTTGAAGATACAGAAGTGATTTTACACTCAATGGAATTAGGTCGAACTAACCTAACCTAAAGTGACCTGACCTAACCTAACCTAACTTTATTAACCTAACTTAACCTAACCTAATAACAATAAAATAAAAACAATCTATTTGTGCCGATTGTAGTCGTTCTCGAGGAGATTTGAAATATAGATTTTGATTGTTGAAACATTATAAAACAATCGAATTCCACACATTTTACAATATAATTATATAAAATTTCAAACTCGCATATCTCCGTTACTATTGAAGATACAGAAGTGATTTTGCACTCAGAGGAATTAGGTCGACCTAACCTAACCTAAACTGACCTTACCTAACCTAACCTAACCTAACTTTACTTAACCTAACCTAACCTAACCTAATAACAATAAAATAAAAACAATCTATTTGTGCCGATTGTAGTCGTTCTCGAGGAGATTTGAAATATAGATTTTGATTGTTGAAACATTATAAAACAATCGAATTCCACACATTTTACAATATAATTATATAAAATTTCAAACTCGTATATCTCCGTTACTATTGAAGATACAGAAGTGATTTTGCACTCAATGGAATCAGGTCGACGCTCTCTATTGGCTCATGGGGAAAATGTAATCCATGTGTAATATTCATGCTTAGTTACCATGGAAACTCTCATAACAATAAATTAAACAATCTATTTAGACGCTATTGTAGTAGTTGTCGAGGAGATTTCAAATATAGATTTTGATTGTTGAAACATTATAAAACAATCGAATTATACACATTTTACGATAAAATTATATAAAATTTCAAACTCGCATATCTCCGTTACTGTTGAAGATACAGAAGTGATTTTACACTCAATGGAATTAGGTCGAACTAACCTAACCTAAACTGACCTGACCTAACCTAACCTAACCTAACTTTACTTAACCTAACCTAACCTAACCTAATAACAATAAAATAAAAACAATCTATTTGTGCCGATTGTAGTCGTTCTCGAGGAGATTTGAAATATAGATTTTGATTGTTGAAACATTATAAAACAATCGAATTCCATACATTTTACAATATAATTATATAAAATTTCAAACTCGCATATCTCCGTTACTATTTAAGATACAGATGTGATTTTGCACTCAAAGGAATTAGGTCGACCTAACCTAATCTAAACTGACCTTACCTAACCTAACCTAACCTAACTTTACTTAACCTAACCTAACCTAATAACAATAAAATAAAAACAATCTATTTGTGCCGATTGTAGTCGTTCTCGAGGAGATTTGAAATATAGATTTTGATTGTTGAAACATTATAAAACAATCGAATTCCACACATTTTACAATACAATTATATAAAATTTCAAACTCGTATATCTCCGTTACTATTGAAGATACAGAAGTGATTTTGCACTCAATGGAATCAGGTCGACGCTCTCTATTGGCTCATGGGGAAAAATGTAATCCATGTGTAATATTCATGCTTAGTTACCGTGGAAACTCTCATAACAATATATTAAACAATCTATTTAGAAGCTATTGTAGTCGTTGTCGAGGAGATTTGAAATACAGATTTTGATTGTTGAAACATTATAAAACAATCGAATTATACACATTTTACGATAGAATTATATAAAATTTCAAACTCGCATATCTCCGTTAATGTTGAAGATACAGAAGTGATTTGGCACTCATTGGAATCAGGTCGACGCTCTCTATTGGCTCATGGGGAAAATGTAATCCATGTGTAATATTCATGCTTAGTTACCATGGAAAATCTTATAACAATAAATTATACAATCTATTTAGGCGCAATTTTAGTCGTCCAGGAGATTAAAAATATAGATTTTGATTGTTGAAACATTATAAAACAATCGAATTATACACTTTTTACGATAGAATTATATAAAATTTCAAACTCGCATATCTCCGTTACTGTTGAAGATACAGAAGTGATTTTACAGTCAATGGAATTAGGTCGACTTAACCTAACCTAAACTGACCTGACCTAACCTAATCTAACCTAACTTTACTTAACAAAACCTAACCTAAACTAATAACAATACAATAAAAACAATCTTTTTGTGACCGATTGTAGTCGTTGTCGAGGAGATTTGAAATATAGATTTCGATGGTTGAAACATTATAAAACAATCGAATTCAACACATTTTACAATATAATTATATAAAATTACAAACTCGCATATCTCCGTTACTGTTGAAGATACAGAAGTGAATTTGCACTCAATGGAATCAGGTCGACGATCTCCATTGGCTCATGGGGAAAATGTAATCCATGTGTAATATTCATGCTTAGTTACCATGGAAACTCTCATAACAATAAATTAAACAATCTATTTAGACGCTATTGTAGTAGTTGTCGAGGAGATTTCAAATATAGATTTTGATTGTTCAAACATTATAAAACAATCGAATTATACACTTTTTACGATAGAATTATATAAAATTTCAAACTCGCATATCTCCGTTACTGTTGAAGATACAGAAGTGATTTTACACTCAATGGAATTAGGTCGAACTAACCTAACCTAAAGTGACCTGACCTAACCTAACCTAACTTTATTAACCTAACTTAACCTAACCTAATAACAATAAAATAAAAACAATCTATTTGTGCCGATTGTAGTCGTTCTCGAGGAGATTTGAAATATAGATTTTGATTGTTGAAACATTATAAAACAATCGAATTCCACACATTTTACAATATAATTATATAAAATTTCAAACTCGCATATCTCCGTTACTATTGAAGATACAGAAGTGATTTTGCACTCAGAGGAATTAGGTCGACCTAACCTAACCTAAACTGACCTTACCTAACCTAACCTAACCTAACTTTACTTAACCTAACCTAACCTAACCTAATAACAATAAAATAAAAACAATCTATTTGTGCCGATTGTAGTCGTTCTCGAGGAGATTTGAAATATAGATTTTGATTGTTGAAACATTATAAAACAATCGAATTCCACACATTTTACAATATAATTATATAAAATTTCAAACTCGTATATCTCCGTTACTATTGAAGATACAGAAGTGATTTTGCACTCAATGGAATCAGGTCGACACTCTCTATTGGCTCATGGGGAAAAATGTAATCCATGTGTAATATTCATGCTTAGTTACCGTGGAAACTCTCATAACAATAAATTAAACAATCTATTTAGAAGCTATTGTAGTCGTTGTCGAGGAGATTTGAAATACAGATTTTGATTGTTGAAACATTATAAAACAATCGAATTATACACATTTTACGATAGAATTATATAAAATTTCAAACTCGCATATCTCCGTTAATGTTGAAGATACAGAAGTGATTTTACACTCAATGGAATTAGGTTGACCTAACCTAACCTAAACTGACCTGACCTAACCTAACCTAACCTAACTTTACTTAACCTAACCTAACCTAACCTAATAAAAATAAAATAAAAACAATCTATTTGTGCCCGATTGTAGTCGTTCTCGAGGAGATTTGAAATATAGATTTTGATTTTTGAAACATTATAAAACAATCTAATTATACACACTTTATGATAGAATTATATAAAATTTCAAACTCGAATATCTCCGTTAATGTTGAAGATACAGAAGTGATTTGGCACTCATTGGAATCAGGTCGACGCTCTCTATTGGCTCATGGGGAAAATGTAATCCATGTGTAATATTCATGCTTAGTTACCATGGAAACTCTTATAACAATAAATTATACAATCTATTTAGGCGCTATTTTAGTCGTCCAGGAGATTAAAAATATAGATTTTGATTGTTGAAACATTATAAAACAATCGAATTATACACTTTTTACGATAGAATTATATAAAATTTCAAACTCGCATATCTCCGTTACTGTTGAAGATACAGAAGTGATTTTACAGTCAATGGAATTAGGTCGACTTAACCTAACCTAAACTGACCTGACCTAACATAATCTAACCTAACTTTACTTAACAAAACCTAACCTAACCTAATAACACTAAAATAAAAACAATCTTTTTGTGACCGATTGTAGTCGTTGTCTAGGAGATTTGAAATATAGATTTCGATGGTTGAAACATTATAAAACAATCGAATTCCACACATTTTACAATATAATTATATAAAATTTCAAACTCGCATATCTCCGTTACTGTTGAAGATACAGAAGTGAAGTTGCACTCAATGGAATCAGGTCGACGCTCTCTATTGGCTCATGGGGAAAATGTAATCCATGTGTAATATTCATGCTTAGTTACCATGGAAACTCTCATAACAATAAATTAAACAATCTATTTAGACGCTATTGTAGTAGTTGTCGAGGAGATTTCAAATATAGATTTTGATTGTTGAAACATTATAAAACAATCGAATTATACACATTTTACGATAAAATTATATAAAATTTCAAACTCGCATATCTCCGTTACTGTTGAAGATACAGAAGTGATTTTACACTCAATGGAATTAGGTCGAACTAACCTAACCTAAACTGACCTGACCTAACCTAACCTAACCTAACTTTACTTAACCTAACCTAACCTAACCTAATAACAATAAAATAAAAACAATCTATTTGTGCCGATTGTAGTCGTTCTCGAGGAGATTTGAAATATAGATTTTGATTGTTGAAACATTATAAAACAATCGAATTCCATACATTTTACAATATAATTATATAAAATTTCAAACTCGCATATCTCCGTTACTATTTAAGATACAGATGTGATTTTGCACTCAAAGGAATTAGGTCGACCTAACCTAACCTAAACTGACCTTACCTAACCTAACCTAACCTAACTTTACTTAACCTAACCTAACCTAATAACAATAAAATAAAAACAATCTATTTGTGCCGATTGTAGTCGTTCTCGAGGAGATTTGAAATATAGATTTTGATTGTTGAAACATTATAAAACAATCGAATTCCACACATTTTACAATATAATTATATAAAATTTCAAACTCGTATATCTCCGTTACTATTGAAGATACAGAAGTGATTTTGCACTCAATGGAATCAGGTCGAAGCTCTCTATTGGCTCATGGGGAAAAATGTAATCCATGTGTAATATTCATGCTTAGTTACCGTGGAAACTCTCATAACAATAAATTAAACAATCTATTTAGAAGCTATTGTAGTCGTTGTCGAGGAGATTTGAAATACAGATTTTGATTGTTGAAACATTATAAAACAATCGAATTATACACATTTTACGATAGAATTATATAAAATTTCAAACTCGCATATCTCCGTTAATGTTGAAGATACAGAAGTGATTTGGCACTCATTGGAATCAGGTCGACGCTCTCTATTGGCTCATGGGGAAAATGTAATCCATGTGTAATATTCATGCTTAGTTACCATGGAAACTCTTATAACAATAAATTATACAATCTATTTAGGCGCAATTTTAGTCGTCCAGGAGATTAAAAATATAGATTTTGATTGTTGAAACATTATAAAACAATCGAATTATACACTTTTTACGATAGAATTATATAAAATTTCAAACTCGCATATCTCCGTTACTGTTGAAGATACAGAAGTGATTTTACAGTCAATGGAATTAGGTCGACTTAACCTAACCTAAACTGACCTGACCTAACCTAATCTAACCTAACTTTACTTAACAAAACCTAACCTAAACTAATAACAATACAATAAAAACAATCTTTTTGTGACCGATTGTAGTCGTTGTCGAGGAGATTTGAAATATAGATTTCGATGGTTGAAACATTATAAAACAATCGAATTCAACACATTTTACAATATAATTATATAAAATTTCAAACTCGCATATCTCCGTTACTGTTGAAGATACAGAAGTGAATTTGCACTCAATGGAATCAGGTCGACGCTCTCCATTGGCTCATGGGGAAAATGTAATCCATGTGTAATATTCATGCTTAGTTACCATGGAAACTCTCATAACAATAAATTAAACAATCTATTTAGACGCTATTGTAGTAGTTGTCGAGGAGATTTCAAATATAGATTTTGATTGTTGAAACATTATAAAACAATCGAATTATACACATTTTACGATAAAATTATATAAAATTTCAAACTCGCATAACTCCGTTACTGTTGAAGATACAGAAGTGATTTTACACTCAATGGAATTAGGTCGAACTAACCTAACCTAAACTGACCTGACCTAACCTAACCTAACCTAACTTTACTTAACCTAACCTAACCTAACCTAATAACAATAAAATAAAAACAATCTATTTGTGCCGATTGTAGTCGTTCTCGAGGAGATTTGAAATATAGATTTTGATTGTTGAAACATTATAAAACAATCGAATTCCACACATTTTAAAATATAATTATATAAAATTTCAAACTCGTATATCTCTGTTACTATTGAAGATACAGAAGTGATTTTGCACTCAATGGAATCAGGTCGACGCTCTCTATTGGCTCATGGGGAAAAATGTAATCCATGTGTAATATTCATTCTTAGTTACCGTGGGAACTCTCACAACAATAAATTAAACAATCTATTTAGACGCTATTGTAGTCGTTGTCGAGGAGATTTGAAATATAGATTTTGATTGTTGAAACATTATAAAACAATCGAATTCCACACATTTTACAATATAATTATATAAAATTTCAAACTCGCATATCTCCGTTACTGTTGAAGATACAGAAGTGAATTTGCACTCAATGGAATCAGGTCGACGCTCTCTATTGGCTCATGGGGAAAATGTAATCCATGTGTAATATTCATGCTTAGTTACCATGGAAACTCTTATAACAATAAATTATACAATCTATTTAGGCGCTATTTTAGTCGTCCAGGAGATTAAAAATATAGATTTTGATTGTTGAAACATTATAAAACAATCGAATTATACACTTTTTACGATAGAATTATATAAAATTTCAAACTCGCATATCTCCGTTACTGTTGAAGATACAGAAGTGATTTTACAGTCAATGGAATTAGGTCGACTTAACCTAACCTAAACTGACCTGACCTAACATAATCTAACCTAACTTTACTTAACAAAACCTAACCTAACCTAATAACACTAAAAAAAAAACAATCTTTTTGTGACCGATTGTAGTCGTTGTCTAGGAGATTTGAAATATAGATTTCGATGGTTGAAACATTATAAAACAATCGAATTCCACACATTTTACAATATAATTATATAAAATTTCAAACTCGCATATCTCCGTTACTGTTGAAGATACAGAAGTGAAGTTGCACTCAATGGAATCAGGTCGACGCTCTCTATTGGCTCATGGGGAAAATGTAATCCATGTGTAATATTCATGCTTAGTTACCATGGAAACTCTCATAACAATAAATTAAACAATCTATTTAGACGCTATTGTAGTAGTTGTCGAGGAGATTTCAAATATAGATTTTGATTGTTGAAACATTATAAAACAATCGAATTATACACATTTTACGATAAAATTATATAAAATTTCAAACTCGCATATCTCCGTTACTGTTGAAGATACAGAAGTGATTTTACACTCAATGGAATTAGGTCGAACTAACCTAACCTAAACTGACCTGACCTAACCTAACCTAACCTAACTTTACTTAACCTAACCTAACCTAACCTAATAACAATAAAATAAAAACAATCTATTTGTGCCGATTGTAGTCGTTCTCGAGGAGATTTGAAATATAGATTTTGATTGTTGAAACATTATAAAACAATCGAATTCCACACATTTTACAATATAATTATATAAAATTTCAAACTCGCATATCTCCGTTACTGTTGAAGATACAGAAGTGATTTTGCACTCAATGGAATCAGGTCGACGCTCTCTATTGGCTCATGGGGAAAATGTAATCCATGTGTAATATTCATGCTTAGTTACCGTGGGAACTCTCACAACAATAAATTAAACAATCTATTTAGACGCTATTGTAGTCGTTGTCGAGGAGATTTGAAATATAGATTTTGATTGTTGAAACATTATAAAACAATCGAATTCCACACATTTTACAATATAATTATATAAAATTTCAAACTCGCATATCTCCGTTACTGTTGAAGATACAGAAGTGAATTTGCACTCAATGGAATCAGGTCGACGCTCTCCATTGGCTCATGGGGAAAAATGTAATCCATGTGTAATATTCATGCTTAGTTACCGTGGGAACTCTCACAACAATAAATTAAACAATCTATTTAGACGCTATTGTAGTCGTTGTCGAGGAGATTTGAAATATAGATTTTGATTGTTGAAACATTATAAAACAATCGAATTCCACACATTTTACAATATAATTATATAAAATTTCAAACTCGCATATCTCCGTTACTGTTGAAGATACAGAAGTGATTTTACACTCAATGGAATTAGGTCGAACTAACCTAACCTAAACTGACCTGACCTAACCTAACCTAACCTAACTTTACTTAACCTAACCTAACCTAACCTAATAACAATAAAATAAAAACAATCTATTTGTGCCGATTGTAGTCGTTCTCGAGGAGATTTGAAATATAGATTTTGATTGTTGAAACATTATAAAACAATCGAATTCCACACATTTTACAATATAATTATATAAAATTTCAAACTCGTATATCTCTGTTACTATTGAAGATACAGAAGTGATTTTGCACTCAATGGAATCAGGTCGACGCTCTCTATTGGCTCATGGGGAAAAATGTAATCCATGTGTAATATTCATGCTTAGTTACCATGGAAACTCTTATAACAATAAATTATACAATCTATTTAGGCGCTATTTTAGTCGTCCAGGAGATTAAAAATATAGATTTTGATTGTTGAAACATTATAAAACAATCGAATTATACACTTTTTACGATAGAATTATATAAAATTTCATCCTCGCATATCTCCGTTACTGTTGAAGATACAGAAGTGATTTTACAGTCAATGGAATTAGGTCGACTTAACCTAACCTAAGCGGACCTGACCTAACCTAATCTAATTTAACTTTACTTAACAAAACCTAACCTAAACTAATAACAATAAAATAAAAACAATCTTTTTGTGACCGATTGTAGTCGTTGTCGAGGAGATTTGAAATATAGATTTCGATGGTTGAAACATTATAAAACAATCGAATTCCACACATTTTACAATATAATTATATAAAATTTCAAACTCGCATATCTCCGTTACTGTTGAAGATACAGAAGTGATTTTGCACTCAATGGAATCAGGTCGACGCTCTCTATTGGCTCATGGGGAAAAATGTAATCCATGTGTAATATTCATGCTTAGTTACCATGGAAACTCTTATAACAATAAATTATACAATCTATTTAGGCGCTATTTTAGTCGTCCAGGAGATTAAAAATATAGATTTTGATTGTTGAAACATTATAAAACAATCTAATTATACACATTTTACGATAGAATTATATAAAATTTCAAACTCGAATATCTCCGTTAATGTTGAAGATACAGAAGTGATTTGGCACTCATTGGAATCAGGTCGACGCTCTCTATTGGCTCATGGGGAAAATGTAATCCATGTGTAATATTCATGCTTAGTTACCATGGAAACTCTTATAACAATAAATTATACAATCTATTTAGGCGCTATTTTAGTCGTCCAGGAGATTAAAAATATAGATTTTGATTGTTGAAACATTATAAAACAATCGAATTATACACTTTTTACGATAGAATTATATAAAATTTCAAACTCGCATATCTCCGTTACTGTTGAAGATACAGAAGTGATTTTACAGTCAATGGAATTAGGTCGACTTAACCTAACCTAAACTGACCTGACCTAACCTAATCTAACCTAACTTTACTTAACAAAACCTAACCTAAACTAATAACAATAAAATAAAAACAATTTTTTTGTGACCGATTGTAGTCGTTGTCGAGGAGATTTGAAATATAGATTTCGATGGTTGAAACATTATAAAACAATCGAATTCATCACATTTTACAATATAATTATATAAAATTTCAAACTCGCATATCTCCGTTACTGTTGAAGATACAGAAGTGAATTTGCACTCAATGGAATCAGGTCGACGCTCTCCATTGGCTCATGGGGAAAATGTAATCCATGTGTAATATTCATGCTTAGTTACCATGGAAACTCTCATAACAATAAATTAAACAATCTATTTAGACGCTATTGTAGTAGTTGTCGAGGAGATTTCAAATATAGATTTTGATTGTTGAAACATTATAAAACAATCGAATTATACACATTTTACGATAAAATTATATAAAATTTCAAACTCGCATAACTCCGTTACTGTTGAAGATACAGAAGTGATTTTACACTCAATGGAATTAGGTCGAACTAACCTAACCTAAACTGACCTGACCTAACCTAACCTAACCTAACTTTACTTAACCTAACATAACCTAACCTAATAACAATAAAATAAAAACCATCTATTTGTGCCGATTGTAGTCGTTCTCGAGGAGATTTGAAATATAGATTTTTATTGTTGAAACATTATAAAACAATCGAATTCCACACATTTTACAATATAATTATATAAAATTTCAAACTCGTATATCTCTGTTACTATTGAAGATACAGAAGTGATTTTGCACTCAATGGAATCAGGTCGACGCTCTCTATTGGCTCATGGGGAAAAATGTAATCCATGTGTAATATTCATGCTTAGTTACCGTGGGAACTCTCACAACAATAAATTAAACAATCTATTTAGACGCTATTGTAGTCGTTGTCGAGGAGATTTGAAATATAGATTTTGATTGTTGAAACATTATAAAACAATCGAATTCCACACATTTTACAATATAATTATATAAAATTTCAAACTCGCATATCTCCGTTACTGTTGAAGATACAGAAGTGAATTTGCACTCAATGGAATCAGGTCGACGCTCTCTATTGGCTCATGGGGAAAATGTAATCCATGTGTAATATTCATGCTTAGTTACCATGGAAACTCTTATAACAATAAATTATACAATCTATTTAGGCGCAATTTTAGTCGTCCAGGAGATTAAAAATATAGATTTTGATTGTTGAAACATTATAAAACAATCGAATTATACACTTTTTACGATAGAATTATATAAAATTTCAAACTCGCATATCTCCGTTACTGTTGAAGATACAGAAGTGATTTTACAGTCAATGGAATTAGGTCGACTTAACCTAACCTAAACTGACCTGACCTAACCTAATCTAACCTAACTTTACTTAACAAAACCTAACCTAAACTAATAACAATACAATAAAAACAATCTTTTTGTGACCGATTGTAGTCGTTGTCGAGGAGATTTGAAATATAGATTTCGATGGTTGAAACATTATAAAACAATCGAATTCAACACATTTTACAATATAATTATATAAAATTTCAAACTCGCATATCTCCGTTACTGTTGAAGATACAGAAGTGAATTTGCACTCAATGGAATCAGATCGACGCTCTCCATTGGCTCATGGGGAAAATGTAATCCATGTGTAATATTCATGCTTAGTTACCATGGAAACTCTCATAACAATAAATTAAACAATCTATTTAGACGCTATTGTAGTAGTTGTCGAGGAGATTTCAAATATAGATTTTGATTGTTGAAACATTATAAAACAATCGAATTATACACATTTTACGATAAAATTATATAAAATTTCAAACTCGCATAACTCCGTTACTGTTGAAGATACAGAAGTGATTTTACACTCAATGGAATTAGGTCGAACTAACCTAACCTAAACTGACCTGACCTAACCTAACCTAACCTAACTTTACTTAACCTAACCTAACCTAACCTAATAACAATAAAATAAAAACAATCTATTTGTGCCGATTGTAGTCGTTCTCGAGGAGATTTGAAATATAGATTTTGATTGTTGAAACATTATAAAACAATCGAATTCCACACATTTTAAAATATAATTATATAAAATTTCAAACTCGTATATCTCTGTTACTATTGAAGATACAGAAGTGATTTTGCACTCAATGGAATCAGGTCGACGCTCTCTATTGGCTCATGGGGAAAAATGTAATCCATGTGTAATATTCATTCTTAGTTACCGTGGGAACTCTCACAACAATAAATTAAACAATCTATTTAGACGCTATTGTAGTCGTTGTCGAGGAGATTTGAAATATAGATTTTGATTGTTGAAACATTATAAAACAATCGAATTCCACACATTTTACAATATAATTATATAAAATTTCAAACTCGCATATCTCCGTTACTGTTGAAGATACAGAAGTGAATTTGCACTCAATGGAATCAGGTCGACGCTCTCTATTGGCTCATGGGGAAAATGTAATCCATGTGTAATATTCATGCTTAGTTACCATGGAAACTCTTATAACAATAAATTATACAATCTATTTAGGCGCTATTTTAGTCGTCCAGGAGATTAAAAATATAGATTTTGATTGTTGAAACATTATAAAACAATCGAATTATACACTTTTTACGATAGAATTATATAAAATTTCAAACTCGCATATCTCCGTTACTGTTGAAGATACAGAAGTGATTTTACAGTCAATGGAATTAGGTCGACTTAACCTAACCTAAACTGACCTGACCTAACATAATCTAACCTAACTTTACTTAACAAAACCTAACCTAACCTAATAACACTAAAATAAAAACAATCTTTTTGTGACCGATTGTAGTCGTTGTCTAGGAGATTTGAAATATAGATTTCGATGGTTGAAACATTATAAAACAATCGAATTCCACACATTTTACAATATAATTATATAAAATTTCAAACTCGCATATCTCCGTTACTGTTGAAGATACAGAAGTGAAGTTGCACTCAATGGAATCAGGTCGACGCTCTCTATTGGCTCATGGGGAAAATGTAATCCATGTGTAATATTCATGCTTAGTTACCATGGAAACTCTCATAACAATAAATTAAACAATCTATTTAGACGCTATTGTAGTAGTTGTCGAGGAGATTTCAAATATAGATTTTGATTGTTGAAACATTATAAAACAATCGAATTATACACATTTTACGATAAAATTATATAAAATTTCAAACTCGCATATCTCCGTTACTGTTGAAGATACAGAAGTGATTTTACACTCAATGGAATTAGGTCGAACTAACCTAACCTAAACTGACCTGACCTAACCTAACCTAACCTAACTTTACTTAACCTAACCTAACCTAACCTAATAACAATAAAATAAAAACAATCTATTTGTGCCGATTGTAGTCGTTCTCGAGGAGATTTGAAATATAGATTTTGATTGTTGAAACATTATAAAACAATCGAATTCCACACATTTTACAATATAATTATATAAAATTTCAAACTCGCATATCTCCGTTACTGTTGAAGATACAGAAGTGATTTTGCACTCAATGGAATCAGGTCGACGCTCTCTATTGGCTCATGGGGAAAATGTAATCCATGTGTAATATTCATGCTTAGTTACCATGGAAACTCTTATAACAATAAATTATACAATCTATTTAGGCGCTATTTTAGTCGTCCAGGAGATTAAAAATATAGATTTTGATTGTTGAAACATTATAAAACAATCGAATTATACACTTTTTACGATAGAATTATATAAAATTTCAAACTCGCATATCTCCGTTACTGTTGAAGATACAGAAGTGATTTTACAGTCAATGGAATTAGGTCGACTTAACCTAACCTAAACTGACCTGACCTAACCTAATCTAACCTAACTTTACTTAACAAAACCTAACCTAAACTAATAACAATAAAATAAAAACAATTTTTTTGTGACCGATTGTAGTCGTTGTCGAGGAGATTTGAAATATAGATTTCAATGGTTGAAACATTATAAAACAATCGAATTCATCACATTTTACAATATAATTATATAAAATTTCAAACTCGCATATCTCCGTTACTGTTGAAGATACAGAAGTGAATTTGCACTCAATGGAATCAGGTCGACGCTCTCCATTGGCTCATGGGGAAAAATGTAATCCATGTGTAATATTCATGCTTAGTTACCGTGGGAACTCTCACAACAATAAATTAAACAATCTATTTAGACGCTATTGTAGTCGTTGTCGAGGAGATTTGAAATATAGATTTTGATTGTTGAAACATTATAAAACAATCGAATTCCACACATTTTACAATATAATTATATAAAATTTCAAACTCGCATATCTCCATTACTGTTGAAGATACAGAAGTGATTTTACACTCAATGGAATTAGGTCGAACTAACCTAACCTAAACTGACCTGACCTAACCTAACCTAACCTAACTTTACTTAACCTAACCTAACCTAACCTAATAACAATAAAATAAAAACAATCTATTTGTGCCGATTGTAGTCGTTCTCGAGGAGATTTGAAATATAGATTTTGATTGTTGAAACATTATAAAACAATCGAATTCCACACATTTTACAATATAATTATATAAAATTTCAAACTCGCATATCTCCGTTACTGTTGAAGATACAGAAGTGAATTTGCACTCAATGGAATCAGGTCGACGCTCTCTATTGGCTCATGGGGAAAATGTAATCCATGTGTAATATTCATGCTTAGTTACCATGGAAACTCTTATAACAATAAATTATACAATCTATTTAGGCGCTATTTTAGTCGTCCAGGAGATTAAAAATATAGATTTTGATTGTTGAAACATTATAAAACAATCGAATTATACACTTTTTACGATAGAATTATATAAAATTTCAAACTCGCATATCTCCGTTACTGTTGAAGATACAGAAGTGATTTTACAGTCAATGGAATTAGGTCGACTTAACCTAACCTAAACTGACCTGACCTAACATAATCTAACCTAACTTTACTTAACAAAACCTAACCTAACCTAATAACACTAAAATAAAAACAATCTTTTTGTGACCGATTGTAGTCGTTGTCTAGGAGATTTGAAATATAGATTTCGATGGTTGAAACATTATAAAACAATCGAATTCCACACATTTTACAATATAATTATATAAAATTTCAAACTCGCATATCTCCGTTACTGTTGAAGATACAGAAGTGAAGTTGCACTCAATGGAATCAGGTCGACGCTCTCTATTGGCTCATGGGGAAAATGTAATCCATGTGTAATATTCATGCTTAGTTACCATGGAAACTCTCATAACAATAAATTAAACAATCTATTTAGACGCTATTGTAGTAGTTGTCGAGGAGATTTCAAATATAGATTTTGATTGTTGAAACATTATAAAACAATCGAATTATACACATTTTACGATAAAATTATATAAAATTTCAAACTCGCATATCTCCGTTACTGTTGAAGATACAGAAGTGATTTTACACTCAATGGAATTAGGTCGAACTAACCTAACCTAAACTGACCTGACCTAACCTAACCTAACCTAACTTTACTTAACCTAACCTAACCTAACCTAATAACAATAAAATAAAAACAATCTATTTGTGCCGATTGTAGTCGTTCTCGAGGAGATTTGAAATATAGATTTTGATTGTTGAAACATTATAAAACAATCGAATTCCACACATTTTACAATATAATTATATAAAATTTCAAACTCGCATATCTCCGTTACTGTTGAAGATACAGAAGTGATTTTGCACTCAATGGAATCAGGTCGACGCTCTCTATTGGCTCATGGGGAAAATGTAATCCATGTGTAATATTCATGCTTAGTTACCATGGAAACTCTTATAACAATAAATTATACAATCTATTTAGGCGCTATTTTAGTCGTCCAGGAGATTAAAAATATAGATTTTGATTGTTGAAACATTATAAAACAATCGAATTATACACTTTTTACGATAGAATTATATAAAATTTCAAACTCGCATATCTCCGTTACTGTTGAAGATACAGAAGTGATTTTACAGTCAATGGAATTAGGTCGACTTAACCTAACCTAAACTGACCTGACCTAACCTAATCTAACCTAACTTTACTTAACAAAACCTAACCTAAACTAATAACAATAAAATAAAAACAATTTTTTTGTGACCGATTGTAGTCGTTGTCGAGGAGATTTGAAATATAGATTTCAATGGTTGAAACATTATAAAACAATCGAATTCATCACATTTTACAATATAATTATATAAAATTTCAAACTCGCATATCTCCGTTACTGTTGAAGATACAGAAGTGAATTTGCACTCAATGGAATCAGGTCGACGCTCTCCATTGGCTCATGGGGAAAAATGTAATCCATGTGTAATATTCATGCTTAGTTACCGTGGGAACTCTCACAACAATAAATTAAACAATCTATTTAGACGCTATTGTAGTCGTTGTCGAGGAGATTTGAAATATAGATTTTGATTGTTGAAACATTATAAAACAATCGAATTCCACACATTTTACAATATAATTATATAAAATTTCAAACTCGCATATCTCCGTTACTGTTGAAGATACAGAAGTGATTTTACACTCAATGGAATTAGGTCGAACTAACCTAACCTAAACTGACCTGACCTAACCTAACCTAACCTAACTTTACTTAACCTAACCTAACCTAACCTAATAACAATAAAATAAAAACAATCTATTTGTGCCGATTGTAGTCGTTCTCGAGGAGATTTGAAATATAGATTTTGATTGTTGAAACATTATAAAACAATCGAATTCCACACATTTTACAATATAATTATATAAAATTTCAAACTCGTATATCTCTGTTACTATTGAAGATACAGAAGTGATTTTGCACTCAATGGAATCAGGTCGACGCTCTCTATTGGCTCATGGGGAAAAATGTAATCCATGTGTAATATTCATGCTTAGTTACCATGGAAACTCTTATAACAATAAATTATACAATCTATTTAGGCGCTATTTTAGTCGTCCAGGAGATTAAAAATATAGATTTTGATTGTTGAAACATTATAAAACAATCGAATTATACACTTTTTACGATAGAATTATATAAAATTTCATCCTCGCATATCTCCGTTACTGTTGAAGATACAGAAGTGATTTTACAGTCAATGGAATTAGGTCGACTTAACCTAACCTAAGCGGACCTGACCTAACCTAATCTAATTTAACTTTACTTAACAAAACCTAACCTAAACTAATAACAATAAAATAAAAACAATCTTTTTGTGACCGATTGTAGTCGTTGTCGAGGAGATTTGAAATATAGATTTCGATGGTTGAAACATTATAAAACAATCGAATTCCACACATTTTACAATATAATTATATAAAATTTCAAACTCGCATATCTCCGTTACTGTTGAAGATACAGAAGTGATTTTGCACTCAATGGAATCAGGTCGACGCTCTCTATTGGCTCATGGGGAAAAATGTAATCCATGTGTAATATTCATGCTTAGTTACCATGGAAACTCTTATAACAATAAATTATACAATCTATTTAGGCGCTATTTTAGTCGTCCAGGAGATTAAAAATATAGATTTTGATTGTTGAAACATTATAAAACAATCGAATTATACACTTTTTACGATAGAATTATATAAAATTTCAAACTCGCATATCTCCGTTACTGTTGAAGATACAGAAGTGATTTTACAGTCAATGGAATTAGGTCGACTTAACCTAACCTAAACTGACCTGACCTAACCTAATCTAACCTAACTTTACTTAACAAAACCTAACCTAAACTAATAACAATAAAATAAAAACAATTTTTTTGTGACCGATTGTAGTCGTTGTCGAGGAGATTTGAAATATAGATTTCGATGGTTGAAACATTATAAAACAATCGAATTCATCACATTTTACAATATAATTATATAAAATTTCAAACTCGCATATCTCCGTTACTGTTGAAGATACAGAAGTGAATTTGCACTCAATGGAATCAGGTCGACGCTCTCCATTGGCTCATGGGGAAAATGTAATCCATGTGTAATATTCATGCTTAGTTACCATGGAAACTCTCATAACAATAAATTAAACAATCTATTTAGACGCTATTGTAGTAGTTGTCGAGGAGATTTCAAATATAGATTTTGATTGTTGAAACATTATAAAACAATCGAATTATACACATTTTACGATAAAATTATATAAAATTTCAAACTCGCATAACTCCGTTACTGTTGAAGATACAGAAGTGATTTTACACTCAATGGAATTAGGTCGAACAAACCTAACCTAAACTGACCTGACCTAACCTAACCTAACCTAACTTTACTTAACCTAACATAACCTAACCTAATAACAATAAAATAAAAACCATCTATTTGTGCCGATTGTAGTCGTTCTCGAGGAGATTTGAAATATAGATTTTTATTGTTGAAACATTATAAAACAATCGAATTCCACACATTTTACAATATAATTATATAAAATTTCAAACTCGTATATCTCTGTTACTATTGAAGATACAGAAGTGATTTTGCACTCAATGGAATCAGGTCGACGCTCTCTATTGGCTCATGGGGAAAAATGTAATCCATGTGTAATATTCATGCTTAGTTACCGTGGGAACTCTCACAACAATAAATTAAACAATCTATTTAGACGCTATTGTAGTCGTTGTCGAGGAGATTTGAAATATAGATTTTTATTGTTGAAACATTATAAAACAATCGAATTCCACACATTTTACGATAGAATTATATAAAATTTCAAACTCGCATATCTCCGTTACTGTTGAAGATACAGAAGTGATTTTACAGTCAATGGAATTAGGTCGACTTAACCTAACCTAAACTGACCTGACCTAACATAATCTAACCTAACTTTACTTAACAAAACCTAACCTAACCTAATAACACTAAAATAAAAACAATCTTTTTGTGACCGATTGTAGTCGTTGTCTAGGAGATTTGAAATATAGATTTCGATGGTTGAAACATTATAAAACAATCGAATTCCACACATTTTACAATATAATTATATAAAATTTCAAACTCGCATATCTCCGTTACTGTTGAAGATACAGAAGTGAAGTTGCACTCAACGGAATCAGGTCGACGCTCTCTATTGGCTCATGGGGAAAATGTAATCCATGTGTAATATTCATGCTTAGTTACCATGGAAACTCTTATAACAATAAATTAAACAATCTATTTAGACGCTATTGTAGTAGTTGTCGAGGAGATTTCAAATATAGATTTTGATTGTTGAAACATTATAAAACAATCGAATTATACACATTTTACGATAAAATTATATAAAATTTCAAACTCGCATATCTCCGTTACTGTTGAAGATACAGAAGTGATTTTACACTCAATGGAATTAGGTCGAACTAACCTAACCTAAACTGACCTGACCTAACCTAACCTAACCTAACTTTACTTAACCTAACCTAACCTAACCTAATAACAATAAAATAAAAACAATCTATTTGTACCGATTGTAGTCGTTCTCGAGGAGATTTGAAATATAGATTTTGATTGTTGAAACATTATAAAACAATCGAATTCTACACATTTTACAATATAATTATATAAAATTTCAAACTCGCATATCTCCGTTACTATTGAAGATACAGAAGTGATTTTGCACTCAATGGAATCTGGTCGACGCTCTCTATTGGCTCATGGGGAAAAATGTAATCCATGTGTAATATTCATGCTTAGTTACCATGGAAACTCTTATAACAATAAATTATACAATCTATTTAGGCGCTATTTTAGTCGTCCAGGAGATTAAAAATATAGATTTTGATTGTTGAAACATTATAAAACAATCGAATTATACACTTTTTACGATAGAATTATATAAAATTTCATCCTCGCATATCTCCGTTACTGTTGAAGATACAGAAGTGATTTTACAGTCAATGGAATTAGGTCGACTTAACCTAACCTAAACGGACCTGACCTAACCTAATCTAACCTAACTTTACTTAACAAAACCTAACCTAAACTAATAACAATAAAATAAAAACAATCTTTTTGTGACCGATTGTAGTCGTTGTCGAGGAGATTTGAAATATAGATTTCGATGGTTGAAACATTATAAAACAATCGAATTCCACACATTTTACAATATAATTATATAAAATTTCAAACTCGCATATCTCCGTTACTGTTGAAGATACAGAAGTGATTTTGCACTCAATGGAATCAGGTCGACGCTCTCTATTGGCTCATGGGGAAAAATGTAATCCATGTGTAATATTCATGCTTAGTTACCATGGAAACTCTTATAACAATAAATTATACAATCTATTTAGGCGCTATTTTAGTCGTCCAGGAGATTAAAAATATAGATTTTGATTGTTGAAACATTATAAAACAATCTAATTATACACATTTTACGATAGAATTATATAAAATTTCAAACTCGAATATCTCCGTTAATGTTGAAGATACAGAAGTGATTTGGCACTCATTGGAATCAGGTCGACGCTCTCTATTGGCTCATGGGGAAAATGTAATCCATGTGTAATATTCATGCTTAGTTACCATGGAAACTCTTATAACAATAAATTATACAATCTATTTAGGCGCTATTTTAGTCGTCCAGGAGATTAAAAATATAGATTTTGATTGTTGAAACATTATAAAACAATCGAATTATACACTTTTTACGATAGAATTATATAAAATTTCAAACTCGCATATCTCCGTTACTGTTGAAGATACAGAAGTGATTTTACAGTCAATGGAATTAGGTCGACTTAACCTAACCTAAACTGACCTGACCTAACCTAATCTAACCTAACTTTACTTAACAAAACCTAACCTAAACTAATAACAATAAAATAAAAACAATTTTTTTGTGACCGATTGTAGTCGTTGTCGAGGAGATTTGAAATATAGATTTCGATGGTTGAAACATTATAAAACAATCGAATTCATCACATTTTACAATATAATTATATAAAATTTCAAACTCGCATATCTCCGTTACTGTTGAAGATACAGAAGTGAATTTGCACTCAATGGAATCAGGTCGACGCTCTCCATTGGCTCATGGGGAAAATGTAATCCATGTGTAATATTCATGCTTAGTTACCATGGAAACTCTCATAACAATAAATTAAACAATCTATTTAGACGCTATTGTAGTAGTTGTCGAGGAGATTTCAAATATAGATTTTGATTGTTGAAACATTATAAAACAATCGAATTATACACATTTTACGATAAAATTATATAAAATTTCAAACTCGCATAACTCCGTTACTGTTGAAGATACAGAAGTGATTTTACACTCAATGGAATTAGGTCGAACTAACCTAACCTAAACTGACCTGACCTAACCTAACCTAACCTAACTTTACTTAACCTAACATAACCTAACCTAATAACAATAAAATAAAAACCATCTATTTGTGCCGATTGTAGTCGTTCTCGAGGAGATTTGAAATATAGATTTTTATTGTTGAAACATTATAAAACAATCGAATTCCACACATTTTACAATATAATTATATAAAATTTCAAACTCGTATATCTCTGTTACTATTGAAGATACAGAAGTGATTTTGCACTCAATGGAATCAGGTCGACGCTCTCTATTGGCTCATGGGGAAAAATGTAATCCATGTGTAATATTCATGCTTAGTTACCGTGGGAACTCTCACAACAATAAATTAAACAATCTATTTAGACGCTATTGTAGTCGTTGTCGAGGAGATTTGAAATATAGATTTTGATTGTTGAAACATTATAAAACAATCGAATTCCACACATTTTACAATATAATTATATAAAATTTCAAACTCGCATATCTCCGTTACTGTTGAAGATACAGAAGTGAATTTGCACTCAATGGAATCAGGTCGACGCTCTCTATTGGCTCATGGGGAAAATGTAATCCATGTGTAATATTCATGCTTAGTTACCATGGAAACTCTCATAACAATAAATTAAACAATCTATTTAGACGCTATTGTAGTAGTTGTCGAGGAGATTTCAAATATAGATTTTGATTGTTGAAACATTATAAAACAATCGAATTATACACATTTTACGATAAAATTATATAAAATTTCAAACTCGCATATCTCCGTTACTGTTGAAGATACAGAAGTGATTTTACACTCAAAGGAATTAGGTCGACCTAACCTAACCTAAACTGACCTTACCTAACCTAACCTAACCTAACTTTACTTAACCTAACCTAACCTAACCTAATAACAATAAAATAAAAGCAATCTATTTGTGCCTATTGTAGTCGTTCTCGAGGAGATTTGAAATATAGATTTTGATTGTTGAAACATTATAAAACAATCGAATTCCACACATTTTACAATATAATTATATAAAATTTCAAACTCGTATATCTCCGTTACTATTGAAGATACAGAAGTGATTTTGCACTCAATGGAATCAGGTCGACGCTCTCTATTGGCTCATGGGGAAAAATGTAATCCATGTGTAATATTCATGCTTAGTTACCGTAAAAACTCTCATAACAATAAATTAAACAATCTATTTAGACGCTATTGTATTCGTTGTCGAGGAGATTTGAAATACAGATTTTGATTGTTGAAACATTATAAAACAATCGAATTATACACATTTTACGATAGAATAATTATATAAAAATTCAAACTCGCATATCTCCGTTAATGTTGAAGATACAGAAGTGATTTTACACTCAATTGAATTAGGTTGACCTAACCTAACCTAAACTGACCTGACCTAACCTAACCTAACCTAACTTTACTTAACCTAACCTAACCTAACCTAATAACAATAAAATAAAAACAATCTATTTGTGCCCGATTGTAGTCGTTCTCGAGGAGATTTGAAATATAGATTTTGATTGTTGAAACATTATAAAACAATCTAATTATACACATTTTACAATAGAATTATATAAAATTTCAAACTCGAATATCTCCGTTAATGTTGAAGATACAGAAGTGATTTGGCACTCATTGGAATCAGGTCGACGCTCTCTATTGGCTCATGGGGAAAATGTAATCCATGTGTAATATTCATGCTTAGTTACCATGGAAACTCTTATAACAATAAATTATACAATCTATTTAGGCGCTATTTTAGTCGTCCAGGAGATTAAAAATATAGATTTTGATTGTTGAAACATTATAAAACAATCGAATTATACACTTTTTACGATAGAATTATATAAAATTTCAAACTCGCATATCTCCGTTACTGTTGAAGATACAGAAGTGATTTTACAGTCAATGGAATTAGGTCGACTTAACCTAACCTAAACTGACCTGACCTAACATAATCTAACCTAACTTTACTTAACAAAACCTAACCTAACCTAATAACACTAAAATAAAAACAATCTTTTTGTGACCGATTGTAGTCGTTGTCTAGGAGATTTGAAATATAGATTTCGATGGTTGAAACATTATAAAACAATCGAATTCCACACATTTTACAATATAATTATATAAAATTTCAAACTCGCATATCTCCGTTACTGTTGAAGATACAGAAGTGAAGTTGCACTCAATGGAATCAGGTCGACGCTCTCTATTGGCTCATGGGGAAAATGTAATCCATGTGTAATATTCATGCTTAGTTACCATGGAAACTCTTATAACAATAAATTAAACAATCTATTTAGACGCTATTGTAGTAGTTGTCGAGGAGATTTCAAATATAGATTTTGATTGTTGAAACATTATAAAACAATCGAATTATACACATTTTACGATAAAATTATATAAAATTTCAAACTCGCATATCTCCGTTACTGTTGAAGATACAGAAGTGATTTTACACTCAATGGAATTAGGTCGAACTAACCTAACCTAAACTGACCTGACCTAACCTAACCTAACCTAACTTTACTTAACCTAACCTAACCTAACCTAATAACAATAAAATAAAAACAATCTATTTGTGCCGATTGTAGTCGTTCTCGAGGAGATTTGAAATATAGATTTTGATTGTTGAAACATTATAAAACAATCGAATTCCACACATTTTACAATATAATTATATAAAATTTCAAACTCGCATATCTCCGTTACTATTGAAGATACAGAAGTGATTTTGCACTCAATGGAATCAGGTCGACGCTCTCTATTGGCTCATGGGGAAAAATGTAATCCATGTGTAATATTCATGCTTAGTTACCATGGAAACTCTTATAACAATAAATTATACAATCTATTTAGGCGCTATTTTAGTCGTCCAGGAGATTAAAAATATAGATTTTGATTGTTGAAACATTATAAAACAATCGAATTATACACTTTTTACGATAGAATTATATAAAATTTCAAACTCGCATATCTCCGTTACTGTTGAAGATACAGAAGTGATTTTACAGTCAATGGAATTAGGTCGACTTAACCTAACCTAAACTGACCTGACCTAACATAATCTAACCTAACTTTACTTAACAAAACCTAACCTAACCTAATAACACTAAAATAAAAACAATCTTTTTGTGACCGATTGTAGTCGTTGTCTAGGAGATTTGAAATATAGATTTCGATGGTTGAAACATTATAAAACAATCGAATTCCACACATTTTACAATATAATTATATAAAATTTCAAACTCGCATATCTCCGTTACTGTTGAAGATACAGAAGTGAAGTTGCACTCAATGGAATCAGGTCGACGCTCTCTATTGGCTCATGGGGAAAATGTAATCCATGTGTAATATTCATGCTTAGTTACCATGGAAACTCTTATAACAATAAATTAAACAATCTATTTAGACGCTATTGTAGTAGTTGTCGAGGAGATTTCAAATATAGATTTTGATTGTTGAAACATTATAAAACAATCGAATTATACACATTTTACGATAAAATTATATAAAATTTCAAACTCGCATATCTCCGTTACTGTTGAAGATACAGAAGTGATTTTACACTCAATGGAATTAGGTCGAACTAACCTAACCTAAACTGACCTGACCTAACCTAACCTAACCTAACTTTACTTAACCTAACCTAACCTAACCTAATAACAATAAAATAAAAACAATCTATTTGTGCCGATTGTAGTCGTTCTCGAGGAGATTTGAAATATAGATTTTGATTGTTGAAACATTATAAAACAATCGAATTCCACACATTTTACAATATAATTATATAAAATTTCAAACTCGCATATCTCCGTTACTATTGAAGATACAGAAGTGATTTTGCACTCAATGGAATCAGGTCGACGCTCTCTATTGGCTCATGGGGAAAAATGTAATCCATGTGTAATATTCATGCTTAGTTACCATGGAAACTCTTATAACAATAAATTATACAATCTATTTAGGCGCTATTTTAGTCGTCCAGGAGATTAAAAATATAGATTTTGATTGTTGAAACATTATAAAACAATCGAATTATACACTTTTTACGATAGAATTATATAAAATTTCAAACTCGCATATCTCCGTTACTGTTGAAGATACAGAAGTGATTTTACAGTCAATGGAATTAGGTCGACTTAACCTAACCTAAACTGACCTGACCTAACATAATCTAACCTAACTTTACTTAACAAAACCTAACCTAACCTAATAACACTAAAATAAAAACAATCTTTTTGTGACCGATTGTAGTCGTTGTCTAGGAGATTTGAAATATAGATTTCGATGGTTGAAACATTATAAAACAATCGAATTCCACACATTTTACAATATAATTATATAAAATTTCAAACTCGCATATCTCCGTTACTGTTGAAGATACAGAAGTGAAGTTGCACTCAATGGAATCAGGTCGACGCTCTCTATTGGCTCATGGGGAAAATGTAATCCATGTGTAATATTCATGCTTAGTTACCATGGAAACTCTTATAACAATAAATTAAACAATCTATTTAGACGCTATTGTAGTAGTTGTCGAGGAGATTTCAAATATAGATTTTGATTGTTGAAACATTATAAAACAATCGAATTATACACATTTTACGATAAAATTATATAAAATTTCAAACTCGCATATCTCCGTTACTGTTGAAGATACAGAAGTGATTTTACACTCAATGGAATTAGGTCGAACTAACCTAACCTAAACTGACCTGACCTAACCTAACCTAACCTAACTTTACTTAACCTAACCTAACCTAACCTAATAACAATAAAATAAAAACAATCTATTTGTGCCGATTGTAGTCGTTCTCGAGGAGATTTGAAATATAGATTTTGATTGTTGAAACATTATAAAACAATCGAATTCCACACATTTTACAATATAATTATATAAAATTTCAAACTCGCATATCTCCGTTACTATTGAAGATACAGAAGTGATTTTGCACTCAATGGAATCAGGTCGACGCTCTCTATTGGCTCATGGGGAAAAATGTAATCCATGTGTAATATTCATGCTTAGTTACCATGGAAACTCTTATAACAATAAATTATACAATCTATTTAGGCGCTATTTTAGTCGTCCAGGAGATTAAAAATATAGATTTTGATTGTTGAAACATTATAAAACAATCGAATTATACACTTTTTACGATAGAATTATATAAAATTTCATCCTCGCATATCTCCGTTACTGTTGAAGATACAGAAGTGATTTTACAGTCAATGGAATTAGGTCGACTTAACCTAACCTAAACGGACCTGACCTAACCTAATCTAACCTAACTTTACTTAACAAAACCTAACCTAAACTAATAACAATAAAATAAAAACAATCTTTTTGTGACCGATTGTAGTCGTTGTCGAGGAGATTTGAAATATAGATTTCGATGGTTGAAACATTATAAAACAATCGAATTCCACACATTTTACAATATAATTATATAAAATTTCAAACTCGCATATCTCCGTTACTGTTGAAGATACAGAAGTGATTTTGCACTCAATGGAATCAGGTCGACGCTCTCTATTGGCTCATGGGGAAAAATGTAATCCATGTGTAATATTCATGCTTAGTTACCATGGAAACTCTTATAACAATAAATTATACAATCTATTTAGGCGCTATTTTAGTCGTCCAGGAGATTAAAAATATAGATTTTGATTGTTGAAACATTATAAAACAATCTAATTATACACATTTTACGATAGAATTATACAAAATTTCAAACTCGAATATCTCCGTTAATGTTGAAGATACAGAAGTGATTTGGCACTCATTGGAATCAGGTCGACGCTCTCTATTGGCTCATGGGGAAAATGTAATCCATGTGTAATATTCATGCTTAGTTACCATGGAAACTCTTATAACAATAAATTATACAATCTATTTAGGCGCTATTTTAGTCGTCCAGGAGATTAAAAATATAGATTTTGATTGTTGAAACATTATAAAACAATCGAATTATACACTTTTTACGATAGAATTATATAAAATTTCAAACTCGCATATCTCCGTTACTGTTGAAGATACAGAAGTGATTTTACAGTCAATGGAATTAGGTCGACTTAACCTAACCTAAACTGACCTGACCTAACCTAATCTAACCTAACTTTACTTAACAAAACCTAACCTAAACTAATAACAATAAAATAAAAACAATTTTTTTGTGACCGATTGTAGTCGTTGTCGAGGAGATTTGAAATATAGATTTCGATGGTTGAAACATTATAAAACAATCGAATTCATCACATTTTACAATATAATTATATAAAATTTCAAACTCGCATATCTCCGTTACTGTTGAAGATACAGAAGTGAATTTGCACTCAATGGAATCAGGTCGACGCTCTCCATTGGCTCATGGGGAAAATGTAATCCATGTGTAATATTCATGCTTAGTTACCATGGAAACTCTCATAACAATAAATTAAACAATCTATTTAGGCGCTATTGTAGTAGTTGTCGAGGAGATTTCAAATATAGATTTTGATTGTTGAAACATTATAAAACAATCGAATTATACACATTTTACGATAAAATTATATAAAATTTCAAACTCGCATAACTCCGTTACTGTTGAAGATACAGAAGTGATTTTACACTCAATGGAATTAGGTCGAACTAACCTAACCTAAACTGACCTGACCTAACCTAACCTAACCTAACTTTACTTAACCTAACATAACCTAACCTAATAACAATAAAATAAAAACCATCTATTTGTGCCGATTGTAGTCGTTCTCGAGGAGATTTGAAATATAGATTTTGATTGTTGAAACATTATAAAACAATCGAATTCCACACATTTTACAATATAATTATATAAAATTTCAAACTCGTATATCTCTGTTACTATTGAAGATACAGAAGTGATTTTGCACTCAATGGAATCAGGTCGACGCTCTCTATTGGCTCATGGGGAAAAATGTAATCCATGTGTAATATTCATGCTTAGTTACCGTGGGAACTCTCACAACAATAAATTAAACAATCTATTTAGACGCTATTGTAGTCGTTGTCGAGGAGATTTGAAATATAGATTTTGATTGTTGAAACATTATAAAACAATCGAATTCCACACATTTTACAATATAATTATACAAAATTTCAAACTCGAATATCTCCGTTAATGTTGAAGATACAGAAGTGATTTGGCACTCATTGGAATCAGGTCGACGCTCTCTATTGGCTCATGGGGAAAATGTAATCCATGTGTAATATTCATGCTTAGTTACCATGGAAACTCTCATAACAATAAATTAAACAATCTATTTAGACGCTATTGTAGTAGTTGTCGAGGAGATTTGAAATATAGATTTTGATTGTTGAAACATTATAAAACAATCTAATTATACACATTTTACGATAGAATTATACAAAATTTCAAACTCGAATATCTCCGTTAATGTTGAAGATACAGAAGTGATTTGGCACTCATTGGAATCAGGTCGACGCTCTCTATTGGCTCATGGGGAAAATGTAATCCATGTGTAATATTCATGCTTAGTTACCATGGAAACTCTTATAACAATAAATTATACAATCTATTTAGGCGCTATTTTAGTCGTCCAGGAGATTAAAAATATAGATTTTGATTGTTGAAACATTATAAAACAATCGAATTATACACTTTTTACGATAGAATTATATAAAATTTCAAACTCGCATATCTCCGTTACTGTTGAAGATACAGAAGTGATTTTACAGTCAATGGAATTAGGTCGACTTAACCTAACCTAAACTGACCTGACCTAACCTAATCTAACCTAACTTTACTTAACAAAACCTAACCTAAACTAATAACAATAAAATAAAAACAATTTTTTTGTGACCGATTGTAGTCGTTGTCGAGGAGATTTGAAATATAGATTTCGATGGTTGAAACATTATAAAACAATCGAATTCATCACATTTTACAATATAATTATATAAAATTTCAAACTCGCATATCTCCGTTACTGTTGAAGATACAGAAGTGAATTTGCACTCAATGGAATCAGGTCGACGCTCTCCATTGGCTCATGGGGAAAATGTAATCCATGTGTAATATTCATGCTTAGTTACCATGGAAACTCTCATAACAATAAATTAAACAATCTATTTAGGCGCTATTGTAGTAGTTGTCGAGGAGATTTCAAATATAGATTTTGATTGTTGAAACATTATAAAACAATCGAATTATACACATTTTACGATAAAATTATATAAAATTTCAAACTCGCATAACTCCGTTACTGTTGAAGATACAGAAGTGATTTTACACTCAATGGAATTAGGTCGAACTAACCTAACCTAAACTGACCTGACCTAACCTAACCTAACCTAACTTTACTTAACCTAACATAACCTAACCTAATAACAATAAAATAAAAACCATCTATTTGTGCCGATTGTAGTCGTTCTCGAGGAGATTTGAAATATAGATTTTGATTGTTGAAACATTATAAAACAATCGAATTCCACACATTTTACAATATAATTATATAAAATTTCAAACTCGTATATCTCTGTTACTATTGAAGATACAGAAGTGATTTTGCACTCAATGGAATCAGGTCGACGCTCTCTATTGGCTCATGGGGAAAAATGTAATCCATGTGTAATATTCATGCTTAGTTACCGTGGGAACTCTCACAACAATAAATTAAACAATCTATTTAGACGCTATTGTAGTCGTTGTCGAGGAGATTTGAAATATAGATTTTGATTGTTGAAACATTATAAAACAATCGAATTCCACACATTTTACAATATAATTATATAAAATTTCAAACTCGCATATCTCCGTTACTGTTGAAGATACAGAAGTGAATTTGCACTCAATGGAATCAGGTCGACGCTCTCTATTGGCTCATGGGGAAAATGTAATCCATGTGTAATATTCATGCTTAGTTACCATGGAAACTCTTATAACAATAAATTATACAATCTATTTAGGCGCTATTTTAGTCGTCCAGGAGATTAAAAATATAGATTTTGATTGTTGAAACATTATAAAACAATCGAATTATACACTTTTTACGATAGAATTATATAAAATTTCAAACTCGCATATCTCCGTTACTGTTGAAGATACAGAAGTGATTTTACAGTCAATGGAATTAGGTCGACTTAACCTAACCTAAACTGACCTGACCTAACATAATCTAACCTAACTTTACTTAACAAAACCTAACCTAACCTAATAACACTAAAATAAAAACAATCTTTTTGTGACCGATTGTAGTCGTTGTCTAGGAGATTTGAAATATAGATTTCGATGGTTGAAACATTATAAAACAATCGAATTCCACACATTTTACAATATAATTATATAAAATTTCAAACTCGCATATCTCCGTTACTGTTGAAGATACAGAAGTGAAGTTGCACTCAATGGAATCAGGTCGACGCTCTCTATTGGCTCATGGGGAAAATGTAATCCATGTGTAATATTCATGCTTAGTTACCATGGAAACTCTTATAACAATAAATTAAACAATCTATTTAGACGCTATTGTAGTAGTTGTCGAGGAGATTTCAAATATAGATTTTGATTGTTGAAACATTATAAAACAATCGAATTATACACATTTTACGATAAAATTATATAAAATTTCAAACTCGCATATCTCCGTTACTGTTGAAGATACAGAAGTGATTTTACACTCAATGGAATTAGGTCGAACTAACCTAACCTAAACTGACCTGACCTAACCTAACCTAACCTAACTTTACTTAACCTAACCTAACCTAACCTAATAACAATAAAATAAAAACAATCTATTTGTGCCGATTGTAGTCGTTCTCGAGGAGATTTGAAATATAGATTTTGATTGTTGAAACATTATAAAACAATCGAATTCCACACATTTTACAATATAATTATATAAAATTTCAAACTCGCATATCTCCGTTACTATTGAAGATACAGAAGTGATTTTGCACTCAATGGAATCAGGTCGACGCTCTCTATTGGCTCATGGGGAAAAATGTAATCCATGTGTAATATTCATGCTAAGTTACCATGGAAACTCTTATAACAATAAATTATACAATCTATTTAGGCGCTATTTTAGTCGTCCAGGAGATTAAAAATATAGATTTTGATTGTTGAAACATTATAAAACAATCGAATTATACACTTTTTACGATAGAATTATATAAAATTTCATCCTCGCATATCTCCGTTACTGTTGAAGATACAGAAGTGATTTTACAGTCAATGGAATTAGGTCGACTTAACCTAACCTAAACGGACCTGACCTAACCTAATCTAACCTAACTTTACTTAACAAAACCTAACCTAAACTAATAACAATAAAATAAAAACAATCTTTTTGTGACCGATTGTAGTCGTTGTCGAGGAGATTTGAAATATAGATTTCGATGGTTGAAACATTATAAAACAATCGAATTCCACACATTTTACAATATAATTATATAAAATTTCAAACTCGCATATCTCCGTTACTGTTGAAGATACAGAAGTGATTTTGCACTCAATGGAATCAGGTCGACGCTCTCTATTGGCTCATGGGGAAAAATGTAATCCATGTGTAATATTCATGCTTAGTTACCATGGAAACTCTTATAACAATAAATTATACAATCTATTTAGGCGCTATTTTAGTCGTCCAGGAGATTAAAAATATAGATTTTGATTGTTGAAACATTATAAAACAATCTAATTATACACATTTTACGATAGAATTATACAAAATTTCAAACTCGAATATCTCCGTTAATGTTGAAGATACAGAAGTGATTTGGCACTCATTGGAATCAGGTCGACGCTCTCTATTGGCTCATGGGGAAAATGTAATCCATGTGTAATATTCATGCTTAGTTACCATGGAAACTCTTATAACAATAAATTATACAATCTATTTAGGCGCTATTTTAGTCGTCCAGGAGATTAAAAATATAGATTTTGATTGTTGAAACATTATAAAACAATCGAATTATACACTTTTTACGATAGAATTATATAAAATTTCAAACTCGCATATCTCCGTTACTGTTGAAGATACAGAAGTGATTTTACAGTCAATGGAATTAGGTCGACTTAACCTAACCTAAACTGACCTGACCTAACCTAATCTAAGCTAACTTTACTTAACAAAACCTAACCTAAACTAATAACAATAAAATAAAAACAATTTTTTTGTGACCGATTGTAGTCGTTGTCGAGGAGATTTGAAATATAGATTTCGATGGTTGAAACATTATAAAACAATCGAATTCATCACATTTTACAATATAATTATATAAAATTTCAAACTCGCATATCTCCGTTACTGTTGAAGATACAGAAGTGAATTTGCACTCAATGGAATCAGGTCGACGCTCTCCATTGGCTCATGGGGAAAATGTAATCCATGTGTAATATTCATGCTTAGTTACCATGGAAACTCTCATAACAATAAATTAAACAATCTATTTAGGCGCTATTGTAGTAGTTGTCGAGGAGATTTCAAATATAGATTTTGATTGTTGAAACATTATAAAACAATCGAATTATACACATTTTACGATAAAATTATATAAAATTTCAAACTCGCATAACTCCGTTACTGTTGAAGATACAGAAGTGATTTTACACTCAATGGAATTAGGTCGAACTAACCTAACCTAAACTGACCTGACCTAACCTAACCTAACCTAACTTTACTTAACCTAACATAACCTAACCTAATAACAATAAAATAAAAACCATCTATTTGTGCCGATTGTAGTCGTTCTCGAGGAGATTTGAAATATAGATTTTGATTGTTGAAACATTATAAAACAATCGAATTCCACACATTTTACAATATAATTATATAAAATTTCAAACTCGTATATCTCTGTTACTATTGAAGATACAGAAGTGATTTTGCACTCAATGGAATCAGGTCGACGCTCTCTATTGGCTCATGGGGAAAAATGTAATCCATGTGTAATATTCATGCTTAGTTACCGTGGGAACTCTCACAACAATAAATTAAACAATCTATTTAGACGCTATTGTAGTCGTTGTCGAGGAGATTTGAAATATAGATTTTGATTGTTGAAACATTATAAAACAATCGAATTCCACACATTTTACAATATAATTATATAAAATTTCAAACTCGCATATCTCCGTTACTGTTGAAGATACAGAAGTGAATTTGCACTCAATGGAATCAGGTCGACGCTCTCTATTGGCTCATGGGGAAAATGTAATCCATGTGTAATATTCATGCTTAGTTACCATGGAAACTCTCATAACAATAAATTAAACAATCTATTTAGACGCTATTGTAGTAGTTGTCGAGGAGATTTCAAATATAGATTTTGATTGTTGAAACATTATAAAACAATCGAATTATACACATTTTACGATAAAATTATATAAAATTTCAAACTCGCATATCTCCGTTACTGTTGAAGATACAGAAGTGATTTTACACTCAAAGGAATTAGGTCGACCTAACCTAACCTAAACTGACCTTACCTAACCTAACCTAACCTAACTTTACTTAACCTAACCTAACCTAAACTAATAACAATAAAATAAAAACAATCTTTTTGTGACCGATTGTAGTCGTTGTCGAGGAGATTTGAAATATAGATTTCGATGGTTGAAACATTATAAAACAATCGAATTCCACACATTTTACAATATAATTATATAAAATTTCAAACTCGCATATCTCCGTTACTGTTGAAGATACAGAAGTGATTTTGCACTCAATGGAATCAGGTCGACGCTCTCTATTGGCTCATGGGGAAAAATGTAATCCATGTGTAATATTCATGCTTAGTTACCATGGAAACTCTTATAACAATAAATTATACAATCTATTTAGGCGCTATTTTAGTCGTCCAGGAGATTAAAAATATAGATTTTGATTGTTGAAACATTATAAAACAATCTAATTATACACATTTTACGATAGAATTATACAAAATTTCAAACTCGAATATCTCCGTTAATGTTGAAGATACAGAAGTGATTTGGCACTCATTGGAATCAGGTCGACGCTCTCTATTGGCTCATGGGGAAAATGTAATCCATGTGTAATATTCATGCTTAGTTACCATGGAAACTCTTATAACAATAAATTATACAATCTATTTAGGCGCTATTTTAGTCGTCCAGGAGATTAAAAATATAGATTTTGATTGTTGAAACATTATAAAACAATCGAATTATACACTTTTTACGATAGAATTATATAAAATTTCAAACTCGCATATCTCCGTAACTGTTGAAGATACAGAAGTGATTTTACAGTCAATGGAATTAGGTCGACTTAACCTAACCTAAACTGACCTGACCTAACCTAATCTAACCTAACTTTACTTAACAAAACCTAACCTAAACTAATAACAATAAAATAAAAACAATTTTTTTGTGACCGATTGTAGTCGTTGTCGAGGAGATTTGAAATATAGATTTCGATGGTTGAAACATTATAAAACAATCGAATTCATCACATTTTACAATATAATTATATAAAATTTCAAACTCGCATATCTCCGTTACTGTTGAAGATACAGAAGTGAATTTGCACTCAATGGAATCAGGTCGACGCTCTCCATTGGCTCATGGGGAAAATGTAATCCATGTGTAATATTCATGCTTAGTTACCATGGAAACTCTCATAACAATAAATTAAACAATCTATTTAGGCGCTATTGTAGTAGTTGTCGAGGAGATTTCAAATATAGATTTTGATTGTTGAAACATTATAAAACAATCGAATTATACACATTTTACGATAAAATTATATAAAATTTCAAACTCGCATAACTCCGTTACTGTTGAAGATACAGAAGTGATTTTACACTCAATGGAATTAGGTCGAACTAACCTAACCTAAACTGACCTGACCTAACCTAACCTAACCTAACTTTACTTAACCTAACATAACCTAACCTAATAACAATAAAATAAATACCATCTATTTGTGCCGATTGTAGTCGTTCTCGAGGAGATTTGAAATATAGATTTTGATTGTTGAAACATTATAAAACAATCGAATTCCACACATTTTACAATATAATTATATAAAATTTCAAACTCGTATATCTCTGTTACTATTGAAGATACAGAAGTGATTTTGCACTCAATGGAATCAGGTCGACGCTCTCTATTGGCTCATGGGGAAAAATGTAATCCATGTGTAATATTCATGCTTAGTTACCGTGGGAACTCTCACAACAATAAATTAAACAATCTATTTAGACGCTATTGTAGTCGTTGTCGAGGAGATTTGAAATATAGATTTTGATTGTTGAAACATTATAAAACAATCGAATTCCACACATTTTACAATATAATTATATAAAATTTCAAACTCGCATATCTCCGTTACTGTTGAAGATACAGAAGTGAATTTGCACTCAATGGAATCAGGTCGACGCTCTCTATTGGCTCATGGGGAAAATGTAATCCATGTGTAATATTCATGCTTAGTTACCATGGAAACTCTCATAACAATAAATTAAACAATCTATTTAGACGCTATTGTAGTAGTTGTCGAGGAGATTTCAAATATAGATTTTGATTGTTGAAACATTATAAAACAATCGAATTATACACATTTTACGATAAAATTATATAAAATTTCAAACTCGCATATCTCCGTTACTGTTGAAGATACAGAAGTGATTTTACACTCAAAGGAATTAGGTCGACCTAACCTAACCTAAACTGACCTTACCTAACCTAACCTAACCTAACTTTACTTAACCTAACCTAACCTAACCTAATAACAATAAAATAAAAACAATCTATTTGTGCCTATTGTAGTCGTTGTCGAGGAGATTTGAAATATAGATTTCGATGGTTGAAACATTATAAAACAATCGAATTCATCACATTTTACAATATAATTATATAAAATTTCAAACTCGCATATCTCCGTTACTGTTGAAGATACAGAAGTGAATTTGCACTCAATGGAATCAGGTCGACGCTCTCCATTGGCTCATGGGGAAAATGTAATCCATGTGTAATATTCATGCTTAGTTACCATGGAAACTCTCATAACAATAAATTAAACAATCTATTTAGACGCTATTGTAGTCGTCCAGGAGATTAAAAATATAGATTTTGATTGTTGAAACATTATAAAACAATCTAATTATACACATTTTACGATAGAATTATACAAAATTTCAAACTCGAATATCTCCGTTAATGTTGAAGATACAGAAGTGATTTGGCACTCATTGGAATCAGGTCGACGCTCTCTATTGGCTCATGGGGAAAATGTAATCCATGTGTAATATTCATGCTTAGTTACCATGGAAACTCTTATAACAATAAATTATACAATCTATTTAGGCGCTATTTTAGTCGTCCAGGAGATTAAAAATATAGATTTTGATTGTTGAAACATTATAAAACAATCGAATTATACACTTTTTACGATAGAATTATATAAAATTTCAAACTCGCATATCTCCGTTACTGTTGAAGATACAGAAGTGATTTTACAGTCAATGGAATTAGGTCGACTTAACCTAACCTAAACTGACCTGACCTAACCTAATCTAACCTAACTTTACTTAACAAAACCTAACCTAAACTAATAACAATAAAATAAAAACAATTTTTTTGTGACCGATTGTAGTCGTTGTCGAGGAGATTTGAAATATAGATTTCGATGGTTGAAACATTATAAAACAATCGAATTCATCACATTTTACAATATAATTATATAAAATTTCAAACTCGCATATCTCCGTTACTGTTGAAGATACAGAAGTGAATTTGCACTCAATGGAATCAGGTCGACGCTCTCCATTGGCTCATGGGGAAAATGTAATCCATGTGTAATATTCATGCTTAGTTACCATGGAAACTCTCATAACAATAAATTAAACAATCTATTTAGACGCTATTGTAGTAGTTGTCGAGGAGATTTCAAATATAGATTTTGATTGTTGAAACATTATAAAACAATCGAATTATACACATTTTACGATAAAATTATATAAAATTTCAAACTCGCATATCTCCGTTACTGTTGAAGATACAGAAGTGATTTTACACTCAATGGAATTAGGTCGAACTAACCTAACCTAAACTAACCTGACCTAACCTAACCTAACCTAACTTTACTTAACCTAACCTAACCTAACCTAATAACAATAAAATAAAAACAATCTATTTGTGCCGATTGTAGTCGTTCTCGAGGAGATTTGAAATATAGATTTTTATTGTTGAAACATTATAAAACAATCGAATTCCACACATTTTACAATATAATTATATAAAATTTCAAACTCGCATATCTCCGTTACTATTGAAGATACAGAAGTGATTTTGCACTCAATGGAATCAGGTCGACGCTCTCTATTGGCTCATGGGGAAAAATGTAATCCATGTGTAATATTCATGCTTAGTTACCATGGAAACTCTTATAACAATAAATTATACAATCTATTTAGGCGCTATTTTAGTCGTCCAGGAGATTAAAAATATAGATTTTGATTGTTGAAACATTATAAAACAATCGAATTATACACTTTTTACGATAGAATTATATAAAATTTCATCCTCGCATATCTCCGTTACTGTTGAAGATACAGAAGTGATTTTACAGTCAATGGAATTAGGTCGACTTAACCTAACCTAAACGGACCTGACCTAACCTAATCTAACCTAACTTTACTTAACAGAACCTAACCTAAACTAATAACAATAAAATAAAAACAATCTTTTTGTGACCGATTGTAGTCGTTGTCGAGGAGATTTGAAATATAGATTTCGATGGTTGAAACATTATAAAACAATCGAATTCCACACATTTTACAATATAATTATATAAAATTTCAAACTCGCATATCTCCGTTACTGTTGAAGATACAGAAGTGATTTTGCACTCAATGGAATCAGGTCGACGCTCTCTATTGGCTCATGGGGAAAAATGTAATCCATGTGTAATATTCATGCTTAGTTACCATGGAAACTCTTATAACAATAAATTATACAATCTATTTAGGCGCTATTTTAGTCGTCCAGGAGATTAAAAATATAGATTTTGATTGTTGAAACATTATAAAACAATCTAATTATACACATTTTACGATAGAATTATACAAAATTTCAAACTCGAATATCTCCGTTAATGTTGAAGATACAGAAGTGATTTGGCACTCATTGGAATCAGGTCGACGCTCTCTATTGGCTCATGGGGAAAATGTAATCCATGTGTAATATTCATGCTTAGTTACCATGGAAACTCTTATAACAATAAATTATACAATCTATTTAGGCGCTATTTTAGTCGTCCAGGAGATTAAAAATATAGATTTTGATTGTTGAAACATTATAAAACAATCGAATTATACACTTTTTACGATAGAATTATATAAAATTTCAAACTCGCATATCTCCGTTACTGTTGAAGATACAGAAGTGATTTTACAGTCAATGGAATTAGGTCGACTTAACCTAACCTAAACTGACCTGACCTAACCTAATCTAACCTAACTTTACTTAACAAAACCTAACCTAAACTAATAACAATAAAATAAAAACAATTTTTTTGTGACCGATTGTAGTCGTTGTCGAGGAGATTTGAAATATAGATTTCGATGGTTGAAACATTATAAAACAATCGAATTCATCACATTTTACAATATAATTATATAAAATTTCAAACTCGCATATCTCCGTTACTGTTGAAGATACAGAAGTGAATTTGCACTCAATGGAATCAGGTCGACGCTCTCCATTGGCTCATGGGGAAAATGTAATCCATGTGTAATATTCATGCTTAGTTACCATGGAAACTCTCATAACAATAAATTAAACAATCTATTTAGACGCTATTGTAGTAGTTGTCGAGGAGATTTCAAATATAGATTTTGATTGTTGAAACATTATAAAACAATCGAATTATACACATTTTACGATAAAATTATATAAAATTTCAAACTCGCATAACTCCGTTACTGTTGAAGATACAGAAGTGATTTTACACTCAATGGAATTAGGTCGAACTAACCTAACCTAAACTGACCTGACCTAACCTAACCTAACCTAACTTTACTTAACCTAACATAACCTAACCTAATAACAATAAAATAAAAACAATCTATTTGTGCCGATTGTAGTCGTTCTCGAGGAGATTTGAAATATAGATTTTGATTGTTGAAACATTATAAAACAATCGAATTCCACACATTTTACAATATAATTATATAAAATTTCAAACTCGTATATCTCTGTTACTATTGAAGATACAGAAGTGATTTTGCACTCAATGGAATCAGGTCGACGCTCTCTATTGGCTCATGGGGAAAAATGTAATCCATGTGTAATATTCATGCCTAGTTACCGTGGGAACTCTCACAACAATAAATTAAACAATCTATTTAGACGCTATTGTAGTCGTTGTCGAGGAGATTTGAAATATAGATTTTGATTGTTGAAACATTATAAAACAATCGAATTCCACACATTTTACAATATAATTATATAAAATTTCAAACTCGCATATCTCCGTTACTGTTGAAGATACAGAAGTGAATTTGCACTCAATGGAATCAGGTCGACGCTCTCTATTGGCTCATGGGGAAAATGTAATCCATGTGTAATATTCATGCTTAGTTACCATGGAAACTCTCATAACAATAAATTAAACAATCTATTTAGACGCTATTGTAGTAGTTGTCGAGGAGATTTCAAATATAGATTTTGATTGTTGAAACATTATAAAACAATCGAATTATACACATTTTACGATAAAATTATATAAAATTTCAAACTCGCATATCTCCGTTACTGTTGAAGATACAGAAGTGATTTTACACTCAAAGGAATTAGGTCGACCTAACCTAACCTAAACTGACCTTACCTAACCTAACCTAACCTAACTTTACTTAACCTAACCTAACCTAACCTAATAACAATAAAATAAAAACAATCTATTTGTGCCTATTGTAGTCGTTCTCGAGGAGATTTGAAATATAGATTTTGATTGTTGAAACATTATAAAACAATCGAATTCCACACATTTTACAATATAATTATATAAAATTTCAAACTCGTATATCTCCGTTACTATTGAAGATACAGAAGTGATTTTGCACTCAATGGAATCAGGTCGACGCTCTCTATTGGCTCATGGGGAAAAATGTAATCCATGTGTAATATTCATGCTTAGTTACCGTGGAAACTCTCATAACAATAAATTAAACAATCTATTTAGACGCTATTGTATTCGTTGTCGAGGAAATTTGAAATACAGATTTTGATTGTTGAAACATTATAAAACAATCGAATTATACACATTTTACGATAGAATAATTATATAAAAATTCAAACTCGCATATCTCCGTTAATGTTGAAGATACAGAAGTGATTTTACACTCAATTGAATTAGGTTGACCTAACCTAACCTAAACTGACCTGACCTAACCTAACCTAACCTAACTTTACTTAACCTAACCTAACCTAACCTAATAACAATAAAATAAAAACAATCTATTTGTGCCCGATTGTAGTCGTTCTCGAGGAGATATGAAATATAGATTTTTATTGTTGAAACATTATAAAACAATCTAATTATACACATTTTACGATAGAATTATATAAAATTTCAAACTCGAATATCTCCGTTAATGTTGAAGATACAGAAGTGATTTGGCACTCATTGGAATCAGGTCGACGCTCTCTATTGGCTCATGGGGAAAATGTAATCCATGTGTAATATTCATGCTTAGTTACCATGGAAACTCTTATAACAATAAATTAAACAATCTATTTAGACGCTATTGTAGTAGTTGTCGAGGAGATTTCAAATATAGATTTTGATTGTTGAAACATTATAAAACAATCGAATTATACACTTTTTACGATAGAATTATATAAAATTTCAAACTCGCATATCTCAGTTACTGTTGAAGATACAGAAGTGATTTTACAGTCAATGGAATTAGGTCGACTTAACCTAACCTAAACTGACCTGACCTAACCTAATCTAACCTAACTTTACTTAACAAAACCTAACCTAAACTAATAACAATAAAATAAAAACAATTTTTTTGTGACCGATTGTAGTCGTTGTCGAGGAGATTTGAAATATAGATTTCGATGGTTGAAACATTATAAAACAATCGAATTCATCACATTTTACAATATAATTATATAAAATTTCAAACTCGCATATCTCCGTTACTGTTGAAGATACAGAAGTGAATTTGCACTCAATGGAATCAGGTCGACGCTCTCCATTGGCTCATGGGGAAAATGTAATCCATGTGTAATATTCATGCTTAGTTACCATGGAAACTCTCATAACAATAAATTAAACAATCTATTTAGACGCTATTGTAGTAGTTGTCGAGGAGATTTCAAATATAGATTTTGATTGTTGAAACATTATTAAACAATCGAATTATACACATTTTACGATAAAATTATATAAAATTTCAAACTCGCATAACTCCGTTACTGTTGAAGATACAGAAGTGATTTTACACTCAATGGAATTAGGTCGAACTAACCTAACCTAAACTGACCTGACCTAACCTAACCTAACCTAACTTTACTTAACCTAACATAACCTAACCTAATAACAATAAAATAAAAACAATCTATTTGTGCCGATTGTAGTCGTTCTCGAGGAGATTTGAAATATAGATTTTGATTGTTGAAACATTATAAAACAATCGAATTCCACACATTTTACAATATAATTATATAAAATTTCAAACTCGTATATCTCTGTTACTATTGAAGATACAGAAGTGATTTTGCACTCAATGGAATCAGGTCGACGCTCTCTATTGGCTCATGGGGAAAAATGTAATCCAGGTGTAATATTCATGCTTAGTTACCGTGGGAACTCTCACAACAATAAATTAAACAATCTATTTAGACGCTATTGTAGTCGTTGTCGAGGAGATTTGAAATATAGATTTTGATTGTTGAAACATTATAAAACAATCGAATTCCACACATTTTACAATATAATTATATAAAATTTCAAACTCGCATATCTCCGTTACTGTTGAAGATACAGAAGTGAATTTGCACTCAATGGAATCAGGTCGACGCTCTCTATTGGCTCATGGGGAAAATGTAATCCATGTGTAATATTCATGCTTAGTTACCATGGAAACTCTCATAACAATAAATTAAACAATCTATTTAGACGCTATTGTAGTAGTTGTCGAGGAGATTTCAAATATAGATTTTGATTGTTGAAACATTATAAAACAATCGAATTATACACATTTTACGATAAAATTATATAAAATTTCAAACTCGCATATCTCCGTTACTGTTGAAGATACAGAAGTGATTTTACACTCAAAGGAATTAGGTCGACCTAACCTAACCTAAACTGACCTTACCTAACCTAACCTAACCTAACTTTACTTAACCTAACCTAACCTAACCTAATAACAATAAAATAAAAACAATCTATTTGTGCCTATTGTAGTCGTTCTCGAGGAGATTTGAAATATAGATTTTGATTGTTGAAACATTATAAAACAATCGAATTCCACACATTTTACAATATAATTATATAAAATTTCAAACTCGTATATCTCCGTTACTATTGAAGATACAGAAGTGATTTTGCACTCAATGGAATCAGGTCGACGCTCTCTATTGGCTCATGGGGAAAAATGTAATCCATGTGTAATATTCATGCTTAGTTACCGTGGAAACTCTCATAACAATAAATTAAACAATCTATTTAGACGCTATTGTATTCGTTGTCGAGGAAATTTGAAATACAGATTTTGATTGTTGAAACATTATAAAACAATCGAATTATACACATTTTACGATAGAATAATTATATAAAAATTCAAACTCGCATATCTCCGTTAATGTTGAAGATACAGAAGTGATTTTACACTCAATTGAATTAGGTTGACCTAACCTAACCTAAACTGACCTGACTTAACCTAACCTAACCTAACTTTACTTAACCTAACCTAACCTAACCTAATAACAATAAAATAAAAACAATCTATTTGTGCCCGATTGTAGTCGTTCTCGAGGAGATTTGAAATATAGATTTTGATTGTTGAAACATTATAAAACAATCTAATTATACACATTTTACGATAGAATTATATAAAATTTCAAACTCGAATATCTCCGTTAATGTTGAAGATACAGAAGTGATTTGGCACTCATTGGAATCAGGTCGACGCTCTCTATTGGCTCATGGGGAAAATGTAATCCATGTGTAATATTCATGCTTAGTTACCATGGAAACTCTTATAACAATAAATTATACAATCTATTTAGGCGCTATTTTAGTCGTCCAGGAGATTAAAAATATAGATTTTGATTGTTGAAACATTATAAAACAATCGAATTATACACTTTTTACGATAGAATTATATAAAATTTCAAACTCGCATATCTCCGTTACTGTTGAAGATACAGAAGTGATTTTACAGTCAATGGAATTAGGTCGACTTAACCTAACCTAAACTGACCTGACCTAACATAATCTAACCTAACTTTACTTAACAAAACCTAACCTAACCTAATAACACTAAAATAAAAACAATCTTTTTGTGACCGATTGTAGTCGTTGTCTAGGAGATTTGAAATATAGATTTCGATGGTTGAAACATTATAAAACAATCGAATTCCACACATTTTACAATATAATTATATAAAATTTCAAACTCGCATATCTCCGTTACTGTTGAAGATACAGAAGTGAAGTTGCACTCAATGGAATCAGGTCGACGCTCTCTATTGGCTCATGGGGAAAATGTAATCCATGTGTAATATTCATGCTTAGTTACCATGGAAACTCTCATAACAATAAATTAAACAATCTATTTAGACGCTATTGTAGTAGTTGTCGAGGAGATTTCAAATATAGATTTTGATTGTTGAAACATTATAAAACAATCGAATTATACACATTTTACGATAAAATTATATAAAATTTCAAACTCGCATATCTCCGTTACTGTTGAAGATACAGAAGTGATTTTACACTCAATGGAATTAGGTCGAACTAACCTAACCTAAACTGACCTGACCTAACCTAACCTAACCTAACTTTACTTAACCTAACCTAACCTAACCTAATAACAATAAAATAAAAACAATCTATTTGTGCCGATTGTAGTCGTTCTCGAGGAGATTTGAAATATAGATTTTGATTGTTGAAACATTATAAAACAATCGAATTCCATACATTTTACAATATAATTATATAAAATTTCAAACTCGCATATCTCCGTTACTATTGAAGATACATAAGTGATTTTGCACTCAAAGGAATTAGGTCGACCTAACCTAACCTAAACTGACCTTACCTAACCTAACCTAACCTAACTTTACTTAACCTAACCTAACCTAATAACAATAAAATAAAAACAATCTATTTGTGCCGATTGTAGTCGTTCTCGAGGAGATTTGAAATATAGATTTTGATTGTTGAAACATTATAAAACAATCGAATTATACACTTTTTACGATAGAATTATATAAAATTTCAAACTCGCATATCTCCGTTACTGTTGAAGATACAGAAGTGATTTTACAGTCAATGGAATTAGGTCGACTTAACCTAACCTAAACTGACCTGACCTAACCTAATCTAACCTAACTTTACTTAACAAAACCTAACCTAAACTAATAACAATAAAATAAAAACAATCTTTTTGTGACCGATTGTAGTCGTTGTCGAGGAGATTTGAAATATAGATTTCGATGGTTGAAACATTATAAAACAATCGAATTCAACACATTTTACAATATAATTATATAAAATTTCAAACTCGCATATCTCCGTTACTGTTGAAGATACAGAAGTGAATTTGCACTCAATGGAATCAGGTCGACGCTCTCCATTGGCTCATGGGGAAAATGTAATCCATGTGTAATATTCATGCTTAGTTACCATGGAAACTCTCATAACAATAAATTAAACAATCTATTTAGACGCTATTGTAGTAGTTGTCGAGGAGATTTCAAATATAGATTTTGATTGTTGAAACATTATAAAACAATCGAATTATACACATTTTACGATAAAATTATATAAAATTTCAAACTCGCATAACTCCGTTACTGTTGAAGATACAGAAGTGATTTTACACTCAATGGAATTAGGTCGAACTAACCTAACCTAAACTGACCTGACCTAACCTAACCTAACCTAACTTTACTTAACCTAACCTAACCTAACCTATTAACAATAAAATAAAAACAATCTATTTGTGCCGATTGTAGTCGTTCTCGAGGAGATTTGAAATATAGATTTTGATTGTTGAAACATTATAAAACAATCGAATTCCACACATTTTACAATATAATTATATAAAATTTCAAACTCGTATATCTCTGTTACTATTGAAGATACAGAAGTGATTTTGCACTCAATGGAATCAGGTCGACGCTCTCTATTGGCTCATGGGGAAAATGTAATCCATGTGTAATATTCATGCTTAGTTACCGTGGGAACTCTCACAACAATAAATTAAACAATCTATTTAGACGCTATTGTAGTCGTTGTCGAGGAGATTTCAAATATAGATTTTGATTGTTGAAACATTATAAAACAATCGAATTATACACATTTTACGATAAAATTATATAAAATTTCAAACTCGCATATCTCCGTTACTGTTGAAGATACAGAAGTGATTTTACACTCAATGGAATTAGGTCGAACTAACCTAACCTAAACTGACCTGACCTAACCTAACCTAACCTAACTTTACTTAACCTAACCTAACCTAATCTAATAACAATAAAATAAAAACAATCTATTTGTGCCGATTGTAGTCGTTGTCGAGGAGATTTGAAATATAGATTTCGATGGTTGAAACATTATAAAACAATCGAATTCCACACATTTTACAATATAATTATATAAAATTTCAAACTCGCATATCTCCGTTACTGTTGAAGATACAGAAGTGATTTTGCACTCAATGGAATCAGGTCGACGCTCTCTATTGGCTCATGGGGAAAAATGTAATCCATGTGTAATATTCATGCTTAGTTACCATGGAAACTCTTATAACAATAAATTATACAATCTATTTAGGCGCTATTTTAGTCGTCCAGGAGATTAAAAATATAGATTTTGATTGTTGAAACATTATAAAACAATCTAATTATACACATTTTACGATGGAATTATATAAAATTTCAAACTCGAATATCTCCGTTAATGTTGAAGATACAGAAGTGATTTGGCACTCATTGGAATCAGGTCGACGCTCTCTATTGGCTCATGGGGAAAATGTAATCCATGTGTAATATTCATGCTTAGTTACCATGGAAACTCTTATAACAATAAATTATACAATCTATTTAGGCGCTATTTTAGTCGTCCAGGAGATTAAAAATATAGATTTTGATTGTTGAAACATTATAAAACAATCGAATTATACACTTTTTACGATAGAATTATATAAAATTTCAAACTCGCATATCTCCGTTACTGTTGAAGATACAGAAGTGATTTTACAGTCAATGGAATTAGGTCGACTTAACCTAACCTAAACTGACCTGACCTAACCTAATCTAACCTAACTTTACTTAACAAAACCTAACCTAAACTAATAACAATAAAATAAAAACAATCTTTTTGTGACCGATTGTAGTCGTTGTCGAGGAGATTTGAAATATAGATTTCGATGGTTGAAACATTATAAAACAATCGAATTCAACACATTTTACAATATAATTATATAAAATTTCAAACTCGCATATCTCCGTTACTGTTGAAGATACAGAAGTGAATTTGCACTCAATGGAATCAGGTCGACGCTCTCCATTGGCTCATGGGGAAAATGTAATCCATGTGTAATATTCATGCTTAGTTACCATGGAAACTCTCATAACAATAAATTAAACAATCTATTTAGACGCTATTGTAGTAGTTGTCGAGGAGATTTCAAATATAGATTTTGATTGTTGAAACATTATAAAACAATCGAATTATACACATTTTACGATAAAATTATATAAAATTTCAAACTCGCATAACTCCGTTACTGTTGAAGATACAGAAGTGATTTTACACTCAATGGAATTAGGTCGAACTAACCTAACCTAAACTGACCTGACCTAACCTAACCTAACCTAACTTTACTTAACCTAACCTAACCTAACCTATTAACAATAAAATAAAAACAATCTATTTGTGCCGATTGTAGTCGTTCTCGAGGAGATTTGAAATATAGATTTTGATTGTTGAAACATTATAAAACAATCGAATTCCACACATTTTACAATATAATTATATAAAATTTCAAACTCGTATATCTCTGTTACTATTGAAGATACAGAAGTGATTTTGCACTCAATGGAATCAGGTCGACGCTCTCTATTGGCTCATGGGGAAAATGTAATCCATGTGTAATATTCATGCTTAGTTACCGTGGGAACTCTCACAACAATAAATTAAACAATCTATTTAGACGCTATTGTAGTCGTTGTCGAGGAGATTTCAAATATAGATTTTGATTGTTGAAACATTATAAAACAATCGAATTATACACATTTTACGATAAAATTATATAAAATTTCAAACTCGCATATCTCCGTTACTGTTGAAGATACAGAAGTGATTTTACACTCAATGGAATTAGGTCGAACTAACCTAACCTAAACTGACCTGACCTAACCTAACCTAACCTAACTTTACTTAACCTAACCTAACCTAACCTAATAACAATAAAATAAAAACAATCTATTTGTGCCGATTGTAGTCGTTGTCGAGGAGATTTGAAATATAGATCTCGATGGTTGAAACATTATAAAACAATCGAATTCCACACATTTTACAATATAATTATATAAAATTTCAAACTCGCATATCTCCGTTACTGTTGAAGATACAGAAGTGATTTTGCACTCAATGGAATCAGGTCGACGCTCTCTATTGGCTCATGGGGAAAATGTAATCCATGTGTAATATTCATGCTTAGTTACCATGGAAACTCTTATAACAATAAATTATACAATCTATTTAGGCGCTATTTTAGTCGTCCAGGAGATTAAAAATATAGATTTTGATTGTTGAAACATTATAAAACAATCTAATTATACACATTTTACGATGGAATTATATAAAATTTCAAACTCGAATATCTCCGTTAATGTTGAAGATACAGAAGTGATTTGGCACTCATTGGAATCAGGTCGACGCTCTCTATTGGCTCATGGGGAAAATGTAATCCATGTGTAATATTCATGCTTAGTTACCATGGAAACTCTTATAACAATAAATTATACAATCTATTTAGGCGCTATTTTAGTCGTCCAGGAGATTAAAAATATAGATTTTGATTGTTGAAACATTATAAAACAATCGAATTATACACTTTTTACGATAGAATTATATAAAATTTCAAACTCGCATATCTCCGTTACTGTTGAAGATACAGAAGTGATTTTACAGTCAATGGAATTAGGTCGACTTAACCTAACCTAAACTGACCTGACCTAACCTAATCTAACCTAACTTTACTTAACAAAACCTAACCTAAACTAATAACAATAAAATAAAAACAATTTTTTTGTGACCGATTGTAGTCGTTGTCGAGGAGATTTGAAATATAGATTTCGATGGTTGAAACATTATAAAACAATCGAATTCATCACATTTTACAATATAATTATATAAAATTTCAAACTCGCATATCTCCGTTACTGTTGAAGATACAGAAGTGAATTTGCACTCAATGGAATCAGGTCGACGCTCTCCATTGGCTCATGGGGAAAATGTAATCCATGTGTAATATTCATGCTTAGTTACCGTGGGAACTCTCACAACAATAAATTAAACAATCTATTTAGACGCTATTGTAGTCGTTGTCGAGGAGATTTGAAATATAGATTTTGATTGTTGAAACATTATAAAACAATCGAATTCCACACATTTTACAATATAATTATATAAAATTTCAAACTCGCATATCTCCGTTACTGTTGAAGATACAGAAGTGAATTTGCACTCAATGGAATCAGGTCGACGCTCTCTATTGGCTCATGGGGAAAATGTAATCCATGTGTAATATTCATGCTTAGTTACCATGGAAACTCTCATAACAATAAATTAAACAATCTATTTAGACGCTATTGTAGTAGTTGTCGAGGAGATTTCAAATATAGATTTTGATTGTTGAAACATTATAAAACAATCGAATTATACACATTTTACGATAAAATTATATAAAATTTCAAACTCGCATATCTCCGTTACTGTTGAAGATACAGAAGTGATTTTACACTCAATGGAATTAGGTCGAACTAACCTAACCTAAACTGACCTGACCTAACCTAACCTAACCTAACTTTACTTAACCTAACCTAACCTAACCTAATAACAATAAAATAAAAACAATCTATTTGTGCCGATTGTAGTCGTTCTCGAGGAGATTTGAAATATAGATTTTGATTGTTGAAACATTATAAAACAATCGAATTCCACGCATTTTACAATATAATTATATAAAATTTCAAACTCGCATATCTCCGTTACTTTTGAAGATACAGAAGTGATTTTGCACTCAATGGAATCAGGTCGGCGCTCTCTATTGGCTCATGGGGAAAAATGTAATCCATGTGTAATATTCATGCTTAGTTACCATGGAAACTCTTATAACAATAAATTATACAATCTATTTAGGCGCTATTTTAGTCGTCCAGGAGATTAAAAATATAGATTTTGATTGTTGAAACATTATAAAACAATCTAATTATACACATTTTACGATAGAATTATATAAAATTTCAAACTCGAATATCTCCGTTAATGTTGAAGATACAGAAGTGATTTGGCACTCATTGGAATCAGGTCGACGCTCTCTATTGGCTCATGGGGAAAATGTAATCCATGTGTAATATTCATGCTTAGTTACCATGGAAACTCTTATAACAATAAATTATACAATCTATTTAGGCGCTATTTTAGTCGTCCAGGAGATTAAAAATATAGATTTTGATTGTTGAAACATTATAAAACAATCGAATTATACACTTTTTACGATAGAATTATATAAAATTTCAAACTCGCATATCTCCGTTACTGTTGAAGATACAGAAGTGATTTTACAGTCAATGGAATTCGGTCGACTTAACCTAACCTAAACTGACCTGACCTAACCTTATCTAACCTAACTTTACTTAACAAAACCTAACCTAAACTAATAACAATAAAATAAAAACAATTTTTTTGTGACCGATTGTAGTCGTTGTCGAGGAGATTTGAAATATAGATTTCGATGGTTGAAACATTATAAAACAATCGAATTCATCACATTTTACAATATAATTATATAAAATTTCAAACTCGCATATCTCCGTTACTGTTGAAAATACAGAAGTGAATTTGCACTCAATGGAATCAGGTCGACGCTCTCCATTGGCTCATGGGGAAAATGTAATCCATGTGTAATATTCATGCTTAGTTACCATGGAAACTCTCATAACAATAAATTAAACAATCTATTTAGACGCTATTGTAGTAGTTGTCGAGGAGATTTCAAATATAGATTTTGATTGTTGAAACATTATAAAACAATCGAATTATACACATTTTACGATAAAATTATATAAAATTTCAAACTCGCATAACTCCGTTACTGTTGAAGATACAGAAGTGATTTTACACTCAATGGAATTAGGTCGAACTAACCTAACCTAAACTGACCTGACCTAACCTAACCTAACCTAACTTTACTTAACCTAACATAACCTAACCTAATAACAATAAAATAAAAACAATCTATTTGTGCCGATTGTAGTCGTTCTCGAGGAGATTTGAAATATAGATTTTGATTGTTGAAACATTATAAAACAATCGAATTCCACACATTTTACAATATAATTATATAAAATTTCAAACTCGTATATCTCCGTTACTATTGAAGATACAGAAGTGATTTTGCACTCAATGGAATCAGGTCGACGCTCTCTATTGGCTCATGGGGAAAAATGTAATCCATGTGTAATATTCATGCTTAGTTACCGTGGAAACTCTCATAACAATAAATTAAACAATCTATTTAGACGCTATTGTATTCGTTGTCGAGGAGATTTGAAATAGAGATTTTGATTGTTGAAACATTATAAAACAATCGAATTATACACATTTTACGATAGAATAATTATATAAAAATTCAAACTCGCATATCTCCGTTAATGTTGAAGATACAGAAGTGATTTTACACTCAATTGAATTAGGTTGACCTAACCTAACCTAAACTGACCTGACCTAACCTAACCTAACCTAACTTTACTTAACCTAACTTAACCTAACCTAATAACAATAAAATAAAAACAATCTATTTGTGCCCGATTGTAGTCGTTCTCGAGGAGATTTGAAATATAGATTTCGATGGTTGAAACATTATAAAACAATCGAATTCCACATATTTCACAATATAATTATATAAAATTTCAAACTCGCATATCTCCGTTACTGTTGAAGATACAGAAGTGAATTTGCACTCAATGGAATCAGGTCGACGCTCTCTATTGGCTCATGGGGAAATGTAATCCATGTGTAATATTCATGCTTAGTTACCATGGAAACTCTCATAACAATAAATTAAACAATCTATTTAGACGCTATTGTAGTAGTTGTCGAGGAGATTTCAAATATAGATTTTGATTGTTGAAACATTATAAAACAATCGAATTATACACATTTTACGATAAAATTATATAAAATTTCAAACTCGCATATCTCCGTTACTGTTGAAGATACAGAAGTGATTTTACACTCAAAGGAATTAGGTCGACCTAACCTAACCTAAACTGACCTTACCTAACCTAACCTAACCTAACTTTACTTAACCTAACCTAACCTAACCTAATAACAATAAAATAAAAACAATCTATTTGTGCCGATTGTAGTCGTTCTCGAAGAGATTTGAAATATAGATTTTGATTGTTGAAACATTATAAAACAATCGAATTCCACACATTTTACAATATAATTATATAAAATTTCAAACTCGCATATCTCCGTTACTGTTGAAGATACAGAAGTGATTTTGCACTCAATGGAATCAGGTCGACGCTCTCTATTGGCTCATGGGGAAAATGTAATCCATGTGTAATATTCATGCTTAGTTACCATGGAAACTCTCATAACAATAAATTAAACAATCTATTTAGACGCTATTGTAGTAGTTGTCGAGGAGATTTCAAATATAGATTTTGATTGTTGAAACATTATAAAACAATCGAATTATACACATTTTACGATAAAATTATATAAAATTTCAAACTCGCATATCTCCGTTACTGTTGAAGATACAGAAGTGATTTTACACTCAATGGAATTAGGTCGAACTAACCTAACCTAAACTGACCTGACCTAACCTAACCTAACCTAACTTTACTTAACCTAACCTAACCTAACCTAATAACAATAAAATAAAAACAATCTGTTTGTGCCGATTGTAGTCGTTCTCGAGGAGATTTGAAATATAGATTTTGATTGTTGAAACATTATAAAACAATCGAATTCATCACATTTTACAATATAATTATATAAAATTTCAAACTCGCATATCTCCGTTACTGTTGAAGATACAGAAGTGAATTTGCACTCAATGGAATCAGGTCGACGCTCTCCATTGGCTCATGGGGAAAATGTAATCCATGTGTAATATTCATGCTTAGTTACCATGGAAACTCTCATAACAATAAATTAAACAATCTATTTAGACGCTATTGTAGTAGTTGTCGAGGAGATTTCAAATATAGATTTTGATTGTTGAAACATTATAAAACAATCGAATTATACACATTTTACGATAAAATTATATAAAATTTCAAACTCGCATAACTCCGTTACTGTTGAAGATACAGAAGTGATTTTACACTCAATGGAATTAGGTCGAACTAACCTAACCTAAACTGACCTGACCTAACCTAACCTAACCTAACTTTACTTAACCTAACATAACCTAACCTAATAACAATAAAATAAAAACAATCTATTTGTGCCGATTGTAGTCGTTCTCGAGGAGATTTGAAATATAGATTTTGATTGTTGAAACATTATAAAACAATCGAATTCCACACATTTTACAATATAATTATATAAAATTTCAAACTCGTATATCTCTGTTACTATTGAAGATACAGAAGTGATTTTGCACTCAATGGAATCAGGTCTACGCTCTCTATTGGCTCATGGGGAAAAATGTAATCCATGTGTAATATTCATGCTTAGTTACCATGGAAACTCTTATAACAATAAATTATACAATCTATTTAGGCGCTATTTTAGTCGTCCAGGAGATTAAAAATATAGATTTTGATTGTTGAAACATTATAAAACAATCTAATTATACACATTTTACGATAGAATTATATAAAATTTCAAACTCGAATATCTCCGTTAATGTTGAAGATACAGAAGTGATTTGGCACTCATTGGAATCAGGTCGACGCTCTCTATTGGCTCATGGGGAAAATGTAATCCATGTGTAATATTCATGCTTAGTTACCATGGAAACTCTTATAACAATAAATTATACAATCTATTTAGGCGCTATTTTAGTCGTCCAGGAGATTAAAAATATAGATTTTGATTGTTGAAACATTATAAAACAATCGAATTATACACTTTTTACGATAGAATTATATAAAATTTCAAACTCGCATATCTCCGTTACTGTTGAAGATACAGAAGTGATTTTACAGTCAATGGAATTAGGTCGACTTAACCTAACCTAAACTGACCTGACCTAACCTAATCTAACCTAACTTTACTTAACAAAACCTAACCTAAACTAATAACAATAAAATAAAAACAATTTTTTTGTGACCGATTGTAGTCGTTGTCGAGGAGATTTGAAATATAGATTTCGATGGTTGAAACATTATAAAACAATCGAATTCATCACATTTTACAATATAATTATATAAAATTTCAAACTCGCATATCTCCGTTACTGTTGAAGATACAGAAGTGAATTTGCACTCAATGGAATCAGGTCGACGCTCTCCATTGGCTCATGGGGAAAATGTAATCCATGTGTAATATTCATGCTTAGTTACCATGGAAACTCTCATAACAATAAATTAAACAATCTATTTAGACGCTATTGTAGTAGTTGTCGAGGAGATTTCAAATATAGATTTTGATTGTTGAAACATTATAAAACAATCGAATTATACACATTTTACGATAAAATTATATAAAATTTCAAACTCGCATAACTCCGTTACTGTTGAAGATACAGAAGTGATTTTACACTCAATGGAATTAGGTCGAACTAACCTAACCTAAACTGACCTGACCTAACCTAACCTAACCTAACTTTACTTAACCTAACATAACCTAACCTAATAACAATAAAATAAAAACAATCTATTTGTGCCGATTGTAGTCGTTCTCGAGGAGATTTGAAATATAGATTTTGATTGTTGAAACATTATAAAACAATCGAATTCCACACATTTTACAATATAATTATATAAAATTTCAAACTCGTATATCTCTGTTACTATTGAAGATACAGAAGTGATTTTGCACTCAATGGAATCAGGTCTACGCTCTCTATTGGCTCATGGGGAAAAATGTAATCCATGTGTAATATTCATGCTTAGTTACCGTGGAAACTCTCATAACAATAAATTAAACAATCTATTTAGACGCTATTGTATTCGTTGTCGAGGAGATTTGAAATACAGATTTTGATTGTTGAAACATTATAAAACAATCGAATTATACACATTTTACGATAGAATAATTATATAAAAATTCAAACTCGCATATCTCCGTTAATGTTGAAGATACAGAAGTGATTTTACACTCAATTGAATTAGGTTGACCTAACCTAACCTAAACTGACCTGACCTAACCTAACCTAACCTAACTTTACTTAACCTAACCTAACCTAACCTAATAACAATAAAATAAAAACAATCTATTTGTGCCCGATTGTAGTCGTTCTCGAGGAGATTTGAAATATAGATTTCGATGGTTGAAACATTATAAAACAATCGAATTCCACACATTTTACAATATAATTATATAAAATTTCAAACTCGCATATCTCCGTTACTGTTGAAGATACAGAAGTGAATTTGCACTCAATGGAATCAGGTCGACGCTCTCTATTGGCTCATGGGGAAAATGTAATCCATGTGTAATATTCATGCTTAGTTACCATGGAAACTCTCATAACAATAAATTAAACAATCTATTTAGACGCTATTGTAGTAGTTGTCGAGGAGATTTCAAATATAGATTTTGATTGTTGAAACATTATAAAACAATCGAATTATACACATTTTACGATAAAATTATATAAAATTTCAAACTCGCATATCTCCGTTACTGTTGAAGATACAGAAGTGATTTTACACTCAAAGGAATTAGGTCGACCTAACCTAACCTAAACTGACCTTACCTAACCTAACCTAACCTAACTTTACTTAACCTAACCTAACCTAACCTAATAACAATAAAATAAAAACAATCTATTTGTGCCGATTGTAGTCGTTCTCGAGGAGATTTGAAATATAGATTTTGATTGTTGAAACATTATAAAACAATCGAATTCCACACATTTTACAATATAATTATATAAAATTTCAAACTCGCATATCTCCGTTACTGTTGAAGATACAGAAGTGAATTTGCACTCAATGGAATCAGGTCGACGCTCTCTATTGGCTCATGGGGAAAATGTAATCCATGTGTAATATTCATGCTTAGTTACCATGGAAACTCTTATAACAATAAATTATACAATCTATTTAGGCGCTATTTTAGTCGTCCAGGAGATTAAAAATATAGATTTTGATTGTTGAAACATTATAAAACAATCTAATTATACACATTTTACGATAGAATTATATAAAATTTCAAACTCGAATATCTCCGTTAATGTTGAAGATACAAAAGTGATTTGGCACTCATTGGAATCAGGTCGACGCTCTCTATTGGCTCATGGGGAAAATGTAATCCATGTGTAATATTCATGCTTAGTTACCATGGAAACTCTTATAACAATAAATTATACAATCTATTTAGGCGCTATTTTAGTCGTCCAGGAGATTAAAAATATAGATTTTGATTGTTGAAACATTATAAAACAATCGAATTATACACTTTTTACGATAGAATTATATAAAATTTCAAACTCGCATATCTCCGTTACTGTTGAAGATACAGAAGTGATTTTACAGTCAATGGAATTAGGTCGACTTAACCTAACCTAAACTGACCTGACCTAACCTAATCTAACCTAACTTTACTTAACAAAACCTAACCTAAACTAATAACAATAAAATAAAAACAATTTTTTTGTGACCGATTGTAGTCGTTGTCGAGGAGATTTGAAATATAGATTTCGATGGTTGAAACATTATAAAACAATCGAATTCATCACATTTTACAATATAATTATATAAAATTTCAAACTCGCATATCTCCGTTACTGTTGAAGATACAGAAGTGAATTTGCACTCAATGGAATCAGGTCGACGCTCTCCATTGGCTCATGGGGAAAATGTAATCCATGTGTAATATTCATGCTTAGTTACCATGGAAACTCTCATAACAATAAATTAAACAATCTATTTAGACGCTATTGTAGTAGTTGTCGAGGAGATTTCAAATATAGATTTTGATTGTTGAAACATTATAAAACAATCGAATTATACACATTTTACGATAAAATTATATAAAATTTCAAACTCGCATAACTCCGTTACTGTTGAAGATACAGAAGTGATTTTACACTCAATGGAATTAGGTCGAACTAACCTAACCTAAACTGACCTGACCTAACCTAACCTAACCTAACTTTACTTAACCTAACATAACCTAACCTAATAACAATAAAATAAAAACAATCTATTTGTGCCGATTGTAGTCGTTCTCGAGGAGATTTGAAATATAGATTTTGATTGTTGAAACATTATAAAACAATCGAATTCCACACATTTTACAATATAATTATATAAAATTTCAAACTCGTATATCTCTGTTACTATTGAAGATACAGAAGTGATTTTGCACTCAATGGAATCAGGTCGACGCTCTCTATTGGCTCATGGGGAAAATGTAATCCATGTGTAATATTCATGCTTAGTTACCGTGGAAACTCTCATAACAATAAATTAAACAATCTATTTAGACGCTATTGTATTCGTTGTCGAGGAGATTTGAAATACAGATTTTGATTGTTGAAACATTATAAAACAATCGAATTATACACATTTTACGATAGAATAATTATATAAAAATTCAAACTCGCATATCTCCGTTAATGTTGAAGATACAGAAGTGATTTTACACTCAATTGAATTAGGTTGACCTAACCTAACCTAAACTGACCTGACCTACCCTAACCTAACCTAACTTTACTTAACCTAACCTAACCTAACCTAATAACAATAAAATAAAAACAATCTATTTGTGCCCGATTGTAGTCGTTCTCGAGGAGATTTGAAATATAGATTTCGATGGTTGAAACATTATAAAACAATCGAATTCCACACATTTTACAATATAATTATATAAAATTTCAAACTCGCATATCTCCGTTACTGTTGAAGATACAGAAGTGAATTTGCACTCAATGGAATCAGGTCGACGCTCTCTATTGGCTCATGGGGAAAATGTAATCCATGTGTAATATTCATGCTTAGTTACCATGGAAACTCTCATAACAATAAATTAAACAATCTATTTAGACGCTATTGTAGTAGTTGTCGAGGAGATTTCAAATATAGATTTTGATTGTTGAAACATTATAAAACAATCGAATTATACACATTTTACGATAAAATTATATAAAATTTCAAACTCGCATATCTCCGTTACTGTTGAAGATACAGAAGTGATTTTACACTCAAAGGAATTAGGTCGACCTAACCTAACCTAAACTGACCTTACCTAACCTAACCTAACCTAACTTTACTTAACCTAACCTAACCTAACCTAATAACAATAAAATAAAAACAATCTATTTGTGCCGATTGTAGTCGTTCTCGAGGAGATTTGAAATATAGATTTTGATTGTTGAAACATTATAAAACAATCGAATTCCACACATTTTACAATATAATTATATAAAATTTCAAACTCGCATATCTCCGTTACTGTTGAAGATACAGAAGTGAATTTGCACTCAATGGAATCAGGTCGACGCTCTCTATTGGCTCATGGGGAAAATGTAATCCATGTGTAATATTCATGCTTAGTTACCATGGAAACTCTTATAACAATAAATTATACAATCTATTTAGGCGCTATTTTAGTCGTCCAGGAGATTAAAAATATAGATTTTGATTGTTGAAACATTATAAAACAATCTAATTATACACATTTTACGATAGAATTATATAAAATTTCAAACTCGAATATCTCCGTTAATGTTGAAGATACAGAAGTGATTTGGCACTCATTGGAATCAGGTCGACGCTCTCTATTGGCTCATGGGGAAAATGTAATCCATGTGTAATATTCATGCTTAGTTACCATGGAAACTCTTATAACAATAAATTATACAATCTATTTAGGCGCTATTTTAGTCGTCCAGGAGATTAAAAATATAGATTTTGATTGTTGAAACATTATAAAACAATCGAATTATACACTTTTTACGATAGAATTATATAAAATTTCAAACTCGCATATCTCCGTTACTGTTGAAGATACAGAAGTGATTTTACAGTCAATGGAATTAGGTCGACTTAACCTAACCTAAACTGACCTGACCTAACCTAATCTAACCTAACTTTACTTAACAAAACCTAACCTAAACTAATAACAATAAAATAAAAACAATTTTTTTGTGACCGATTGTAGTCGTTGTCGAGGAGATTTGAAATATAGATTTCGATGGTTGAAACATTATAAAACAATCGAATTCATCACATTTTACAATATAATTATATAAAATTTCAAACTCGCATATCTCCGTTACTGTTGAAGATACAGAAGTGAATTTGCACTCAATGGAATCAGGTCGACGCTCTCCATTGGCTCATGGGGAAAATGTAATCCATGTGTAATATTCATGCTTAGTTACCATGGAAACTCTCATAACAATAAATTAAACAATCTATTTAGACGCTATTGTAGTAGTTGTCGAGGAGATTTCAAATATAGATTTTGATTGTTGAAACATTATAAAACAATCGAATTATACACATTTTACGATAAAATTATATAAAATTTCAAACTCGCATAACTCCGTTACTGTTGAAGATACAGAAGTGATTTTACACTCAATGGAATTAGGTCGAACTAACCTAACCTAAACTGACCTGACCTAACCTAACCTAACCTAACCTTACTTAACCTAACATAACCTAACCTAATAACAATAAAATAAAAACAATCTATTTGTGCCGATTGTAGTCGTTCTCGAGGAGATTTGAAATATAGATTTTGATTGTTGAAACATTATAAAACAATCGAATTCCACACATTTTACAATATAATTATATAAAATTTCAAACTCGTATATCTCCGTTACTATTGAAGATACAGAAGTGATTTTGCACTCAATGGAATCAGGTCGACGCTCTCTATTGGCTCATGGGGAAAAATGTAATCCATGTGTAATATTCATGCTTAGTTACCGTGGAAACTCTCATAACAATAAATTAAACAATCTATTTAGACGCTATTGTATTCGTTGTCGAGGAGATTTGAAATACAGATTTTGATTGTTGAAACATTATAAAACAATCGAATTATACACATTTTACGATAGAATAATTATATAAAAATTCAAACTCGCATATCTCCGTTAATGTTGAAGATACAGAAGTGATTTTACACTCAATTGAATTAGGTTGACCTAACCTAACCTAAACTGACCTGACCTAACCTAACCTAACCTAACTTTACTTAACCTAACCTAACCTAACCTAATAACAATAAAATAAAAACAATCTATTTGTGCCCGATTGTAGTCGTTCTCGAGGAGATTTGAAATATAGATTTTGATTGTTGAAACATTATAAAACAATCTAATTATACACATTTTACGATAGAATTATATAAAATTTCAAACTCGAATATCTCCGTTAATGTTGAAGATACAGAAGTGATTTGGCACTCATTGGAATCAGGTCGACGCTCTCTATTGGCTCATGGGGAAAATGTAATCCATGTGTAATATTCATGCTTAGTTACCATGGAAACTCTTATAACAATAAATTATACAATCTATTTAGGCGCTATTTTAGTCGTCCAGGAGATTAAAATATAGATTTTGATTGTTGAAACATTATAAAACAATCGAATTATACACTTTTTACGATAGAAATATATAAAATTTCAAACTCGCATATCTCCGTTACTGTTGAAGATACAGAAGTGATTTTACAGTCAATGGAATTAGGTCGACTTAACCTAACCTAAACTGACCTGACCTAACCTAATCTAATCTAACTTTACTTAACAAAACCTAACCTAAACTAATATCAATAAAATAAAAACATTCTTTTTGTGACCGATTGTAGTCGTTGTCGAGGAGATTTGAAATATAGATTTCGATGGTTGAAACATTATAAAACAATCGAATTCCACACATTTTACAATATAATTATATAAAATTTCAAACTCGCATATCTCCGTTACTGTTGAAGATACAGAAGTGAATTTGCACTCAATGGAATCAGGTCGACGCTCTCCATTGGCTCATGGGGAAAATGTAATCCATGTGTAATATTCATGCTTAGTTACCATGGAAACTCTCATAACAATAAATTAAACAATCTATTTAGACGCTATTGTAGTAGTTGTCGAGGAGATTTCAAATATAGATTTTGATTGTTGAAACATTATAAAACAATCGAATTATACACATTTTACGATAAAATTATATAAAATTTCAAACTCGCATATCTCCGTTACTGTTGAAGATACAGAAGTGATTTTACACTCAATGGAATTAGGTCGAACTAACCTAACCTAAACTGACCTGACCTAACCTAACCTAACCTAACTTTACTTAACCTAACCTAACCTAACCTAATAACAATAAAATAAAAACAATCTATTTGTGCCGATTGTAGTCGTTCTCGAGGAGATTTGAAATATAGATTTTGATTGTTGAAACATTATAAAACAATCGAATTCCACGCATTTTACAATATAATTATATAAAATTTCAAACTCGCATATCTCCGTTACTATTGAAGATACAGAAGTGATTTTGCACTCAATAGAATCAGGTCGACGCTCTCTATTGGCTCGTGGCGAAAAATGTATTCCATGTGTAATATTCATGCTTAGTTACCATGGAAACTCTCATAACAATAAATTAAACAATCTATTTAGACGCTATTGTAGTCTTTGTCGAGGAGATTTCAAATATAGATTTTGATTGTTGAAACATTATAAAACAATCGAATTATACACATTTTACGATAGAAATCTATAAACTTTCAAACTCGCATATCTCCGTTAATGTTGAAGATACAGAAGTGATTTTACACTCAATGGAATTAGGTTGACCTAACCTAACCTAAACTGACCTGACCTAACCTAACCTAACCTAACTTTACTTAACCTAACTTAACCTAACCTAATAACAATAAAATAAAACAATCTATTTGTGCCCGATTGTAGTCGTTCTCGAGGAGATTTGAAATATAGATTTTGATTGTTGAAACATTGTAAAACAATCTAATTATACACATTTTACGATAGAATTATATAAAATTTCAAACTCGAATATCTCCGTTAATGTTGAAGATACAGAAGTGTTTTGGCACTCATTGCAATCAGGTCGACGCTCTCTATTGGCTCATGGGGAAAATGTAATCCATGTGTAATATTCATGCTTAGTTACCATGGAAACTCTTATAACAATAAATTATACAATCTATTTAGGCGCTATTTTAGTCGTCCAGGAGATTTCAAATATAGATTTTGATTGTTGAAACATTATAAAACAATCGAATTATACACATTTTACGATAAAATTATATAAAATTTCAAACTCGCATATCTCCGTTACTGTTGAAGATACAGAAGTGATTTTACACTCATAGGAATTAGGTCGACCTAACCTAACCTAAACTGACCTTACCTAACCTAACCTAACCTAACTTTACTTAACCTAACCTAACCTAACCTAATAACAATAAAATAAAAACAATCTATTTGTGCCGATTGTAGTCGTTCTCGAGGAGATTTGAAATATAGATTTTGATTGTTGAAACATTATAAAACAATCGAATTCCACACATTTTACAATATAATTATATAAAATTTCAAACTCGTATATCTCCGTTACTATTGAAGATACAGATGTGATTTTGCACTCAATGGAATCAGGTCGACGCTCTCCATTGGCTCATGGGGAAAATGTAATCCATGTGTAATATTCATGCTTAGTTACCATGGAAACTCTCATAACAATAAATTAAACAATCTATTTAGACGCTATTTTAGTCGTCCAGGAGATTAAAAATATAGATTTTGATTGTTGAAACATTATAAAACAATCTAATTATACACATTTTACGATAGAATTATATAAAATTTCAAACTCGAATATCTCCGTTAATGTTGAAGATACAGAAGTGATTTGGCACTCATTGGAATCAGGTCGACGCTCTCTATTGGCTCATGGGGAAAATGTAATCCATGTGTAATATTCATGCTTAGTTACCATGGAAACTCTTATAACAATAAATTATACAATCTATTTAGGCGCTATTTTAGTCGTCCAGGAGATTAAAATATAGATTTTGATTGTTGAAACATTATAAAACAATCGAATTATACACTTTTTACGATAGAATTATATAAAATTTCAAACTCGCATATCTCCGTTACTGTTGAAGATACAGAAGTGATTTTACAGTCAATGGAATTAGGTCGACTTAACCTAACCTAAACTGACCTGACCTAACCTAATCTAACCTAACTTTACTTAACAAAACCTAACCTAAACTAATAACAATAAAATAAAAACAATTTTTTTGTGACCGATTGTAGTCGTTGTCGAGGAGATTTGAAATATAGATTTCGATGGTTGAAACATTATAAAACAATCGAATTCATCACATTTTACAATATAATTATATAAAATTTCAAACTCGCATATCTCCGTTACTGTTGAAGATACAGAAGTGAATTTGCACTCATTGGAATCAGGTCGACGCTCTCCATTGGCTCATGGGGAAAATGTAATCCATGTGTAATATTCATGCTTAGTTACCATGGAAACTCTCATAACAATAAATTAAACAATCTATTTAGACGCTATTTTAGTCGTCCAGGAGATTAAAAATATAGATTTTGATTGTTGAAACATTATAAAACAATCTAATTATACACATTTTACGATAGAATTATATAAAATTTCAAACTCGAATATCTCCGTTAATGTTGAAGATACAGAAGTGATTTGGCACTCATTGGAATCAGGTCGACGCTCTCTATTGGCTCATGGGGAAAATGTAATCCATGTGTAATATTCATGCTTAGTTACCATGGAAACTCTTATAACAATAAATTATACAATCTATTTAGGCGCTATTTTAGTCGTCCAGGAGATTAAAAATATAGATTTTGATTGTTGAAACATTATAAAACAATCGAATTATACACTTTTTACGATAGAATTATATAAAATTTCAAACTCGCATATCTCCGTTACTGTTGAAGATACAGAAGTGATTTTACAGTCAATGGAATTAGGTCGACTTAACCTAACCTAAACTGACCTGACCTAACCTAATCTAATCTAACTTTACTTAACAAAACCTAACCTAAACTAATATCAATAAAATAAAAACATTCTTTTTGTGACCGATTGTAGTCGTTGTCGAGGAGATTTGAAATATAGATTTTGATTGTTGAAACATTATAAAACAATCTAATTATACACATTTTACGATAGAATTATATAAAATTTCAAACTCGAATATCTCCGTTAATGTTGAAGATACAGAAGTGTTTTGGCACTCATTGCAATCAGGTCGACGCTCTCTATTGGCTCATGGGGAAAATGTAATCCATGTGTAATATTCATGCTTAGTTACCATGGAAACTCTCATAACAATAAATTAAACAATCTATTTAGACGCTATTGTAGTAGTTGTCGAGGAGATTTCAAATATAGATTTTGATTGTTGAAACATTATAAAACAATCGAATTATACACATTTTACGATAAAATTATATAAAATTTCAAACTCGCATAACTCCGTTACTGTTGAAGATACAGAAGTGATTTTACACTCAATGGAATTAGGTCGAACTAACCTAACCTAAACTGACCTGACCTAACCTAACCTAACCTAACTTTACTTAACCTAACATAACCTAACCTAATAACAATAAAATAAAAACAATCTATTTGTGCCGATTGTAGTCGTTCTCGAGGAGATTTGAAATATAGATTTTGATTGTTGAAACATTATAAAACAATCGAATTCCACACATTTTACAATATAATTATATAAAATTTCAAACTCGTATATCTCTGTTACTATTGAAGATACAGAAGTGATTTTGCACTCAATGGAATCAGGTCGACGCTCTCTATTGGCTCATGGGGAAAAATGTAATCCATGTGTAATATTCATGCTTAGTTACCGTGGGAACTCTCACAACAATAAATTAAACAATCTATTTAGACGCTATTGTAGTCGTTGTCGAGGAGATTTGAAATATAGATTTTGATTGTTGAAACATTATAAAACAATCGAATTCCACACATTTTACAATATAATTATATAAAATTTCAAACTCGCATATCTCCGTTACTGTTGAAGATACAGAAGTGAATTTGCACTCAATGGAATCAGGTCGACGCTCTCCATTGGCTCATGGGGAAAATGTAATCCATGTGTAATATTCATGCTTAGTTACCATGGAAACTCTCATAACAATAAATTAAACAATCTATTTAGACGCTATTGTAGTAGTTGTCGAGGAGATTTCAAATATAGATTTTGATTGTTGAAACATTATAAAACAATCGAATTATACACATTTTACGATAAAATTATATAAAATTTCAAACTCGCATATCTCCGTTACTGTTGAAGATACAGAAGTGATTTTACACTCAAAGGAATTAGGTCGACCTAACCTAACCTAAACTGACCTTACCTAACCTAACCTAACCTAACTTTACTTAACCTAACCTAACCTAACCTAATAACAATAAAATAAAAACAATCTATTTGTGCCGATTGTAGTCGTTCTCGAGGAGATTTGAAATATAGATTTTGATTGTTGAAACATTATAAAACAATCGAATTCCACACATTTTACAATATAATTATACAAAATTTCAAACTCGTATATCTCCGTTACTATTGAAGATACAGAAGTGATTTTGCACTCAATGGAATCAGGTCGACGCTCTCTATTGGCTCATGGGGAAAAATGTAATCCATGTGTAATATTCATGCTTAGTTACCGTGGAAACTCTCATAACAATAAATTAAACAATCTATTTAGACGCTATTGTATTCGTTGTCGAGGAGATTTGAAATACAGATTTTGATTGTTGAAACATTATAAAACAATCGAATTCCACACATTTTACAATATAATTATATAAAATTTCAAACTCGTATATCTCCGTTACTATTGAAGATACAGATGTGATTTTGCACTCAATGGAATCAGGTCGACGCTCTCCATTGGCTCATGGGGAAAATGTAATCCATGTGTAATATTCATGCTTAGTTACCATGGAAACTCTTATAACAATAAATTATACAATCTATTTAGGCGCTATTTTAGTCGTCCAGGAGATTTCAAATATAGATTTTGATTGTTGAAACATTATAAAACAATCGAATTATACACATTTTACGATAAAATTATATAAAATTTCAAACTCGCATATCTCCGTTACTGTTGAAGATACAGAAGTGATTTTACACTCATAGGAATTAGGTCGACCTAACCTAACCTAAACTGACCTTACCTAACCTAACCTAACCTAACTTTACTTAACCTAACCTAACCTAACCTAATAACAATAAAATAAAAACAATCTATTTGTGCCGATTGTAGTCGTTCTCGAGGAGATTTGAAATATAGATTTTGATTGTTGAAACATTATAAAACAATCGAATTCCACACATTTTACAATATAATTATATAAAATTTCAAACTCGTATATCTCCGTTACTATTGAAGATACAGATGTGATTTTGCACTCAATGGAATCAGGTCGACGCTCTCCATTGGCTCATGGGGAAAATGTAATCCATGTGTAATATTCATGCTTAGTTACCATGGAAACTCTCATAACAATAAATTAAACAATCTATTTAGACGCTATTTTAGTCGTCCAGGAGATTAAAAATATAGATTTTGATTGTTGAAACATTATAAAACAATCTAATTATACACATTTTACGATAGAATTATATAAAATTTCAAACTCGAATATCTCCGTTAATGTTGAAGATACAGAAGTGATTTGGCACTCATTGGAATCAGGTCGACGCTCTCTATTGGCTCATGGGGAAAATGTAATCCATGTGTAATATTCATGCTTAGTTACCATGGAAACTCTTATAACAATAAATTATACAATCTATTTAGGCGCTATTTTAGTCGTCCAGGAGATTAAAATATAGATTTTGATTGTTGAAACATTATAAAACAATCGAATTATACACTTTTTACGATAGAATTATATAAAATTTCAAACTCGCATATCTCCGTTACTGTTGAAGATACAGAAGTGATTTTACAGTCAATGGAATTAGGTCGACTTAACCTAACCTAAACTGACCTGACCTAACCTAATCTAACCTAACTTTACTTAACAAAACCTAACCTAAACTAATAACAATAAAATAAAAACAATTTTTTTGTGACCGATTGTAGTCGTTGTCGAGGAGATTTGAAATATAGATTTCGATGGTTGAAACATTATAAAACAATCGAATTCATCACATTTTACAATATAATTATATAAAATTTCAAACTCGCATATCTCCGTTACTGTTGAAGATACAGAAGTGAATTTGCACTCAATGGAATCAGGTCGACGCTCTCCATTGGCTCATGGGGAAAATGTAATCCATGTGTAATATTCATGCTTAGTTACCATGGAAACTCTCATAACAATAAATTAAACAATCTATTTAGACGCTATTGTAGTAGTTGTCGAGGAGATTTCAAATATAGATTTTGATTGTTGAAACATTATAAAACAATCGAATTATACACATTTTACGATAAAATTATATAAAATTTCAAACTCGCATAACTCCGTTACTGTTGAAGATACAGAAGTGATTTTACACTCAATGGAATTAGGTCGAACTAACCTAACCTAAACTGACCTGACCTAACCTAACCTAACCTAACTTTACTTAACCTAACATAACCTAACCTAATAACAATAAAATAAAAACAATCTATTTGTGCCGATTGTAGTCGTTCTCGAGGAGATTTGAAATATAGATTTTGATTGTTGAAACATTATAAAACAATCGAATTCCACACATTTTACAATATAATTATATAAAATTTCAAACTCGTATATCTCTGTTACTATTGAAGATACAGAAGTGATTTTGCACTCAATGGAATCAGGTCGACGCTCTCTATTGGCTCATGGGGAAAATGTAATCCATGTGTAATATTCATGCTTAGTTACCGTGGAAACTCTCATAACAATAAATTAAACAATCTATTTAGACGCTATTGTATTCGTTGTCGAGGAGATTTGAAATACAGATTTTGATTGTTGAAACATTATAAAACAATCGAATTATACACATTTTACGATAGAATAATTATATAAAAATTCAAACTCGCATATCTCCGTTAATGTTGAAGATACAGAAGTGATTTTACACTCAATTGAATTAGGTTGACCTAACCTAACCTAAACTGACCTGACCTACCCTAACCTAACCTAACTTTACTTAACCTAACCTAACCTAACCTAATAACAATAAAATAAAAACAATCTATTTGTGCCCGATTGTAGTCGTTCTCGAGGAGATTTGAAATATAGATTTCGATGGTTGAAACATTATAAAACAATCGAATTCCACACATTTTACAATATAATTATATAAAATTTCAAACTCGCATATCTCCGTTACTGTTGAAGATACAGAAGTGAATTTGCACTCAATGGAATCAGGTCGACGCTCTCTATTGGCTCATGGGGAAAATGTAATCCATGTGTAATATTCATGCTTAGTTACCATGGAAACTCTCATAACAATAAATTAAACAATCTATTTAGACGCTATTGTAGTAGTTGTCGAGGAGATTTCAAATATAGATTTTGATTGTTGAAACATTATAAAACAATCGAATTATACACATTTTACGATAAAATTATATAAAATTTCAAACTCGCATATCTCCGTTACTGTTGAAGATACAGAAGTGATTTTACACTCAAAGGAATTAGGTCGACCTAACCTAACCTAAACTGACCTTACCTAACCTAACCTAACCTAACTTTACTTAACCTAATCTAACCTAACCTAATAACAATAAAATAAAAACAATCTATTTGTGCCGATTGTAGTCGTTCTCGAGGAGATTTGAAATATAGATTTTGATTGTTGAAACATTATAAAACAATCGAATTCCACACATTTTACAATATAATTATATAAAATTTCAAACTCGCATATCTCCGTTACTGTTGAAGATACAGAAGTGAATTTGCACTCAATGGAATCAGGTCGACGCTCTCTATTGGCTCATGGGGAAAATGTAATCCATGTGTAATATTCATGCTTAGTTACCATGGAAACTCTTATAACAATAAATTATACAATCTATTTAGGCGCTATTTTAGTCGTCCAGGAGATTAAAAATATAGATTTTGATTGTTGAAACATTATAAAACAATCTAATTATACACATTTTACGATAGAATTATATAAAATTTCAAACTCGAATATCTCCGTTAATGTTGAAGATACAGAAGTGATTTGGCACTCATTGGAATCAGGTCGACGCTCTCTATTGGCTCATGGGGAAAATGTAATCCATGTGTAATATTCATGCTTAGTTACCATGGAAACTCTTATAACAATAAATTATACAATCTATTTAGGCGCTATTTTAGTCGTCCAGGAGATTAAAAATATAGATTTTGATTGTTGAAACATTATAAAACAATCGAATTATACACTTTTTACGATAGAATTATATAAAATTTCAAACTCGCATATCTCCGTTACTGTTGAAGATACAGAAGTGATTTTACAGTCAATGGAATTAGGTCGACTTAACCTAACCTAAACTGACCTGACCTAACCTAATCTAACCTAACTTTACTTAACAAAACCTAACCTAAACTAATAACAATAAAATAAAAACAATTTTTTTGTGACCGATTGTAGTCGTTGTCGAGGAGATTTGAAATATAGATTTCGATGGTTGAAACATTATAAAACAATCGAATTCATCACATTTTACAATATAATTATATAAAATTTCAAACTCGCATATCTCCGTTACTGTTGAAGATACAGAAGTGAATTTGCACTCAATGGAATCAGGTCGACGCTCTCCATTGGCTCATGGGGAAAATGTAATCCATGTGTAATATTCATGCTTAGTTACCATGGAAACTCTCATAACAATAAATTAAACAATCTATTTAGACGCTATTGTAGTAGTTGTCGAGGAGATTTCAAATATAGATTTTGATTGTTGAAACATTATAAAACAATCGAATTATACACATTTTACGATAAAATTATATAAAATTTCAAACTCGCATAACTCCGTTACTGTTGAAGATACAGAAGTGATTTTACACTCAATGGAATTAGGTCGAACTAACCTAACCTAAACTGACCTGACCTAACCTAACCTAACCTAACCTTACTTAACCTAACATAACCTAACCTAATAACAATAAAATAAAAACAATCTATTTGTGCCGATTGTAGTCGTTCTCGAGGAGATTTGAAATATAGATTTTGATTGTTGAAACATTATAAAACAATCGAATTCCACACATTTTACAATATAATTATATAAAATTTCAAACTCGTATATCTCCGCTACTATTGAAGATACAGAAGTGATTTTGCACTCAATGGAATCAGGTCGACGCTCTCTATTGGCTCATGGGGAAAAATGTAATCCATGTGTAATATTCATGCTTAGTTACCGTGGAAACTCTCATAACAATAAATTAAACAATCTATTTAGACGCTATTGTATTCGTTGTCGAGGAGATTTGAAATACAGATTTTGATTGTTGAAACATTATAAAACAATCGAATTATACACATTTTACGATAGAATAATTATATAAAAATTCAAACTCGCATATCTCCGTTAATGTTGAAGATACAGAAGTGATTTTACACTCAATTGAATTAGGTTGACCTAACCTAACCTAAACTGACCTGACCTAACCTAACCTAACCTAACTTTACTTAACCTAACCTAACCTAACCTAATAACAATAAAATAAAAACAATCTATTTGTGCCCGATTGTAGTCGTTCTCGAGGAGATTTGAAATATAGATTTTGATTGTTGAAACATTATAAAACAATCTAATTATACACATTTTACGATAGAATTATATAAAATTTCAAACTCGAATATCTCCGTTAATGTTGAAGATACAGAAGTGATTTGGCACTCATTGGAATCAGGTCGACGCTCTCTATTGGCTCATGGGGAAAATGTAATCCATGTGTAATATTCATGCTTAGTTACCATGGAAACTCTTATAACAATAAATTATACAATCTATTTAGGCGCTATTTTAGTCGTCCAGGAGATTAAAAATATAGATTTTGATTGTTGAAACATTATAAAACAATCGAATTATACACTTTTTACGATAGAATTATATAAAATTTCAAACTCGCATATCTCCGTTACTGTTGAAGATACAGAAGTGATTTTACAGTCAATGGAATTAGGTCGACTTAACCTAACCTAAACTGACCTGACCTAACCTAATCTAACCTAACTTTACTTAACAAAACCTAACCTAAACTAATAACAATAAAATAAAAACAATTTTTTTGTGACCGATTGTAGTCGTTGTCGAGGAGATTTGAAATATAGATTTCGATGGTTGAAACATTATAAAACAATCGAATTCATCACATTTTACAATATAATTATATAAAATTTCAAACTCGCATATCTCCGTTACTGTTGAAGATACAGAAGTGAATTTGCACTCAATGGAATCAGGTCGACGCTCTCCATTGGCTCATGGGGAAAATGTAATCCATGTGTAATATTCATGCTTAGTTACCATGGAAACTCTCATAACAATAAATTAAACAATCTATTTAGACGCTATTGTAGTAGTTGTCGAGGAGATTTCAAATATAGATTTTGATTGTTGAAACATTATAAAACAATCGAATTATACACATTTTACGATAAAATTATATAAAATTTCAAACTCGCATAACTCCGTTACTGTTGAAGATACAGAAGTGATTTTACACTCAATGGAATTAGGTCGAACTAACCTAACCTAAACTGACCTGACCTAACCTAACCTAACCTAACCTTACTTAACATAACCTAACCTAATAACAATAAAATAAAAACAATCTATTTGTGCCGATTGTAGTCGTTCTCGAGGAGATTTGAAATATAGATTTTGATTGTTGAAACATTATAAAACAATCGAATTCCACACATTTTACAATATAATTATATAAAATTTCAAACTCGTATATCTCCGTTACTATTGAAGATACAGAAGTGATTTTGCACTCAATGGAATCAGGTCGACGCTCTCTATTGGCTCATGGGGAAAAATGTAATCCATGTGTAATATTCATGCTTAGTTACCGTGGAAACTCTCATAACAATAAATTAAACAATCTATTTAGACGCTATTGTATTCGTTGTCGAGGAGATTTGAAATACAGATTTTGATTGTTGAAACATTATAAAACAATCGAATTCCACACATTTTACAATATAATTATATAAAATTTCAAACTCGTATATCTCCGTTACTATTGAAGATACAGATGTGATTTTGCACTCAATGGAATCAGGTCGACGCTCTCCATTGGCTCATGGGGAAAAATGTAATCCATGTGTAATATTCATGCTTAGTTACCATGGAAACTCTTATAACAATAAATTATACAATCTATTTAGGCGCTATTTTAGTCGTCCAGGAGATTTCAAATATAGATTTTGATTGTTGAAACATTATAAAACAATCGAATTATACACATTTTACGATAAAATTATATAAAATTTCAAACTCGCATATCTCCGTTACTGTTGAAGATACAGAAGTGATTTTACACTCATAGGAATTAGGTCGACCTAACCTAACCTAAACTGACCTTACCTAACCTAACCTAACCTAACTTTACTTAACCTAACCTAACCTAACCTAATAACAATAAAATAAAAACAATCTATTTGTGCCGATTGTAGTCGTTCTCGAGGAGATTTGAAATATAGATTTTGATTGTTGAAACATTATAAAACAATCGAATTCCACACATTTTACAATATAATTATATAAAATTTCAAACTCGTATATCTCCGTTACTATTGAAGATACAGATGTGATTTTGCACTCAATGGAATCAGGTCGACGCTCTCCATTGGCTCATGGGGAAAATGTAATCCATGTGTAATATTCATGCTTAGTTACCATGGAAACTCTCATAACAATAAATTAAACAATCTATTTAGACGCTATTTTAGTCGTCCAGGAGATTAAAAATATAGATTTTGATTGTTGAAACATTATAAAACAATCTAATTATACACATTTTACGATAGAATTATATAAAATTTCAAACTCGAATATCTCCGTTAATGTTGAAGATACAGAAGTGATTTGGCACTCATTGGAATCAGGTCGACGCTCTCTATTGGCTCATGGGGAAAATGTAATCCATGTGTAATATTCATGCTTAGTTACCATGGAAACTCTTATAACAATAAATTATACAATCTATTTAGGCGCTATTTTAGTCGTCCAGGAGATTAAAATATAGATTTTGATTGTTGAAACATTATAAAACAATCGAATTATACACTTTTTACGATAGAATTATATAAAATTTCAAACTCGCATATCTCCGTTACTGTTGAAGATACAGAAGTGATTTTACAGTCAATGGAATTAGGTCGACTTAACCTAACCTAAACTGACCTGACCTAACCTAATCTAACCTAACTTTACTTAACAAAACCTAACCTAAACTAATAACAATAAAATAAAAACAATTTTTTTGTGACCGATTGTAGTCGTTGTCGAGGAGATTTGAAATATAGATTTCGATGGTTGAAACATTATAAAACAATCGAATTCATCACATTTTACAATATAATTATATAAAATTTCAAACTCGCATATCTCCGTTACTGTTGAAGATACAGAAGTGAATTTGCACTCAATGGAATCAGGTCGACGCTCTCCATTGGCTCATGGGGAAAATGTAATCCATGTGTAATATTCATGCTTAGTTACCATGGAAACTCTCATAACAATAAATTAAACAATCTATTTAGACGCTATTGTAGTAGTTGTCGAGGAGATTTCAAATATAGATTTTGATTGTTGAAACATTATAAAACAATCGAATTATACACATTTTACGATAAAATTATATAAAATTTCAAACTCGCATAACTCCGTTACTGTTGAAGATACAGAAGTGATTTTACACTCAATGGAATTAGGTCGAACTAACCTAACCTAAACTGACCTGACCTAACCTAACCTAACCTAACTTTACTTAACCTAACATAACCTAACCTAATAACAATAAAATAAAAACAATCTATTTGTGCCGATTGTAGTCGTTCTCGAGGAGATTTGAAATATAGATTTTGATTGTTGAAACATTATAAAACAATCGAATTCCACACATTTTACAATATAATTATATAAAATTTCAAACTCGTATATCTCTGTTACTATTGAAGATACAGAAGTGATTTTGCACTCAATGGAATCAGGTCGACGCTCTCTATTGGCTCATGGGGAAAATGTAATCCATGTGTAATATTCATGCTTAGTTACCGTGGAAACTCTCATAACAATAAATTAAACAATCTATTTAGACGCTATTGTATTCGTTGTCGAGGAGATTTGAAATACAGATTTTGATTGTTGAAACATTATAAAACAATCGAATTATACACATTTTACGATAGAATAATTATATAAAAATTCAAACTCGCATATCTCCGTTAATGTTGAAGATACAGAAGTGATTTTACACTCAATTGAATTAGGTTGACCTAACCTAACCTAAACTGACCTGACCTACCCTAACCTAACCTAACTTTACTTAACCTAACCTAACCTAACCTAATAACAATAAAATAAAAACAATCTATTTGTGCCCGATTGTAGTCGTTCTCGAGGAGATTTGAAATATAGATTTCGATGGTTGAAACATTATAAAACAATCGAATTCCACACATTTTACAATATAATTATATAAAATTTCAAACTCGCATATCTCCGTTACTGTTGAAGATACAGAAGTGAATTTGCACTCAATGGAATCAGGTCGACGCTCTCTATTGGCTCATGGGGAAAATGTAATCCATGTGTAATATTCATGCTTAGTTACCATGGAAACTCTCATAACAATAAATTAAACAATCTATTTAGACGCTATTGTAGTAGTTGTCGAGGAGATTTCAAATATAGATTTTGATTGTTGAAACATTATAAAACAATCGAATTATACACATTTTACGATAAAATTATATAAAATTTCAAACTCGCATATCTCCGTTACTGTTGAAGATACAGAAGTGATTTTACACTCAAAGGAATTAGGTCGACCTAACCTAACCTAAACTGACCTTACCTAACCTAACCTAACCTAACTTTACTTAACCTAACCTAACCTAACCTAATAACAATAAAATAAAAACAATCTATTTGTGCCGATTGTAGTCGTTCTCGAGGAGATTTGAAATATAGATTTTGATTGTTGAAACATTATAAAACAATCGAATTCCACACATTTTACAATATAATTATATAAAATTTCAAACTCGCATATCTCCGTTACTGTTGAAGATACAGAAGTGAATTTGCACTCAATGGAATCAGGTCGACGCTCTCTATTGGCTCATGGGGAAAATGTAATCCATGTGTAATATTCATGCTTAGTTACCATGGAAACTCTTATAACAATAAATTATACAATCTATTTAGGCGCTATTTTAGTCGTCCAGGAGATTAAAAATATAGATTTTGATTGTTGAAACATTATAAAACAATCTAATTATACACATTTTACGATAGAATTATATAAAATTTCAAACTCGAATATCTCCGTTAATGTTGAAGATACAGAAGTGATTTGGCACTCATTGGAATCAGGTCGACGCTCTCTATTGGCTCATGGGGAAAATGTAATCCATGTGTAATATTCATGCTTAGTTACCATGGAAACTCTTATAACAATAAATTATACAATCTATTTAGGCGCTATTTTAGTCGTCCAGGAGATTAAAAATATAGATTTTGATTGTTGAAACATTATAAAACAATCGAATTATACACTTTTTACGATAGAATTATATAAAATTTCAAACTCGCATATCTCCGTTACTGTTGAAGATACAGAAGTGATTTTACAGTCAATGGAATTAGGTCGACTTAACCTAACCTAAACTGACCTGACCTAACCTAATCTAACCTAACTTTACTTAACAAAACCTAACCTAAACTAATAACAATAAAATAAAAACAATTTTTTTGTGACCGATTGTAGTCGTTGTCGAGGAGATTTGAAATATAGATTTCGATGGTTGAAACATTATAAAACAATCGAATTCATCACATTTTACAATATAATTATATAAAATTTCAAACTCGCATATCTCCGTTACTGTTGAAGATACAGAAGTGAATTTGCACTCAATGGAATCAGGTCGACGCTCTCCATTGGCTCATGGGGAAAATGTAATCCATGTGTAATATTCATGCTTAGTTACCATGGAAACTCTCATAACAATAAATTAAACAATCTATTTAGACGCTATTGTAGTAGTTGTCGAGGAGATTTCAAATATAGATTTTGATTGTTGAAACATTATAAAACAATCGAATTATACACATTTTACGATAAAATTATATAAAATTTCAAACTCGCATAACTCCGTTACTGTTGAAGATACAGAAGTGATTTTACACTCAATGGAATTAGGTCGAACTAACCTAACCTAAACTGACCTGACCTAACCTAACCTAACCTAACCTTACTTAACCTAACATAACCTAACCTAATAACAATAAAATAAAAACAATCTATTTGTGCCGATTGTAGTCGTTCTCGAGGAGATTTGAAATATAGATTTTGATTGTTGAAACATTATAAAACAATCGAATTCCACACATTTTACAATATAATTATATAAAATTTCAAACTCGTATATCTCCGTTACTATTGAAGATACAGAAGTGATTTTGCACTCAATGGAATCAGGTCGACGCTCTCTATTGGCTCATGGGGAAAAATGTAATCCATGTGTAATATTCATGCTTAGTTACCGTGGAAACTCTCATAACAATAAATTAAACAATCTATTTAGACGCTATTGTATTCGTTGTCGAGGAGATTTGAAATACAGATTTTGATTGTTGAAACATTATAAAACAATCGAATTATACACATTTTACGATAGAATAATTATATAAAAATTCAAACTCGCATATCTCCGTTAATGTTGAAGATACAGAAGTGATTTTACACTCAATTGAATTAGGTTGACCTAACCTAACCTAAACTGACCTGACCTAACCTAACCTAACCTAACTTTACTTAACCTAACCTAACCTAACCTAATAACAATAAAATAAAAACAATCTATTTGTGCCCGATTGTAGTCGTTCTCGAGGAGATTTGAAATATAGATTTTGATTGTTGAAACATTATAAAACAATCTAATTATACACATTTTACGATAGAATTATATAAAATTTCAAACTCGAATATCTCCGTTAATGTTGAAGATACAGAAGTGATTTGGCACTCATTGGAATCAGGTCGACGCTCTCTATTGGCTCATGGGGAAAATGTAATCCATGTGTAATATTCATGCTTAGTTACCATGGAAACTCTTATAACAATAAATTATACAATCTATTTAGGCGCTATTTTAGTCGTCCAGGAGATTAAAATATAGATTTTGATTGTTGAAACATTATAAAACAATCGAATTATACACTTTTTACGATAGAAATATATAAAATTTCAAACTCGCATATCTCCGTTACTGTTGAAGATACAGAAGTGATTTTACAGTCAATGGAATTAGGTCGACTTAACCTAACCTAAACTGACCTGACCTAACCTAATCTAATCTAACTTTACTTAACAAAACCTAACCTAAACTAATATCAATAAAATAAAAACATTCTTTTTGTGACCGATTGTAGTCGTTGTCGAGGAGATTTGAAATATAGATTTCGATGGTTGAAACATTATAAAACAATCGAATTCCACACATTTTACAATATAATTATATAAAATTTCAAACTCGCATATCTCCGTTACTGTTGAAGATACAGAAGTGAATTTGCACTCAATGGAATCAGGTCGACGCTCTCCATTGGCTCATGGGGAAAATGTAATCCATGTGTAATATTCATGCTTAGTTACCATGGAAACTCTCATAACAATAAATTAAACAATCTATTTAGACGCTATTGTAGTAGTTGTCGAGGAGATTTCAAATATAGATTTTGATTGTTGAAACATTATAAAACAATCGAATTATACACATTTTACGATAAAATTATATAAAATTTCAAACTCGCATATCTCCGTTACTGTTGAAGATACAGAAGTGATTTTACACTCAATGGAATTAGGTCGAACTAACCTAACCTAAACTGACCTGACCTAACCTAACCTAACCTAACTTTACTTAACCTAACCTAACCTAACCTAATAACAATAAAATAAAAACAATCTATTTGTGCCGATTGTAGTCGTTCTCGAGGAGATTTGAAATATAGATTTTGATTGTTGAAACATTATAAAACAATCGAATTCCACGCATTTTACAATATAATTATATAAAATTTCAAACTCGCATATCTCCGTTACTATTGAAGATACAGAAGTGATTTTGCACTCAATAGAATCAGGTCGACGCTCTCTATTGGCTCGTGGCGAAAAATGTATTCCATGTGTAATATTCATGCTTAGTTACCATGGAAACTCTCATAACAATAAATTAAACAATCTATTTAGACGCTATTGTAGTCTTTGTCGAGGAGATTTCAAATATAGATTTTGATTGTTGAAACATTATAAAACAATCGAATTATACACATTTTACGATAGAAATCTATAAACTTTCAAACTCGCATATCTCCGTTAATGTTGAAGATACAGAAGTGATTTTACACTCAATGGAATTAGGTTGACCTAACCTAACCTAAACTGACCTGACCTAACCTAACCTAACCTAACTTTACTTAACCTAACTTAACCTAACCTAATAACAATAAAATAAAACAATCTATTTGTGCCCGATTGTAGTCGTTCTCGAGGAGATTTGAAATATAGATTT